>NC_050518.1:23029669-23071113 GCF_002922805.2 Oryzias melastigma | reverse complement strand
AATAAAAGCTCAGATGGTCATTATGAGGATATTCAGCTTTTGTCAGATAGTATGACGCTGCAATATCTCATCAACTTGTCATGAGGCCAAAAAAGTAGCTTATATGACAAGAGGACACGCAGCAGGAGAAATAATCATTAATTCAACACATTCTCCATGTGTTACTTTCAGTGTACGACTTTTATAAGCCGTTTGCATTTATGCAGCTCCAGACACATTTGGTTTCTATTGTATTGGTCCAAAGTGGCTCTTTCAACATTTTGGGTTGCCGACCCCTGGGTTAGGAGAACGAGTGTTAGGTTAATGCCATGAGACCAACAACAACATGTAGTGGGCAATGCAGAAATGTGGATCTTTATGTATTACGCAGGTCAAACATGCATTTCTATAGGTTTTTGTTCTTGGTCGCATGCAGATACTTACAAATAACATCTGCCCACACTTGGATTTATATTTTAAAAGAGTGTGGAGAAGTAAGACTGAAATAATCCTTTGTGGCCAGGAGAAACTAAGACGTCTTTCTTCCAAAACCAAATGTGGACACCTTTAAAACGTTTCTAGAATAAATATAAACTATTTCATTTTTACTTGGATTTTTTTCTCACATTTATTTTTAGCAGGTTATTCTATTATACCTGTCTGCCCAATGGACTTTGTGAATTCTCTGTGCAGTATTGTTAATCTTGAACGCCGCTGCTCGAGTCCTGATTAAAACCAGGAAGTATGATCACATCAGTCCTGTCCTCAGGCTTTTACACTGGCTTACTTTCATTCTGACAGTAGACTAGACAGCTTTGCTTGTGCACAAGTCTCTCCGTGGTTAAACACTAAAATGTATATCTGACATGTTGGTCTCACCTCGACCTTTGTGAAGCTCAGGGACAGACCTTCAGCTGGAGCCCAGAGTCAGGACTAAACATGGTAAACAAGTATAGACTATAACATTGTATTTTTAGATCAGTGTATTAAAACTGAAAGCATTTTAATTTCACTCTTTTTTTTTTGTAATCTTGTTTTTAAAATACAACTACAAAAACACTTTCTGTTAAAACGCCACACTGAAACATTGAATTTAGTTCTTTAGATGACACATTTTCCACATTATGTCTGTTGTAGAAGAGACCATAGTTGCTAAAGAAAAGGCAGAAAAGTGAATTTCAGCTTTTTAAAATTTCAAACATCTATATTTGTGAAGAAAAAATTGTATTAAAGCAAAACCCACACTTTAAACATACTATGAAGCACACAAATGTTTTCCAAAGCTCACTTTGAAATGATTTATGTTAAGAAAATACACAAGTGTAGCACCTCAGAAAACATGACTCATATGTTGCATATGAATGAGTCTAAAATCACATTTGGGGATTAATGGCTTATTATCAGCATCACAAAGAGAGGCTGATTGTAACTATGGCCCTCCCTTCAGTCTAAGCAATTGTCAATCATTTGGGTGAAATGTATTTATTTGTTTTTGTTGTTTTATGCTAATGGGATGCCCCTTGAGATGCAAAATCTAATTTTCAAAATTTCTACAAGGTTTCTTTGCAACAAAAACAACATAAATACAAATAACAGTTCAAGAAGGAGAGATTTTAGTAATTTGTGGTACAGAAAACTTTACTTAAAACAAGTCCATTATTTTTGGCGATTTGGCTCTGGACCAATGACGTTCTTGCATGCTTTGGAGGAACTTGGACCAAATAGGGATAATCCCCAGAGCCTAGATGCTGATTTTGTTTATAGGAAATATCATGGAAAAGTATTGTGACAGGTGGAGAATGGGAGGGCTGGTGAATTGTCTAGAACAAAGGTGGGCAAAACAGGCTTTCATTTTGATTGTTCCAAATTTCCAGTCTGCATACACCCAAGTGGATCCAGGTCCGAGACCAGGAACCACTCTCGGACCCATCTTTTGAGGTGGTCTCGGTTCATTTCCAATTGGACTGAGCTACGGTTCGCTCTGAGATTTCTAAGTTTAAATACGATCCGTGCTCGGAAAGGAATAATTGGACCGAAGCTTCCACTGTAGCTGGTCGTCACGTCACGTGATGTAAACAGATTAGGAATGAAGAAACCAATGAGCCGTAAAACAATGGTTGTTGTTTTATCAGACAGGAAACACGATCCAACTGTTTACTTGTTAGAACTTTTATTTTAAAGCAGCTGAAAACCCTTATTACATGCTTTTCTATGTCTCGTCACATGGTATAAAACGTCATCCTAAAAGCTACCATGTAGTTCCGTAAAAGAATTCTCTTAAAACAATGCCATAACCCCACAATGATGAGCCACAGCGACTCATTGAAATGTAGTCTTATAAATGCAGGCTCATCAAGCTTTAACGGGATACGCATTGCTTCTCACCGTTTTCCCGACCATCTATATGTCATAGACACTTATCAAGACACCTTCACAGCCATAGTCTTGCCGGTATCTGCCTTGTAGCATGCCTCAGCCATACCAAAGTAGCAAATAAAAAGCGTTGTACCTGACAGTGATACAGGCATTCAAAATTGATTTGCGAAACAAAAGTTTGAATAAGTGAACTATTCCAACATGGATTACAAAGCGCAGGATTTCCATAATTTCTGCCTCTAGTTGCCCTACCCGCCCTTGTAATTCCTGGCCAACGACTGAAGAGATCTTTAATCACATGGTTTTGTCTACAAGGTTTGGTTTAAAACAGGAAAGGCCGCTTGACAGCAGTCTGAATACCGACCAAACGCAAGGTTCAGGACTCGATCCAAAACAAATTAACTAGACTCTTTCCAGACCAAATTGTTTTTCCAGTCTGAATATACCCTAAGTCATTTGGTCCACTTTAGTCTTTGGTGTCTTCTGAGAACGCCATATATAAAATCAAACCAAACCAAATAAAAACCAAGGTGTCACAATTATCAACATTTCCCTTCCAGTCATACCAATTCACCAGGAGTGTCTCAAGGAGCACAAATTGGCTCCTTGGAAATTTCTTTAAATATTTAGTCTAGCTCCATCATTCTGAACAGCTCTAAATATCCTTATTGTAACTCTTAGATAAGTATTAGTACTCCTCCCCCATACATGCTCAGTCTTATCAGCCCTCCCAGTTTGTTCAACAATGTCCTTTTTAAACAGATTGGAGTCTCCATCTGGCTGATAAAGGCACGTTCTGTTTCCCTGCAGCTGATTGTGTTCCATTACATCAGGTTTTGAAGATATGCTGCTTCGCTTTCATTCTGTCTATTTGCATACAACATAATGGCTCTTTTATCACTTTGCTCCATTAATCTGTTACTTCAGATATACTTTAACTAGGAGACCTCATGTTTGGACTCCAGTGTGTTAGGTCTGAGCATCAGTAGAAATGAACAGTAAATCTTCCTGTACATGGTATCCATCAAAAATAAACAAAAAAGGCTAATAAATGCCCTGAGACAGACTGGCGCCCTGTCCAGGGTGTACCCCGCCTTCGCCCTTCAGTAGCCGGGATAGGCTCCGGCACCCCCGCGACCCCGACAGGGACAAAGCGGTCAAGAAGATGGATGGATGGATGGATGGCTAATAAATATTAAAAGTGACAAATTAATGAAAAAAGCATGAGTTGGATAATTAACATTGTCTTGTCAGTAACATCACTAGACCTCTTTATTCGTTGTCAACATGGAGATTGAATGAAGAGAAAAGTGCCTATGGTGCCATTTCTCTTCTATCATTTTTATTTGTTTATTTTTATTGCTGAGCTTTGATACAAAACTGTGTTTTCCTACTAAGAAAGTTGAAACTGTTTTGCTTTTTAAATTTTTTTTCTCATTTGTGACGATTAAGTTGATGTTAATTGAAAAAAATAAAGTCAAAGAGAGTATGAAATGACAGTTTTGTCATTTTTTCCCAGAGAATAACTGAAAATATACTTTATTGTGGTGTATCATGATTTATACCTTGGTCTGGGTGAATACTCGATTCTGATCGGCTGCTGGGTGTGGATTAAAAAGTGATAATGCACAGTAATAACGCGCACCTAAAAAAGAAGTTCCGGTCACACAGACCAAACGATAAACTTCACGATAGACTTGTCGTGCGTTAATTTCTCATAACGCACACTTCGTCGGGTATTATCCCTTACATATATCGTCATTGTGAATAAAAACATTTATAACGTGATGCACAATTTTTACCATAATCCCAGTACACTTTCACTATAAAAAGTTACACCATCACTTTTGCTGGGTAAATTTTACCCCATATAATATACCCAACAAAAACTATTAGTTGTTAGAAAATGACTGAAAAATGAGGAATTTGAGAACAAAAAAAAATCCTAAAAAAATAATGACTCTGGAGGCTTGGCGTTTGGTCCATCCATTCCTGGGACATTTGAGACTTTACCCAGAGAACCATGACACTCAGAAAAATGCAGCCAAATGCATTGAAAATCATGTAAATACTTTTTCTCGGGTGAAAATCACTCGATGATAGTGCTCTAGGGTTAAACAACTTCAAAGTTTTTAATACTGGTATGTCTTGTAATAAATTATTGTTTTTGCACATTTTGAGATTTTAGAAACATTAAACTACTATCATCTATATTAATTTGAAAAAAATATAACAGTGTTTGAAAATTAGCCTCAATGATTTAGATGTCAGATGTAACTTGAGTCCAGTTATTCAGTCATGCATTTGTTTGTACTTCTAACAATCAACGGCTTTTAAAACGTGGTTTGTACCAAGAGCGGGTCAGAGCTGGACAGAGCGGATGTGACGTCACCATAGAAAATGCCTCCAGCAAAATGAAGCCAATTTCATTTTTCCATGATACGGATGTCACCATGTTGGAGTCGAACGACAGTGATTGGTCCGAGTAAGAATGAGTAAAGTTTCTAGGGCTACTACTTTCGCCAGTCATGAGTAAACCTTGTGAGAGTCCAGACCCTTTCCACTGAAAGCAGCTTGGAGAATCTGTCAATCAAACATTAGAGGTGGGGGGCCAGTGGACGCCGCATCCTTTTACTGAAGCATCTGTTTGGTCAGTTTATCGCTTGTGATAAAGAAAAAATATCATGAAAAAAAGAAGATTAGCAAGAAGATGTTAAGAAAGATGTATCAGAGCAAGGATGGTTATTCTTACAAATATAATGACTGAGTAACAGCTGTCTATTTCTCAGTAAGAGTCAATTGGATTTTTGCTTCTTGGAGCCCACGGGCACTTCCTATTTGGAACGAGTGGGGAGAGGAGTCAAGCTGTCCAGTGATTCTACAATCTATGGTTTGTACACTCATATACCACATGTTTCTGGGGTTTGTACGTTTTTTTGTTTTTTACTGTAAACTTTGTCATACAATGTGGCAGGAAAGGCCAGTAACTTTTCACAATCTGTGCACTAAGCTTAACTTGAAAGGATTCTTTAGTTGTATACACTTTAAAATCAGCTTCATTGAGGTTTTATAGCAGACTTTAAACAAATGTTCTAATAAACAGTCATGATTTTACCTTTGGAAGAAATCAAACTATGAACCCAAAAGAGACAAACTTTGAGTCTTTTATGAACACGTGTGAGAGTAAAGGAGGAAAGACTTCTGTTGTTGTTGCTTTGGTCCTGTCAAAGGAGAAGCTGGGAGAATCTATTGTTGGCACAGAAGGCCTGCAGACTGAAGTCTCTGCAGCAAAATCTGTGGAGCGTCTGTCCATCAGTGTCACTTATGGACTGACTGCTTCTGTGGACTCTGCATGTGTGTATGTGTGTTAGATGGATTTGAAAATTCAGAAGATTTAATCTGAGCTTGATGGTCAGTCTGAGACTAAGTGCATACATTTGTGAGCTAGGGACTTAGTAGGAGCTGCATTGAATCTGTTGAGCTGTAAAAAGTATGCCCCCAGAAATGATTGTTCCTGCTTTCTACCATCTGGATGTCGTTCACCACATTTTCTTAAACAAAAGTAGCTTTAAATCAAAAGTCTAGCCCCTCCTGCTGGCAGGGCCTGTGATCAACAAAGAAAGATCTGTTAAAGTAAACCAAGCATCAGCCTTTTTTAAATATTTTTTTTGATGTGCAGCATCTCTGAAACCTTGAGGCGAGACGCACATTTTTGAGTAAGAGTGATGGTCAGAGGAAAGCTTCACATGTGGCATGTTTTCCCGCTGCTGCTATTCTGAAGTGCAAGTGAAGCTAATCATCACCATCTGGTGTGGGCCTGCGCTGACACTGGCCAGCCGTTGCCACCTGCATGGAACACAGCAACAGAGCGCTCCCCGCTCTCTGACTGATGGAGGTTTCTGCAACAAGGTCAGATGCTCAGCTGATGAGGAAATTCTTTACAAAACCTCACAAACTGTTATTTCCAAAGAGTTTCAGGGTTGGAATGAATTGATTGGTGTCAGTATAACGTGCATCGATTGCTGGTTAAATTGGCTGCATGTTGATTTGAATGACTACCAGCATACTTTTGAAAATAAAAGTCTGACGTAGTTTGGATACAATCTGTGCTTGTGGAGATGATTGGGATGCTGGTGTCTTGATTTATAATGGGTGTGTGAGCTTCTGCAGCTCTGATCAATCAAAGCTGCGCTGCTCAGAGGAAACAGCTGTCAGCTCATCAAGATGCAACAGCAGTAAAGTTTGTTGAACGAGTCAGGAGGCTGCAGAATAATCAGAGGCTGGAAGATGAGAGTGATTAAAGCTTTTCTGCTGTCTGGAGGACTCTTACAACATTTGTGTTTGACAAGATAAATTTTCACTTTTGTGTCTGTGGAGATTCTCAATCATCTGCATTGGGTTTTCACAGGATTCTATTCTTTAGAGAAACCGGTCTTTAGAAATAGATTTAGAGGTTGTTTTGAGGATCAAGATTTCTTTTTTGAGTTATATTATCTACTGTTTTGAATTTTCAAAATTTTCAACATCAGTTTCTCGAGTGTTTTAGTCATAACTGCCAAACCTTTATGGGGCACCAAAATGGATAGCTCAGTTGTCTGGGTGTAGGACCTGGCTTCACTTCCCAGGATGGGGAATGAGCTAAAAAAAATCCAGTGTGGGTCCTTAGACAAGACCCTTTATGCTGCTGCCTATCTGGGTCTCGCCTTAAAAACGCAGGGTTGTGTGTTCTCAAACCACCTGTGTGAATCAGTGGAAGCTGATTTGCTGTAACAGGATAAGCCGAAAGGTGAACAGCAACAGAGTTCACATTGTAGTGGGTTATTGCTAGCTTGAAGAAGAACATTTTGAATTGTAACTTAATGTCATAAACATTGCTGACCCCTGGCATAGAATATCAGTCCTCAAAACACTAGGAAATGTCAAATGTACAGATGTACTAAAAGTAGTATTTCATTAGAAGTGGAAGCAGAGGACATAAAAAGAAAAAAGCCTTTTTTCAGACTTCCTGGATGAGCTGACATTTCCTCCACAGTGCTGTAACAGGCCGCTTGTGTGTGGTCCGTCGTTCACAGTCTTAGATAAAAAGATAAAAACACCCAAAAAACTGTTTTTTTTAAATGTTCAACTATATTTTCCATTTCTATTTTGCTTATCTCCACAGTAGTACTCTGCTGCGTCATAATCAAGAAATTACATTTTTACTAGCAATCAAAATCCTTCAGTATATAAAAAAAGTCAGAACAATTCTATTTTAGAAATATGGGCATATTTGATGCAAAATAGATCGATTATTATAAAAAGCATGCCGACTTTGGTTTATTCTATACAAAAACATGAACATAAATCCGTTCTAGTTTAGAAATGAAGAGGGGACCGCAAAGGTGTTCTGTTCCACCTCTGTTGCTTTTCAAATTGTTTTTTTTGAAGACCAGAATGATTTATCTTCTCATTAAATTTCAGCTCTGCATTTTTTTATTTATTTTTTTGTTGTTGAAATAAACCGGGTAAATGACGCGATCCCCTTTCAGGCTAAACCATGTGGAAAATTGCCTAACTTACTTTGTAATTCCAAATGCTCCGATGCAAGAAGAAAATCAGATTAAATGTTATTTCTGGCTTTTCTCACTGTTTTTCTTGAACTTGACTTTTGCTTGATGAATTATCCAAAGTTTAAAAGCATGGAGATAAAAGTAGGACCCTGTGACAGCCTATTGACCTGGTGAACAAGAAAATAAATTATCGGTCTGTAATGAAGTGTTGCTTTTTATTTTTAAAAAACAGAGCTCAGAGCTTTAGCGGAACAACAGTAAAGCTTGATTTATGTGAGAAAATGTCGGAAAAGTGAAGAAACTAAGCTGATAAACGCGTTTTAAATGGAGAAATAAGTTCACATTTATGTCAAGTGGCTAAAAATAGTCGTTAATCATTTATTCCTTTAAAGGGTTGTTTTTGCCCTGGTTTATTTTAAGTCTTAACAGATATTTTTAGTCTCTTTGCTGTAGTTGAGTGAAACAACATAAAAAGTCAGGATGTAACTCAGACAGATCCATCAACATGTCAGGGCTTTAGCCAGCACAGTCCCTATTTCCTTTGAGGTTCCATCAGTTGTTCACATTTAGCAGGAAATCTTCAAGTGCTTTTCCACTTACATTAGATTATTTTTGTGACTATAGGACGCCAATTAATAAATGCTCAGATGCATGAACATGAAAAACTCTTGTGTTGAAGTTGTGTTGGATCTAAACCTGTACAGGACAGCGCCCTCTCCCCTTTCCAACAACATGTCTTAACCTTGTTTACTAATCTCCCTTTTTTTACCCTTTTGCTAGCTTAAGCATTAGCAGTGCTTTATTAAAGTATTTTAAGCTAAAACCACAAATATTCTCAAGTTAGTTTTTTGCAAATCAAGCATCATCTAGTCAGTTTAAATGAGGGCCCAATGGTCTCATGGGACTTTAAGACAATCAGTGGGGACAAAACTATGTGTATTTAGTGCAACCACAACATAAACACAACTATGAGAAAATATTACTGTGATGTTGAGTCCCAAGTCGAGTCTCAAGGTCTGCTGTGGAACTGAAATGAGACAAAATACTGGGTCACAACTCAAGAATAGGTTTCTACAAGTCCATGAGATGACGTACAAGTACTTTTTTAAGAGTACCTATTAATACAAAGAAATACAAGCATTTTTATAGCAAAGCTTATTTACTTTTAGAATATAGGTCAACTTTTAGGCCAATATCTCCTCATCAGTCATCATCATCAGTATATTTAGCACCAAGGGAGTTGTCACACTGGATTTTTCCATTCCCACAGAAGAGTTTCCACCGCATCCCAGAGAAAGGAAGCCGGCTGGTTCTCATGGAAATTGGATGCTGGTCAGACTGTTGTGATGATGAGGCTGCAGATCTGCAGATACTGGGACAGATTTAGAAAGTCTGAGAGGGTGTAGAGGTCTCCTACATGTTTACCATCGTCACGTGTGAACAGTTCTGATCACAGAAACTTCAGAGTCATGGAAAGGTTCAAAGCTGACAAGGTTTGTCTGTCTGCCGCAACATGGCAACATCCTCTGTGTCAAAGCAGCAAAGTAAATGTGTCATGCCCCAGCTGAAGACCTTGATGATATGAGTTGTGTCTGCAGTTCTGTTGGTGGTTTTTGAAAGCAGGCCAGTTAATCCTAATAACTATTTTCTGCCTCCAGTTCGTGAGTTACCTGCAGATATTATTATTGAGGCTTTGAATCACACTGCTCATTATGTGGCAGTTTGGCACTATTAGACAAAAAATGCTTAAGAGTTAAAACATGTGTTTTTAAATTAAAATTATTTACACCAATTTTGTCCCACATCTTATTTTATATTTGCAACCATTTTTAGACCAGTGGGTCTTGAGTGGACAAAAACGTTTTTGAAGATGTAGGTCTTTCAAGCATGTTATTGTCCCCACCATCCCCATGGTCATGATGAAGATGGTAGTCATCATCAGTCATCAGCGGTATTGGCCTGTTTCCATTCCCATAAAAACAGAAACTTCCTCTAAATTCCCGTACGGTGCTCTCTGCTCTGACAGCTCTGGGAATATTCTCTCATATGACCATGAATACACTACAAACTAAAAATAGGAGCTTCAGAAATGGATGTAAAAAATGATGGCTGTTGGGATTGACATACTTTTGCATCAGTCTGATAGAAGAGAGTAGTGTTAGTTTGAGATGTTCAGGGAGTTTTGTTACTTCGTGCCTCCATGCACACAAGAATCTGCTGGTACTCAAAGTAGTTAGAGCTCAGTGACTGGAACTGCAAAATAAATAAAATAAATACTATAGTCTTTATAATTGTGGTCTACAAACACCACGAGATCTTTCCTCTATAACTGGTGATTGGTTTTGATTATAGTTCATTACTATCCACTCATCTGTCCTTGAATGTGAGGGGTTGCTATCCTGGCTATTTGTGGTTGAGACCAGTTTACACCGGAACAAGCTATCTATCATAGGGCCCTGTGGAGATGCACACAAACACAAACACACACACATTAATGCCTTAGTCACAACTGGTCTTCCTGGTGGAGTAGATACTTGCTGTCTGCGTCAAAAATTGCCAAACTTGCACGGGCGGGAAATATCAAGATCGTAGATTGATCAGTGAACCAGTAGAGCAAAAATGTTGATGCACATTTTTTCTATGACCTTGCTGTGGGTGACGGGTCATAGCTAACACTTCAACAACACTTAAGGGTAAGTGGGGGTAAAGTAGGTGAGGGGCTGTTCAAGTGAGAATGGTCCACCCGTTGCACGCTCCATGCTTGAAGTCTGATTTTTACGAAATTGGACAATCAGAGCATAGTTTGAGCTGTAGTATTATGCAGTGCTGTTTGGATTTCATCATCTCTCCCCCTGAAACCTACACATTGTGCTAGGGGCCAGTTAGTGCTATTCAAGTGATTAGTGTGTGCTCTGTGCTTGTGGCCTGACTGTTAGCAATGAGGAAATTGGACAATCATAGTGTAGTTTATGAGGACGTCCTACGAGCATCCTTCTGGGACTAAAGTATTACCTGGAGATCTCGTGTGAGTAGCGTGTGCGTGCGGTTGGTAAGAAGCCAGTGCACATACCAAGCAGCACCAGTCGACCTCTGATAGAAAGATTTGCAAGTTGGATTCCCGCCTTGCCCGTCCCTGTGTTGAAGTGTCCTTGGACACTGAGCCCCACATTGCCTCTGGTAGAAGGTTAGCACCAGTGTTTGGCAGCAGAGCTGCCATCAGTGTGTGAATGTATGTGAATGGGACTGAGACTGTAAAGCGCTTTGGGCCTTCGACGCCGGGTCGCGGGGGCAGCAGTCTAAGCAAAGATGCCTAGACTTCCCTCTCCCTGGCCACTTCCTCCAGCTCCTCTGGGGGAACTCTGAGACGTTCCCAGGCCAGCCAAGTGAAGTAGTCTCTCCAGCGTGTCCTGAGACTTTCCTGGGGCCTCCGCTCGGTGGGGCATGCCCAGAACACCTCCCCAGTGAGGCCTCCAGGAGGCTTCCAGACCAGATGCCCAAACCACCTCAACTGGCTCTTCTCAATGTGGAGGAGAAGCACCTCTACCCCGAGCTCTCTCCGGGTCATCGAGCTTCTCACCCTATTAGGACACACTCTTAAACCTGTCAGTGTACAATCCCCCCTCATGGACAAGAACCTCATCTCCAAGGGAGCGCCCAGCCACCCTCCAGACAAAACTCATTTCTGCTGCTTGTAGTCGGGATCTCATTCTTTCGGTCATGACCCAGAGCTCATAATCATAGGTGAGTACTGGAACGAAGATCGATCGGTAAATTGAGAGCTTTGCTTTCTGGCTTGGCTCTCTTTTCACCACAACGGACTTATACATACTTCCCAATACATTTACCACATGCGCAACAATTGAACGTTCCATTCTCATGACGTCCCGTAAGATGGTCATACGAGCCTCAAGGAAACTGGAAGACAAACCTGAACTCCTTTTAAGATGCGGTCGCTCCTCTGTAACTCCCTTCACAGACCCAGACATTCCAAAAACCTGCTGCACCCATAGAGTTTAGACCCTGTGCATGCCACTAAGGCATAAAAGGGCATTTGGAGAGTCCTGACTGAACATGAAACACACGTTTAGTCTGTAGGAGTAAACTGGATTTGCTTCTTCTATCCATGCAATGTTTTTCCAGAAGTCAGATTGCATTCAAAGTGCGTCACTGATCTTTCCACATTGCTATGGTTTTCTTGTTGCATGTCTTCCAAACAAACTGCACTTGTTCAGCCTTCTTCAAGTGGCTTCCATGGACTTGTACCATCTTTCATCAATTTTATCCTGCCTGAGAGATTTTTCCAACTCTGACCTTGGAATGAATTTTGCTGTTTATTGGAAACTGCGTCTTGTGTTTTCCACTCATGAAGAATCTTTTTAAGCTTTAGGAAAATAAACTCTAAATAATTAATAAAAAGATTGCATAACTTTTTCTGAAGTCATGTTTTTTCATTCATTTACTATAGAAAAAATAATGCAGGAATATTACAACTTCTGCAGATTTATTGTGTGTGTGTAGATTCCACATTAGTTTAAAAAGTGACCTTCTGAACCCCCAAAATATCTGGCAGCAATAATTTCTTGTTGAGGACGTGTTGTTGTGTTTGTCTCCGTCTTGGCGTACTGTGAAGAAAAAGCACCACAGCACAATTGCTGAGGTTTGCTTCTGAAGACACCATTCTGTCAGTCAAACTGTGATGTGCACACGAATGGCAAAACATGGATAAAGAATATCTGCAGGTGGAGCTCATTGTTGCAGCTCAAAGATGTGTTTCTATAAAAGAAAATAGCCCTTGTCTCAGTGCCTGTAGTCTTAAAGCATAAAATACCATCACATTTTTCAAGTTCTCAACCCTTCAAGCGTGCAAGGATTTCAAATATCTACCTTAATGTCCTGTCATGGCGATGGCATTTCCTTTGGAAGTTCAGCTTTAGAGGATTTCAAGAGAAATGGGATTTCTACAATGTGATACGATTTCATCATTTCACTCATAAGGAAAAAGCGTGTGATTACACAGGTACTCCTGCTGCATGACACACAAACACACCCCAAAAGTTTCTGTCAAACACACATTAGTGAGTCAGCCGTTGGTAGTAGTGATTTAAAGTCCATGCGGTGCAGAATCAGCAAATCAGCCTCAGAAAAACAGTAACAGATGCTGTGTGTGTTTGGGAGTGTGTGTTTGCATGTTTGTGTGTGTTTGGGAGTGTGTTTAAGGTTGTGTACCCGCTTTGCTCCCCTCTGAGGGCTTGTGTTTGAATGTTCGGTTGTTTTATTGTATTTTAGTTTAAACACTTTGTCTAGCAGATTGGAAACAAAGGTTCTTTTAGACCAAAGTCTCGCACGCTGTGTTTAGATGCAGCGTTATAGTGTGTTATGCAAACACTCTGTAGCTTTTTTCAATATATACAGCTTATGTAACAGTTTTCTGGTCATAACTATTTAATTTTATTCTAAAAAGTCTTGCAAATGTGCTTCATATACACTTTTTTGTTGAAGAGCTGCACATGCAGTACTGTTTTAACTCTTGTGCTAATCTTATGGCGTCCAGATGACCTAAGCCTTACATTGACGTGTTATCCAACTCATGAAGGATGAAGGTGGACAGGATTTCATGTCTGCCACAGACACTGATGAAAATCAAAAATCATTGAAAATAAAAAGTTCAGCGCACTGTCCACTCTCAACGTCAACATACCTAGGATAACACAAGGGTTTTAAAGGGGAGTCGACTGTTATTTTATTCAAGCAATAGAATAAACACACATTCAAAGTCACTGGATTCGTCTAAAACAGTGTCATTAAATATATTGTTGTGGTATAAAAACTAACACAAATTTAAAAAATTTTAACTTAAATTCTATTTTTAGATTATGGACGATTACGTCATTTCCTTTTTATATTTTTATGCCTCTGGCAGCATAAGGCAACATAAAAATTCTTAAGCTGCTTCATATAAATGCATGCTGATTTTAATTTAAATGTGCTCCTCTGCACAGGAAAAACCTCCAATGAAGACACATTATGCAAAGTGCATGCGGACTAGATACTTGAATGTCTGGGCATTACCATGAAGTCTTCATGTCAACTAGTGCTGAGTGTGAGAGCGCCACAAATGCTGATGTCAGTTTGTTACGTAACTGCTGCTGTGACATTGAGCTCAGCTCCTGGCTTGTCTTCATAGTGGGGGGGGCTGTTGTTTTAAATCCACGCTGTCCGCACGACCCGACCTTCAGCGCACAAACACACAAAGCCAGATTTGTTGTCTCAATATGCAAATGAGACATTTGAAAATAAATCACTGTTGAATGCACCAAGAATTTACTCCGCTGTTTTCAGAGGAGTTATTAAGTTTATAGGTCTGTGCGCTTTTGATAAAGTACTTTTTAGAAATCTGGATTCACAGAAGGAAAATAAAAAGCAAACCAGTTTTTCATATTTTCCGTCTGACTTTGGCTCCACTCAACTCCTGAGAGTTTCATTGTCAAAAAATTATGGAGAGTGCTCTAGAGATACAGTTTCTTCAGCTGGGACCTTATTAGCCTCATTTCTTTATAAATCTCAGTGATAATTTGGACAACAAAGGCTAAAACGACATGCAGCAAAATAAATGGCAATTTTTCTTTTTATCCTTCATGTTTTGGGTGCAAGGAATTGGGAGGATAGAGAGGGATTCTGCATGTTTTTAATTTTGTTTTCAGTTGTTTTAAGTCTGTAAAGCAATTTATTTATTGTTGTATGAAAAGTATGGGCTCAAAATAAGGCCATAAAGATTCTGCATGTTTACACATCAATCAAATTTCATCATACTGCAAAATAAATCTTCCCCAAAAAATTAGGTTCTCAAATGTGCGAGTCATAATGTCGTGTAGTCACAACGTGCAAACCAGAGTCTCAAAGCGGAAGTTGTATTTACTTAAAATTAAAAGTTGTAAAATTCACGCAGTGAAAATGGATTAATTCATTAGCTAAGCTAACATTAACACAGACTTCTGAACAATTAAGATAGAATTTATGAGACATTTGGTCCTATAAATTGCCGTATTCATAGAATTCATCAGTACAAAAATAACGGTTTATATATAGAAAGATAATTTTTAACATTTCACTTACTTTTGTTCAAATCAATTTCCACTTCCGGTATTTATTAGACGTCAATCGGCCATGACGGAGTGCCTTATATCCATCCGCCATGACATCCGCCTTGTTACCTGCAGCTGGTTGCCTCTCTACACATTTGAAAACCTACATTTTTTCGCAGATTTGTTTTGCAGTATAATGAAACTTGATTTATGTGCAAACATGCAGAATATTTATGGGCTTACTTTGAGCCCATAGCAAGTGCTTTATTAAAAACAAAAATTGGAAATATAAAAAAGTTGGTCATTTTTTACATTTTTAGTAGCAGACAAGGCAATTTTTACTTTTGGAGGTTGCACCATGTTTTCAGAGGTTTCTGAAGCAAACACTGTTGTGATGATCTTTGGTCTCTGCGTGGAGCTCACCTTTATCCTTGTCAAGCCTCATTTTGACCGAAGACACTGTCTCTGGCTGTCTGCAGAACCCGAAACCTTTCTGGCGGATCTCCCAGACCGCGACAAACGAAGAAGATCCACTTCATCAAAAACATGAAGCAGTACGACACCAGAGGCAGCAGGTGGGTTTCACTCTCACACACTCACAGCTCTGGTCTGTACAAACATTTGCGCCGTCAAAGGAAGACACAAAAATCCGCTTTGTTAAGATAAAGATGTCATTTACATGAAAGTGTGATGGTAAGTTCAGCCAAGTTTCTCTATCTTGAAGTCAAAAGTAAAGAAAAATCTAACTCTGGTTTCATCCCCTTCATAATTAGTATCTTTGATAAAAGAAAATGCATTAGATTTGTTTATAAAGTGTCTGAGACACAATGGAAAAAAAAAAGATAGGACACACTCTTAAACCTGTCAATGTACATTCCCCCTCATGGACAAGGTGAAAGGTAAAAATAGAGAGCATTGTTCCCCTGCTTTAGCTGACCCCCATCCAGGTACAGATGATGCTAATCCTTCCTGTGTTTGGTTACAGAAGACAGCGAGGTCAGAACAGCTGGCTGAAGCTTCAGGTTGAGAAACCTTCATGTCAAAGAAATGACAGTTTGTTGCAAACAGCAGCAGCGAGAGCTCATGTTTTGTTAAGTCTGTGGCAGAACTGTTGTCAGAAAGTATTTGTAAAATTTGAGTTTTGCACGGAAAGATTCACTGGAATACAGCATGTCAGCACTGCTCAGAGCCTGTGGGGGCTTTTTTTGAGGCTAGCAGAGATTTACATTCTTGGCGGTTTTCCACTGTTGTCCAGTGACAGTGGAGTGATACAAGGCTCAGTCAGGACAGGCTCTAAAAGCCGTGTCGTGTATGAACACGTAGGAGCTCATATCTACAGTTACTAAGAATGACGTTTCTTTTCAGGGTCTGGCAATAGTTTAGTAAAAATGTTCCATTTCAGTTCCCGTATCCACCAGCCTGATCAGTATACTGTCACACAGAAAAGTCTAGCTTTGACTGCAGCAGGAGCGGACCAGTTCCCTACCTTCTTAAACCCAAGGTTGTGTAATAAAGTTTTCTAAAATGTCATTTTCCTCAAAGATGTAAAGAAACCACTTATGATTGTGTTATCAGTTTTCAAGTCCAATTTGATCAAAACCAGTCTTTACAAGAACTTTATTTTGAAAATCCATCTATAAACATATATTTCTTTGAATTAGTGCACTCTGACCTCCCATCATCTAGATAGATTTCTTTACATAATAGGAATCTTTTTTTTGTTTTTTTTTTTGGCTGACAACAAGGCAGCTTTAAAAATAAGGTTAAATCCCTAAAGTAAAGAAAAAAAAAAAGTTCCAAAGTTACACAGAACTGTAGATTAAAAACAATTGTGGTTATTATCTCAGAATTGTCAGCTGAAATGTTACATTTAAGAGAGCTGGTTTTCCAGTTATTGACTCTCCACGTGAGTTTAGTTAAATGAAACATGACATCTTGACATGGCATACAATGCAAAATATCATTTCAATCCATGTGAACTAGAATCCTCCAACAACATACAGTTCTATCGACTTTTAGAAAAAATCCTTCAAGTGCAGGAAACTTCAGGAAACATGACATTTCCTTATTTTGCTGAAAGTATGGCTCTAAAGCCTCATTGAAGCTGGTTTAACTGAATAAGTGTCTTAGTTGAAGAGCTATTCTTCTTAAAGATATGATAACACCATTGTTATGATTGTGTCTACGCTGAGATGTAATAAGCTATCCAGTAAATCTGCAATAAGCCGATGATAACCGACTGCTGCACGCTCAGATGGTATGTAATAATTATGGCCCGCAGCAGGTATTTTTTTAAAGTAAACTTTGAGGAAAAATCTCTGTCAGGCCTTGTGTTGGTCGCTCTTTTAAAATAGGCTTCCTTACATTCTCAATAGATTATGGACCAGATTAATACTCAAAAGAGAGTTTCCTGTTGGTTCATTAGGCCTACTAATCTAATTAAATTGAATCCAACCTCTGGTTCATTAGTGCAGCTGTCAGTGGGATTTGTGCATTTAGTTGAAGGTGATCCTGGAATATTCTGTTATGAAACATGTCATTTCCAAATGAATGACAGATCTCCTCAGATGAACCTCAGGGAGATGCTGCTGCTGTTTCCTCTCAGCTCCCTGGTGACTTCCTGTCCTCCACTTTCCCATGCATCATAGGAAACAAGCTGTGAGCTTTTGTGTGACACAGAGCAGTGTGTCACCAACTTAGCTTTGATAAAATCCAAGCGTTGCTCTTTGGGACCCTTCTGTGTTCGTGACCACCAATGGTTCTTTCACAAAACGGTCTTCTGCCTCTGTTCTCCTGATGTCAGCTGACACTCTCCTCTCAGTGGTGGGTTATTGGAGCCCTCGTGCGCACATCTCCATTGGTTTATGCTGTTGCAGAACAAAAGAGCTTTAAAAGATGTGTTGTGGAATACGTGTGATGGAAAGCATCGCTCCTTTCACACAGCAATAATGGCAAACAACGAGTCTTTGTCTGAGCTTTTGTTTGCGGAACACATCTACTCAATAATGCAGCCACAGACAAAGTTGTTGAGTTGCCCGCCCCGCATTCTGTCATAGTCTTTCAAACATTTATTCTTATTATTATGTTGGTGTGTTGAAAGAAATATGAATGCCAAGTTGCTGTTCAAAGCTTGTTTTCAGGAAAATGTATTTGATTGATGCAGCATGAACAGAAATAGGGAGAAATATAATGAAAGACCTTCATGTTTGATGTCATTAACAATTGATCTCACAGTGTTTTATTGCATAGCATCATTTTTTATCTCTGCAGAAGCTGTTACAGCGAGCTGTAGTACCTTTACAAACAACTTCTGTCCCGCCCCCTAAAAACTGCTGATTCAGGCTCTGGAGGCGTTACGGAGGCAGAACAAAATCTGTTACACAACATGTCATTTTGAACTTTGGGAAAACAAAAATTCTAAAAGGGGTGACAGCGCAGTTGAGTATTAATGCTCCTCTAATCAAATTTATTTATGAAGCTGAAAATATTGAAATGTAAATACTTACTAGATCATTCCATCCTAAGAGTCATGTATAGAGCACATTATGAAAGTCTGCCACATAACATAAGAAAAAAAAAATTTAAAAAAAGAAGAAAGAGCAATTACCACCTAAAAGGACATGACATTTCCAAAACCAATAATAAAAAAAATAAGCCTTTCAGTCCAGGGTATCATGGAATAATCTTGAATAATTAATACAAGAGTGTAGTTCAATTATTACATTTTTAAAAAAATTGTGAAAAAAGATAAACCCTCACACAGTAAGAATTATAAGGTCGTTGGGAATAGGTTAAATAAAAAAAAATAAGACATATTTGGTTTATTTTCTTGTGATTTCTTGTTCCTTTTGCTGTAAGTTTCTCTTTCGTTTGTTTGTTTTATTTGTGTGCTATTGCACTTTTACCAGCCTGTTGACAAATTAATGTTACAATACAAAAAGATTTGGTTAAAATAACTTGATTGATGTCGTTAAATGGGGCAGAGACAATAAGTTTTCTTATTTCTGTCCTCTGTCATTTTCACCATCGACAAGAGTGTTATGACATTTTTTGTTAAATGCTATGAAAATGAAATAAACTAAACTAAAATAAATTCAGTTTTATTATGTTACACTATATCACACAGATGACACATTCTCCAGCTAACCAGCTGCTGGTCTGTAGTTTAAACGAGAAGTTTGTTGAAGTAAGTTTGGGGTGATTCTGCTAAACTCTTTGATTTGTTTATATTGTTTAATCCAGATTATATAACAGCCTTAGTGGACTTACTGCTCAGTTCAGCAATGTTCTGATTAACTGCGAAGCTGATTTGGCTAAATTTCGTATCACAATCTGTTCTCTTTGGCTAGTCTCCGTGGACTACACGTCATGTTATTCCCCCCGGTCACCCGGGACCTCTTTTTTTGTGGCAAAAACAAAACAAAAAAAACCTCCACATCAATGATCTAAACTCTCTTGTGTTTAGCCTGTTTTAGAGATTGTGTGTTCCTCACACTGAGTCCGTTTCTGTATGCCGAACATAATGACTGTAAACATTTTCCTCCTGAGACTGAAGCTGGGCGAGCAGAGCTGCACGTTGCTCCACATGGGGTTATACCCCAGAGACAGAACAGCTAAAAACATCCATGTGTTCTTAGACGAGTGCAAGTGAGTCCTTACCGACTGTTTTAGTCTAATAACTGTTATCCACACAAAAATATGTTTTTTTAAGTAGTGTTTTTTATGTCCTGCTGTTCTGTTCTGTTGTTTTGTGTTGGATCTGATTAAAAATTCTTAGCAGGTTTTCTGTGATGCAGCAGTGATCAACCCAAATGAGTACATGCTTGGCTAAAGATCTCTTTTCATACTCACCTAAATGTCTTTTGAGCTTTAATTTACGAGTTCCGTTGGTGTGATTCTGGTGAAAACATAAACAGCCACATGAGCACCTGTTAAAACAGGAAGCTGAAGTGCCCCCACCCACCACATTTTTACGACTCCTCTATCTGCCCTCGATGAAGCTTGTAGGATTCCTTTTTCTGGGTTTGACAGTCATTTAGGATAAACGTGTGTCAGTACAACGTTCTGTCCCTGTTTATCCATCTCCATCTTGTCTAGTTTTTTAGTCTTCATCATTTTGGTGATTTGTTTCTAAGTCCTTCAGGTTCTTAGCAGGTTTTGTGTTTCCACCAACCTCTGTGGGTGTTTCTCATCTGGACCTCCAAACTGAAAACTACATCTATGTTTCTGTACCAAAGCTTGATTATGCTTACAACAGTGAAAAAGGAAGTGACTTCCAAGGATGATATCTTGATCTGGTCTTGATCATATTGTCTTGATGTTTGTTAAATAAAAGTGGACATATAGAAAATTTTAACTGTAAAATTTAGTCTCAGCCATAGTCACTGGATGCACTCTTTCTGATGTCACAGTTCTTCTTGGCAAAAGTGAAGGCTTAAGTATACAGGAGTACTGTCTTTTCTTCCCCCAACTCAACAAAAATCTAAAAACAAAAATTAAGCAAAATAATTTAAATTTAAACCTTGTTGAGTTCACCTATGGGTCTGCCACTCTACCAATATCAATAAACACACCTCTAAATTTGCACAAATTGAGCCCAATTTATCACAACTAAACAAAAAATTACACCATTATTTTTTTTTCCTTTAAATAAAACTAGACTTTCTTAATGTAGTAGTTGACTCTCTTCTAACACAAACAAGCCTCCAGTATTCCTTTTAGAATCATTTGGTTCTTTCTGGTTTGCCTGAAATTTGGATAAGTAAGTTTGTTGTCTGGTTTTAACCAAATTTAGAGGCCAACAAATCATGGCAGCCAAACCTGTAAAGCCTTCCTGTTGACAATGACTGGAGCAAAGTGTGTATATAAATACTTGTTTTACTAGTACAAATCTCAGTGTAATGTAAATGTTGAATATTCATGTGTAACTTGACCACAGAAGTAGAATAACCGGACATGGATATGACAGACTGTTATTGATGTCCTCGGCTGTGTGGAATCTATGATTTTCCTTTTTTCATTTCTGTTACCACATCCGGTTTGAGATTGATCAATAATCACCCCTATTAACTAAATAAGTGAACATAAAGATGAGATAACATTCAAACACACCCTCAGTACTCCAGGTTGGAGTTGATTCTTCTGTTTAGTCCAATGACTCGGCCCGCTGCTCCCCTGAGCTTTGGCGTCCCGGCTGAGTCCTGCGTTTGCTCGTGTCAGCTCAGATGGTGAACCAGCTCAGCCTCATTGTGACGCATCTTTGCTCATGTTTCAGGATCGTGCTCATCTGCGCTAAGAGGTCTCTGTGTGCTGCCTTCTCTGTCCTACCATACGGAGAGAGCTTCTACCTCAGGTAATCAACACACACTCACAATAACACACACAGTCCGTCTAGATATGGATCTGCTTTTAGAAAAATAGGCAGTTGAACAGGAAAAAAACGGAAAAGAGAAACTTAAAGAGGAGGAACTTAGGTAGGAGAAGGAAAAGAGACAAGGATGAGTTTCTGGATTCTCAGAATGTAACTTCAGGCCTCGCTGCTGAGAAATACAAACAAACCCATGATGTAATCGCAGTTAAACATCTAGTTTGGTTCCAACACAGATCAAAACATAAAACACTGCTTACTACCTCTCATTAAAGCAAAGAGCTATAAGTTAAATAACTTTTATGGTAAATGATCATCATTGCTTTTTCTCTTCATCTTCCCTCATAAACACACAGCTTCAGCTGCAATTGTGTGACTTATTGCTTCACATAAATACTTGCACACACCAATACACACAGAGACACACTCACGCACGGATCTGTGGGCAGTTTCAGAGGAAGTTAACTTAATTATGGTTATGTGGAAATGGATGCTGCGGTCTGACAGTGAAACCTCAGTGTTCAGCTGAGAGATTACTGGAACCTTTCAGCTACAAATCTCACAATCTTAAAGCTGCTTTCTGCTTTTAAAGACACACTCGGATGAAAAACGTTTTTTTGTTTGTTATTAACGTGTTCTTGTGGTGTGTATATAGTAGCATTTCTGAGTCTTTGATAGGATTACGTTGTTTGAAAGGATTACGTTGTTGGTTTTCTGTCTCCATCTTTATTTTCGCAACCAAGAACATGTGAATTACTTGAATTGAGATATAAATCAACAGTGTGACAGGAGTTCTAATTAGAGGCCTCACACGTCTTCTATCTTTAGTGACCCCACGCTGAACCACCCCAGGAGAAGACACTCGTCGGGGAACATCTCCACCACCTTAGAGATGCTGCCGGGGCTCGAGGGTTTCCACCTGGACCCTTACGGCAGGGTGGGTGTGCCCAACTGTTAGAGATTTTAACACAACCCCGAAGGTTGGTGCTCAGATGTTCTTCTTTTATTCCTTCCTTCCACCTGTTAGTCGGTGTCGTACGCCCAGTTCCTGTACCCCACGAATGCTCTCGTGAGGCAGAAGCCAACATCAGCCAGCGACCTGACTCTGCAGATCCCCGTGTCCAGGAGCACGCACAGCATGCCGGGCAGGAGCTGCCCTCCCAGCCGCCTGAACAGCACCGTGGGGCTGGACCTGGGTAATCCACACACTGAAGCACGCCTTCATACAGAGGAAAAAAACGTTGAGAGATACCAGTCTTCAACTAGAGCTGGGCGAGAAAACGATAATGATAGATATCGCGATTGGAACTATCGCGATAGACTTTTATTTTGAAGGGTCTGAAATTGATACTTGATAGTTGCTAGCATTTTCTAGTCTTTGGCAAGTAAAAATTAACAAGTAAATGCTTGTATCTAATTATTTATGCTTGTTAGCTCTCATTTTGGTAAAATGTTTTGGACCTCTCCACTTCCTTCATCTGTACGCAAGGTAAACAAACGCACGCGAGTCACCATACCCCCACGGTAACTTCTGCTAATCTCCGTGTAACGTTTAGTTTCGGTTAATGAAGCAGCAAAACATCTGGTGATTTTTAACGGCAGCCAATCAGAACTGGAAGACGAGGCTGCTTGATTTATAGCAGCAACCAAAAGCTTAATAAAAAGTGTTGATTTAGTGACTGCGATGTAGCATTAGCATGATGCTAATGATGCTAAAAGAAAAAAAAATTATATACATGTATATATATATACCGGTATATATATATATATATATTTTTTTTTTTCTTAATTATTAAAAAAATAGATGCATGATTTCCAGTGCATCAGTTATGTTGAAAGCATGATAGTAAATAAATATTTAAATCTAAACAACCAGCTGATGATCACACATTTCTTTTTTGAGCCACAGAGCGTTCAAATTTGACAAATATAGCTTTTTATTTTATATATCGTCATTGCCTGATATAGATATATATATATAAAAACTGTGTTGAGATACAAAAAATTGCACACGGCCCAGCGATATCTTCAACTGAAGGAAGTTAGGTGTTTTTTTTGTTTTTTTTTTTGTGCTCATTCTCAGTTTCAGAACAATTCTGCTAATATTTATACAGGTTCTGTGGTCTGATTTCAGCTCACTGTCTGGTTCAAAACACCCAGAAACTTTAGAGTAAAAAACTATTATTTAAAACGTAGAAGCAGAAAACAAATCTCTAATCTGTGACAGGCTGTCAGCGTTCAGCTTACTCTGTGTTTGAGGGATGGCTGAAAGACTGTAATCAGAGCCTCAGTCGTACATCATGATGCAGCCGGACACTCAGTGACATTAAAATAAAGCTGTCAGGAGGATTTGTTTTCTTGAACTGAGATGTGAGAAAAGATTCATCCATGAAACAGTCACAGAGTGAGGAAAATGTGGGAAAAGATAAAACATCTGCGACGGAGAATCAGCATCTGCACATCTGAAGCAGTTGTATGACCTAAGTGTCACGTCCTTCCCCACACACAGATTGACTGAAGCCTTTATTAGTTTCTAATCCAGAACCTTTCATTAACACAACACAGCTGCGTCAGAAACACATGTGTTCAAACACTGATGTCAGCTCTGTATTTTTAGTCGCCCTCTGATGTCATCCGTCAGTCTCTGGGCCTGCAGAGTGGCCATATTTGCAGTTTATGTTTATTGGTAAAATTAAGCCCAAGTCAGTCAAATTAGTGGGGGTTCAAAGGCTTCAGTGCAGCAGCTGTGACATGTAGACCAGCTGTTTTCCAGCTTACAGCTGCAGGTCCAACAGGGATGTTTGTTTTCCTGAAACAACGTCCTCTTCCTCTGTTTGTTTCTGTTTCACATTCATCTCCACACTTATCTGCCGCATTTGCATGAGAATGACGTCACAGGGGGTTTATAACTATACACGCACAAAGCTCCCCACAGGATCCCATTCAAACGATGAATGAGGAACTGGGAGAATCTCTCCATGTGTGACTGGAGCTTCCTCCCACCCACAAAGCATTACACGTCAGCCTGACAGTCTTCTGGCAAAGTTCCCCACTGCACACGCAGAGAAGCCATTAAAAGTTCAACATTCCTCCTTGATTGTTTTCATATTTGTCTTTGCAGTCAAGCAGCATGTGTGTGAGGACCGTTCTGAGTGGAATAAAGCAGATGAAGTGACAGAATGACTTCATCACCAGATCCTCATTAGTCAGACAGCTCCATTCATGGCCTCTCTGTGTTGTGTCCATGCTTTGGTGTTCATACTGGGTTGTGTGATTTGTTTGTTTTCAGGTGTGGAAGATGTGACGGATTACAACCCCAACCTGCTCAGCGACCCACAGTGGCCTTGTGGGAAACACAAACGGGTGCTCATCTTTGCCTCCTACATGGTAGGAAACCAAAGTTTGAAGCCTTTTAAAAACATTTGATTTGCTACCATTTTTCAATATTTGGCAAGACGATCAAACCACTTCAATAAAAGCTTTGGGGTGTATTCAGACTGGACACATTTGGTCCGTTTAAAGTGAACCAGTTTGTTTCCCCGATAATCTGGAACAAAATTTCAGTCTGAATGTGCAGAAGTGGACCCTGGTCAGGGACCAGGAACCCTCTCTGACCCATCTTTTCAGGTAGTCTCGGTTGGTTTCCAATCGGACTGAACTTCGGTTCACTCTGAGTTTCCTCAGTCTGAGAACGATCCGCTCCAGGACGGAAATAACTGGACCAAAACGGCCACCGTAGTCAGTCATTGGCGGACAAACATGGAGTAGCGATGCAACAGCAGCTTAAAGGTGGTCCACACAAAATACCAAGGTCTCAAACCACTAGGTGAACTCGTAGAGTAAAACCTTCATGCACGTTTTTTCTATGGGCGTGCTGCGGGCGACAGGTCGTAGCAAACGTTTATATAACATACAAAGCTTGAAATTAAATTTTTATTGAAATGATCAATAAAACAAATGAGCAAATGTCTCTTGTTCATAGGTGATAAACAAATGTCATTTGAAATGTTTTGGGGAAAAAAAAATGTAAATAGAAATATAAACTGCTGTAAAAAGGTGTAGGACCGTACAAAACTTTTCTTCTACCCACTCGTTTTCAAGCACATTGTTTTGCTTTATTTGTCAACTTTTAACTCTTGAGTTTATTTTCATTTTGTGTTTGAGACAAACAAAGTAAGGGTAAAGTAGGAAAGACGCATCCTTTGGATTTTAGATTATGAAAGGAGCCGGTTAGCTGTTCGTGTGATAAATAGTGCTGCCAAAAACGACGATTTTATTACTCGAATAATCAATGATTATTATTTCTGATTAGACGACTAATCGGGTTAAGCGCAAAGAGGATATAAAACACATTTTAACCATCATTAGTTTTAAACTAACTAAAAATAAAGACAATTAAGATGATCATTTGTTCAGCTTTTAATGAATCTTCCTTCATTTGTTTCTGGTATTAAAATAAGACTTAAATTAAATGAGGAACAAGGAACTATATAGTTTACAAAAGATAAAGTTTTGATCTCAATGACTCAAATATAAAAAAGTGAATTTTTTGGTGCTGAATGCTCACAACTTCGTTCAACTTTACTACTACTATTAAATTAGCCATCGACTATTTTAATAGTCAGCTAGTCATCGATTAGTCGACTAATCGTGGCAGCCCTAGTGATAATTCCAGCCCTTTTTCTTTTAACCTGTTAAAAAATAGGAAATAAGTTGGCATGGACGTCCTATAAGCACCAAGGTCTAACCTACACTCCCCGTGCATGTGGCGTTTGGGGGGAGTCCGTAAGGAACCACTACACTTACCATACCAACGACTAGAGTGTGGCGTGAGGCCATCGTACACCAGAATCACTCGCAGGTCATAAGTGTGTCCGACTCACATTCGCCCTACAAATACTTCACAATACAATTGTACATTACACTTTCATGACTTCCCTCGAGGTGTCTGCACGAGCCTCAGGGAGCCGTAAGACACATCTGAGCTCCCCTTACAATGTTTGTCTCTACGACCTTCCACGATCCAAAAACCCACAGCACCCATACGGGTTAATGTGACTAAAGGTTTAGACTACTCACAGCTCTGCAGGATCGTTGACACCTTTTGGTGGAAGCTGTCAGCTCCAGATGCTCACAGAGCTTTAATGCAGTCAGGTCTGAAGGGCTGCAGAGTGAAAACACTGCATGCACCTCCTGCTCCTGTTTACCTGAAGCTGTTTTTCCTCACAGCTGCT
This sequence comes from Oryzias melastigma, assembly GCF_002922805.2. NCBI lineage: Eukaryota > Metazoa > Chordata > Actinopteri > Beloniformes > Adrianichthyidae > Oryzias > Oryzias melastigma. The sequence continues at coordinate 23,044,526 of NC_050518.1, read as the reverse complement.
TTGTCTTCATTTTGAATCGTTTATTATAAGCAGTACATGCCCATTCAGGCATCCTCTGCAGGTGCAAATGTCCTCAAGGATCTAAAGAAAACCTATTTCTTCAGTGAAACACAATATGCTTCTGCATCAGGAAGTTTATTTCTGGGAGTGTAGGATCAGCTTCTTCTCAGACCCACATGAACTCATTTCCTCTTGCTTTTCAGCGCTGACACGCCTGATGCTTTTAAGACATCTGTAGCAGATCCTCCGTGTCTGTTAAGTTGATATTTGTAGCATAAAGCGCATCAGCTTAGTTCCAGCTTATGCTCTCAACACCTTGATGCCAGATCAGTTTATCCTCTCGGATTGGCGTCAGTAGGTGTTCTACAGCCACACGACTTACAGCGAGCTGCAGCTTATTATAGACCTTTCAGCTAATTGACCCAAAAGCTAACTGAATGTGTTAAAAGATCCACAAAAAACGACTTGTGTCAAATGTAAAGTCAACTAAAATAGTGTATTAAATGGAAATAACTAGTTAATCTGAAAGTGAATGTCCCTCGTTTCCTCTAGCTGCAGAAATATGTTTCAATCTCATTTAGCTGTCTGTGGGAGAGGCTGAGTCACTGGCTGCAACTTCATCTGATTCTTAAGAAGAGTAAAAATAATGTTTGTCTTCCCAATTCTCAGGTGTGTAAACCTTCAATTTTCAAAATGATTCTAAGGTGAGTCATTACCATTATCTGTGCTTACACCAGGATTGATACCTGCTTCACAGAGCACTAATCTGAGCTGACGTGGAGCCTCTCCATCACCTGTTGTAACATTGATTATTTCACCATTTTTAGAGCAATTATCTGTTCAAAATAGTTAATTCTGCAACCTTTTATCAAGAACTGTAGTATTCAATGCAGTTTTGTTTCTAATTTAAAATCAGAATAGTTGATCTAAGAGTTATCACACATTTTAGCATGCTTAGCTATTTGAAGTCTACTTATGTGAGTGCACTTCTTTTTCCAAGTGCTTTTTTGAAAGTTACAGTCTGCCTCAACTCATTTCCTCACTATATTATTAAAATGTTCTTATCTTCAGGGAACTTTGCTCTATTCTCATTGAGAATGAATATTAAAGGTTCTAAAATTCTGAGAAATTGAACTCACTTTCAGCTGTTAAAAGTATTTAAATGTCAACAGTTCAGCAGACACCGGGTTCTTTTATTGGATTTATAAAATTTCCCGTCTTCATTATATGTTTGCAGTTCAAGTTTTGTTTAGATTTTATTCCAGTTGTGGGTTTATACGCTTTAAGACATGGAGTGTTGTGAGGCTTAAAGATGATGACGTCACACATAAAAACTCAAACTAATATTCCAGATTTTTCCAACTGTGACTTTAAAACTGAAATGACTGAGTCTTTTAATATTCATTTCAAGAAATGCAAATTTAAGGATAATACGGGACATTCCCACTGGCAGGCTGCTTTCACACCAGGGTTCATTCCACTTCATTTGTGAAAGCTCGCCTGATCTCAGGTGGTAATCAAATAAGCAAACCCTTGTCTGCTTGAGAGTGAGGGTCTTTAATTACAAAAGCACACAGAGTAAACACTGTAATGACTAAGTTCAGACACTCATTTCTATATAATAATAGAAGGAAGGAGTCTTTGTCCTATCTTAGTCAGGCATTAACAACTCCAAGTTTGTGGAATTCAGAACCAAATTGTTGTTTTTCTTAAGGCAGTTTGCTGAGTTTCAGTCTTCTGGGAGATCTGTGTGTAGAAGACAAACCAGACAAAATGTGACTTTCTTTCCGTTTTCTTTACCCCTCTAATATCATAGATGTCATGGGGATGGTGGATCTCTCCCCCCTATTGTCAGGTGAAGGATAATCGAAGTAACTCATGACATACAAATGATTCTTTTGACCCTTGCATCACTCTAAAGTCATTAGTGATATGCTAGTGTTACGGCTCTGATGCGAGCGCCGCAGTCTTTATGTAACTTTAAGCCTGCGAGAGGAAATCCCACTGCAGACGATCACATTCGCCGTCTGCGATCTGGCCTCTGCCGCGCTGCAAGTGCGTTTTGTTAGGTTCAAATTTTCAGCGAACGCCGCAGCTGAACTGCAGCAAATAAGGGTGGGATAACTTCACTTCCTATATAAATTACAGGTTATCGCGTGAACCTACGTGAGTTTGAAGTTTCGCGAAGTCTACAGCAGAGCCTGTGGCTGCAGCCATCCCGTAGTCAATATGAACAATCTGGTGTAGCTAGATCCCTCCGGCGTCCACACCGGAGCCGGACCGGATTGAGTGTGAGCCCGCTGTTACTTACCCTTACACGTTGTTTAAATGTTTGCAACAACCTGACACCCGCAGCACGCCCGTAGGAAAAGAGGTCATAAAGATCTTGCTCGGGTTCACATAGCGGTCTACGATCTTTAAATCTTATGCGGAAACCTGCGTCCCCCGTACTGGTTTGCCCATTTTATCGCCCGTATCCACCAATAAGAGCAGTTTTAACTAAAGCATAAGTTAGCAAACACAGTTGTGCGTACAGTCTTGTGACTCGCAGTTATTTTGAGGTTGTTAGCAGCTGCACCTCCAAAATGGATTGACTTCCAGCCGTTCTCCAGCTCTTTGTTTTTACCCTGAAATACTGCAAACAGCTGTGCTGCACTTTACAGCCTCTTTTCTTAATCCTGCTGTGTTCTCATGGATCATTTCATCCAGACTGTTAAACCACAGCTCCATCGATTTAATGCCTCGTTCTATTTTTAAACTCGATCATCCAGATACGGGACTCTGCTGTCTTCCAGTTTTTGGCGTCAAACCCTCTTTTGTTTTCCTGTCTCTGGAAATGCGATTGTTCCAAGAACTTTACGTTTGCATATTTCTTTCTCATCAGAGTGCGGCTGAAGCAGCCCACACAGACCTGTCTGAGGCGGTGCACCACTTTCAGTCACTGCATTTCATCACAAATGTGTTTACAAACGGCAATCAAATGATGGCTGTGATAGCCGCTGCACCACGTCTCTGTTCCCGTCAATTAGAGTGTCCAATTAAAATGTTGAGTCAGTCCATTTGGAGCACACTTCTGTGGGATTAGAGGCACGCTTTCATCAGAGCGCAGCTTGAAATCACACTGCTGCAAAAAAAAGAAGTGGATGAAGGAGCGGAGACGGAGACTGTCAGCGAGCAGGAAAAGATGCAAATGTGCAGGAAAGGAGGGGATGGGATTAAAGAACTGAGAGTTAGCACCACACACACACACAGCACATAATGCTCCTTAATGCTGCAGAGGAGATTACTGTGGGCTGTGCTCCTCTGTGGTTGTTCTTGCTCTGTGATTTCACCCCCCCCACCCTGGACCTCGGTGGCCCAAAGCTTATTTCGGTCAGATTGAAAATGTTTCCAGTGGCTTGCATTTCCTCTGGGGTCCAAATGAAAGAGTTACATGGGGAAGGTCACAGCGTGCGACTCCTCCCCAGGAGTCCTGCACTGTGAAGAGCAGACTGCTGATAAACCAGGAAGTGCTGCTCAGCTGCAGTGAATCTCTCATTGGTATTTCTGCCAGTGAACACGACCTATGAGATTACAGAGATTAACTCTTCCTGCTCCAACGGAAAACCTTTATTCCAGATCAGATTAGAAACAAATGAGAAATAGTTCTTCAACGTATCCACAAAATCAGAATTTGCCTGTTAATTTTTTAAATGTACGTTTTATCGCTCCATGTGTGGATATTTTAAACCACTTTAATAAGGAAAGTCAATACAGAACTATTTTTTTTTTCAGGCCACTGACCGGTTTCAATTATAGAATATTTTCACGGACCGGTCCAAACGTTGCATTTTTAAGCTTCCAGGTTTCTGAAAATCTACTTTCAAAATAAAGTATTACTACAAGAATTTTTTTTTTCTTTTTAAAGTAAAAATATCAATCTATTTTTTTATGCCAAATACAAAGAAACTAAGTTGTTGATTTGTATAAATCGTTTTTGATTTGAACAATTTCACAAAGTAAACATTGCATGAATTTTTTCCCCTATAATTCAGGCTCAGAATATCTTTCAGGGCTGAAAGATAGATCATATTTGGTCTTTACATAAATCCTCATTCATTATTTTCAACAAAAAGGTACATTTTTGTACTAAAGTTTCTGAACATATGCCAACATAATTCAGCCTTGTTGTAGTAAAGTTCTCAAATGTCCCTTTTACAAGTTTCCACAAATCAGCAGCTTTATTTGAATCTTCATTCTCTGTTAAATGTTTGTGCTGGTTATAACTTTCCCTTCAGCATCAAAGTGGAGGCTAACAACCGGATGCTACCTTCAGCTACGTCTGAGTTTCAAGGGTTGACGGATAGATAAAATAAGATAAAATAATGCAACCGTGGTAAAAATAGCCCAATATAAACTTAAATCCACCATATTTCCCACTATATTATCTGTGTATGTGAAACAGCAGAGTCTGTCGCTACATGCTGCACAACTTATCTGCATGAAATTTAATATGAGCAAATTAGTTTTTACAAGTCTTTCAGATTTTTTTTATTTAAATGACTGAGCATATTCAGTCCGACTTCAGAAGATTTGCAGCATCAACAGGAATCTTGTGGAACAAAGATGTTTATATCTTGATTGTAAAACCGTATAATTTAAGAGAATCCATCAATAGATATATGATAGAAGACAAATCAAATGCACAAAAATATAAAAGGAAGATTATCTCTGTTCAGAAGTTTACAGTCTCTTCAGTTATGTTTTTTTTTATTTTTTGTGAATTCATTTCAACATTTCGTCTTTCTGCACATTCATGAAAGTATGATTTGGACCAATTCCACAGTAAGGATGCTCCATCATCAGATGTAACTGTGATGGCACAACTTTCTAAACTCCCTGATCATCACACTGTTCTGTGAAATCAACACATGTTTGTGCTATATCTCACTGTTTTAGTCTGCAGTCACGTTAGTTTTAAACTCATCTAAAAAACTTAATTTGTTCTCCCGGTATTAGACAAACTCTTGGACTAACAGGTGGATTTAACATTTCAAGACATCCAACGTTGCATCTGGTTAGAACATCCCAGCTGGTTTTAATACTCAGAGAGGCTCCACCGAGAGAGCAGGACGTGTTTCAGTCACCTGTGATCCGTTCTCTGAGCCGACCTTAAACAGCACGGAGGAATTCTGTTATGGGAATGATTCTGGCAGTGATCATCAGAGTTTATATCCTTGTGAGATCATTTACCCAGGATCCTTTGTTTAAAGCTCTTTTTCAGCGTGAGCATACTTTCCTCATTCCTCACTGTTTTCTTTTCTCCTCCAGACGACAGTCATCGAATACGTCAAACCCTCTGATCTGAAGAAAGACATGAACGAGACTTTTAAGGAGAAGTTTCCTCACGTTAAGCTCACTCTCAGCAAAATCCGCAGGTAGTTGAAATGACGGCCGTCTTCCAGACTCCGCTTCACAGGAACCGTATCATTAAGTTCCTTTTTTTTTGTCTGTTTCAGCCTGAAGAGGGAGATGAAGGCGATCGGGGAGGACTGTGGTCTGCAGCCCGTCACTGTTGCCATGGCGTTTGTCTACTTTGAGAAGCTGGTGCTGCAGGGGCGACTCAATAAGTCCAACAGGTAGATTTGTGAGGCAGAAACTCCCAATCTGTCTTTATTATTAGAGGTGTGGGTGGAGAGTGGCATTAATGAGCCTCTTTCAGGAAGTCCTCTCATCTCTGAGCTCTGAGAGCTGCGGTGGAGATGACCTTTAAGAAAACACCCTCAGACTAGATTAGTTCCTCTTCACATGAAGCCTCATCTGTGTTGTATATGCATGCATCAGGATGATATGAGACTTCCAGGGGTGGATGACTCTGCACTGCAGGGTTGAGTGCTGCAGCAGCGGCTCCCTCTAGTGTTTGCTTTCAGCAACCAACCTAAAATTTCACTTCAATATTTCATTTATTTATTCATTCATTTATGTCAAGAAATCAAATATTCTTCTCTGTATTTGGCAGCTTACTCACATCTTGACTCTTTAACCATCAAAGTAATTTGTAACTATAGAGCTGTGAGATCAATTGTTTGGTTATATTTGTGATTTTTTTTTAGATTCCTTGACCCACAAATTGTTTTTAAGCAGCTTTTACTATTTAAAAAATTGTAAAATGCAGCAGTAATTCAGGTTTTTAACATTGACTGTATATGATACCTGGACTAAGTGACCCCTCCCCCCTTAAATTGCACCCACTTGATCCAAATAAAAACAAGTTATAAACTGACCAATCAGAGGCCTCACTAAAATTATTTGGTCTTTGGGTGTGGACTACCAACAAGTTCACCCCAGATTAGCTAACAGGAGTTGCCATGGAAACAATGACCACATCAGACCAATCACTACTTAGTTCCACTGTCTGGCTCCAACATGACAGCGTCTATTTCTCTTAAAATGGTGACTGAATTGACTTCATGTGGTTGGAAGTAAAGAAGTTTCCATGGATGAGGTCACACTGACTCCGCCCAGTTCTCATATACAGTCAATATGTGTGTTTGAGATGACCAAGCGCCTCGCCTGGATCCTCGCTGAGACCAGGTGGATGATCTGTGGTTTCCATTTTAACATTTCGTTCACAGATTTCCTTTATTAAACACCTATACTTTCTGATCAGATTCATTTCAAACTACAAGAACTTTGAGGAAACCATTTCCCACAATGCATTGTTTTGTAGTCTGGTTCAAGAGTTGGCACCTTGAACCCGCCCCTTTTATCGCAATATTTTTACGATGATTGACATGTGACATCAGAACGAAAACTACCCAGCTTGCACTGCAATCCAGGCGATCTGCATAGCGCTGTGTCCCCTATTGGTTTCTACTTGGCTAATGCCTTAGTCACATGCACCCGGACAGGGGGTGGACCCAAGCAGGGGGTGGACCCATGCAGGTGCTGCAGGTTTTTGGGTTGTCTGGGCCGGTAGGGGGTTGTAGACAGGAGTAGAGGCTTGTATTTTCAACTTATAAAATACATAATGAAAATGGAATGTACCATTGTCGTGTGTGTGGTTGGTGTATCATGAAGTTTTTCTAAGGCTAATCCAAGTTAAATAAATTTATGAGATATGCGTGATGCTGTTGTACAGTGTCCTTATGCCACTCTAGTGATTATTAAGGCGCACATAGTGGCTCCTTGTTGAACACGTGCAAATGCTGCAGGTCATACATAAGGGCTCGTAGGACGTCCACACAAACGACATTTTGATTGTCTAATTTCTTCATTTCTAACACGCTGCATCATAAGGAGCACACTTTACTTGAACCAACATACTCTCATCCCCAAGTCGTCACATATTGACATTTGGTTGAGGACCCCTCCATGTCACTTTGATGTTTTGGGTGTCCCCAACTTGTCGTTTTTTTCACGTTATGGTTGTTTTTAAATTAAAAATGTCCACAACCCTCAGGACACGGTACCGGATTCGTTACCATACGCGGACTGGTCCTCATGAGGCATCAAGTACTGATACCCTCACCTGGCACCGCGTCCTGTACTGTGTCTGGTTTTTGCCTGGTACCCTGTCCGGTAACGGGTTTGGGGACCAGAGATTTAACGCGAATAGCCAGCACATCAAAAAACGAAGAGTTTAGAAAACCCAAAATGTCAAAAAGAGGAATCCTTAACCAGACACCAACATGTGACGACTGAGGAGTAAGAATGTGTTGCTTGAACAGCACTAACGACTGTCTGTGGAGTTCAAGGGTTTGGGGGGATTTGAAAAAATGAAAAATGTGTTAAACATACCTGCACTTCACCTACTTTACCTTTACTTAGCCTTACATGTCATAGAAGTGTATGCTACAGCCTTTCACTTGCTGTAGAGAATCATGGGCACAAACATTTTCTCTCTACGGGATCATTGACTTATCCATGATCCTGATATTTCTTGCGTATCAAGTTCTTGCCTCGTACAGATTTGACCATTTTCACCTTCAGACAGCGCGAATCCACCTGTAAATTCATTTGTGACTAAAGCACAACAAGTCAACCTTTTAAGCACAAAGGCTGAATAGACTAGGACTTTAAATAAAGGTAAAATATATAATGTCACAAAAAAATATCCATACACGAAACATTTAAAGGTTTGACAGAATACAATGAGCTGAACAGAATTTAACTTGAGCGTCTGCGTTTCAGGAAACTGGTTTCAGCTGCCTGCATCCTGCTGGCTGCTAAGATCAGCAGCGACCTGAAGAAGCAGGAGGTCAAACACCTCATCGATGTGAGCACACACACACACACACACACATACGGTCCTCTAGTGGTGACCTGCTGGTCAGATCAGGTTGCTCCCTGTCAGGAGTTTTTGGGACAGGTTGAATGTGACTTGTAGTTTTGCTAACCTGCTGAATTGAAAACCAGTTTAACGTGTCTGGTGTCAAAAGCAAAATAACTGCAACCAACCTTGACTTAGTCTCTTTCTTCTTTTAACAACACTTTTTTGAGGTTCAAATGTGATCAAACAAGAGAAAAGCTGGTACAAAAATGTAAAAGTTGTACACAAGCCCACAAAAAATGCTTCAAAGTAGAAACAGGAACCCTTTGGAACCAAGGGCCTAAAATCAGTTTCTGTCTACTTTTAAATTTTCTTTAGATTTTCAATTTGAAGGACTACCTGCTGCTTATTTGGTATAATTTTAATCGGTTCAACCTCTTCTATGTGACACTACCTTTATTTTGTCATTTTTCCATGCTATGTTTACACAGTAGACGTAAAATCATGCAAAAACCTGTGTGGATACAGCTAAAAATAAGAATTTCTATTGTGGTCCATTTGACATTTGTCCTGGAATTCTGTTTTTCTTTTCCCCTTTTTTCAGCTCTGATGTTTATCTGCTCTGTCTCTCCGCAGAAGCTGGAGGAGCGTTTCAGGATCAGCAGGAAGGAGCTGATCTTCTTTGAGTTCACCATCCTGGTGGCCCTGGAGATGGCGCTCTACCTCCCCGAGAGCCACGTCATGCCGCATTACAGGCGGCTGCTGCAGCAGCAGCAGTGATGCCGCTTCAACCCTGCAGACATTCAGCACCTTCCCACACCAAAACTGTGATGAACGTCACGACGCCTTGCTCCGAGGCTTCCATTGGCGCCGCATCCTTCTGGCTCCACGGTGGAGTCCAGCTGCGTCTGGAGGTCCACCGGCACGTCTTTGGGTCAGAAAGTTCCCTGTTTTCTGTCTGGATGAGTTTCTTCAGCTGAGAGGAGCTGCAGTTCCTTCTTTTGTGAAAAGTTTCCAGTTCCACAGCCGATCATGTAGCAAACATCAGGAACCCCTCGAGCAAACGGAAGCTTTCAGCTTCGATATGAAGCAGACAGCAGAGGTGAGATGGACGTCCAGTCAACACTAACAGCAGTTCAAACCTCATTTTGAGTTCAACGACAATCACAGAAGCAACTACAGTTTGTGAGCATCCGACAATCATTCGTCTGACTGACTCCCTCCTTCCTCCTTCCTCATGTTAGCATGATGAAGAGGAGTCTTCCTCCCAGCTGTGATCATTAACTGACTGTGGAGGAGGAGCTTAACGTCTGGATGAATAACAGAACTACAACTACAAGGAATTATGGATCTTTAATGGATCATGATCTGCAGGGATGATTATGAGGGAAGAAATGTTAAACATGTCTGTTTAAAAGTCTCAGGCCTCTTGTTTCTGATGTTTTGTTGTCAATGAGTTTATTTTTAACAGTGACATTAGTTTTTGAGTTTTTCCATACACCGTCGCTGCTGCTTTTTCACTCGTTTTCATTCCAGTTTTTGAAGCTGATCGTTTTCAGGTTTGTGACCTTGAATGATTCAAAGGTCAGAGTTGGGAGGCTGGAAGAGTAAAGCAACAGAAAAACCTGATCAGTTCAGATCAGCACCTCCACAAAAGCACGGATACTGAGGGACCGAGGAGGAGTCTGCTTGCAGATTGGGGCTGGAGCGCCATTCAGTGGACTCTGATGGAAATGCATCTAAAGTGGATGTATCTGAACAACAATTCCTTCAAGTTTTCATTGTGTACTTTCAACTTTAAAACTGCTATCAAATTTTATTTTATTTTTTTAACTTACAGTTCCTCTTATTTTTCATGTACTTAGAACTGATCCAGATTTGACCCCAAATTTCATCTCCTTCCATTTTTCCGACCTACTAACATGTGACTTTGAGACGGTCCTTTTAGTGATCACACTAGAATTCCCTGAACGCCGCTCTGGTTCTCCTCTGCAAGCCGGCCTTGGCCCGGTTCATGTAGTTCTTCCCGGTCACGCCAGCAAAAACAACCGTTTTTTTCAGGGTAAACAAAGTCTTCCAACAGCACAGCTGCAGGTAACTGTAGCAAACCCAAACAAATATGACTAGTTTCATTTTTACACATATGTCAAAGTTGTTTTCTGAAGAGGTGGAGATGCCCATGATCTCCTTCTTCTCGTGATAGCGGGAACTCATCGTTTAAGTGCCTTTTGTCGTTCGTGTCGGCTGCAGAGCGGCTCCTGCGTGACAGAGTCCAAGCGGCAGCTCCACTTCCATCCGTCTTCAGCGCTGCTGCTGCTCAGAGAACATTATCAGATGGAAACAGACGACAAAATGACTTTTATCCTCTGTCAACTTCACTAACATGAAGTCACAAAAAACACTGTCAGCTCAGAATCCCGGTAATGCTGCCCCCTAGTGTCCATCCGAAGGACTTGATCACTCGTCTGCTATTTACAGACACTGGAACACAAGCAGCTTGTCAACGTACAGAAAGATCTCCATGAGGTGCTTTTTCTTTCTTTTTTTCTGTAGCAAAGCAATAACTTTCCTTATTTATTATTGTATCAAGAATATTTAATCAAACCGAGGTTTACATCCGAGGTTTTGTTGGAGGAAAACTCCAGCACTTCCTGTAGAGCCTCGGTTGTTTTTGCACTTTGCCTTTAGTGTCACCAAAACCTTTTTTTCTTTTTTTATATCACTTAGTAATATTTACTACATTTCAAGTATGTCGTTGTAACGTTGTGCATTTCAAAGGGATGTGTCACTGAAATGTATTTAGTCTGAGTCTGACGTGGAGAAACTTTAGGTTTTAGTGTAAATCCCGCCTCTTTTTTATTTTAGATGTTAGTTCCTCCAGGCATGTGTGGAAGGAAACGTGTTTTCAGCTCAGGTCTGTCTGCTCTGTCGCTGTGGAGTTCTGCAGCTTCATCCTGAGAATGATCCAAGGGTTTGAGGCGACACTATTATCCTCTCGTGCTGATCACCGTCTGTCAACAGCTCTTCTTCGTGCTTTGTTGCTTTTCCGTTGTTGTATGATGTAGATGTGAGTTGTTGGTGATTGTTCTGTCAGTTCAGTGATGAGTCTCAGCAGGTGAAATGCGGTTCTGTGGGTTTTTCACCACTTTACGTTAGCATCTTTCACCTCTGTCGTCCCTCAAAATTGTGGTTGTTGGAGGTTATAGTTCAGGGGTGTCCAAAGTCGGTCCTTTATGGTTGGACTCCTGCTGGTTTTCCAGAAATTCTGCCTTATCTGCTGCTGATTACCTGGATCAGGTGTGTTTGGCCAATAAGGAGCTTCAATGGAGGTTGGTTGGAAAACATGTAGGACACCAGCCCTCGAGGACCGACTTTGGACACTCCTGATTTAGTTGTTCTGATTGGTTAGGACCATCACCTCAGAGCAATAAGGTTCCTGAGTAAAAAGTCCAGCTGGCTTTTCTGTCTGGAGTTTGCAGGTTTTCTTCTTCCAGAACTTTCCTTCCCACAGTCCAAAAACATGACTCAGTGGTTCATAGGTGACTCTTAAGCTACGTTCACACCACCGTTGGCAACACGCCTTCATACGATCACTTCCAGGGAAGAGTCTCTGTAGACCATGGGGCCTGGCTGTCAGTCAAAACGCCACGCTCCGGTTTGTGTAACACTTTAGTGTCGGACATAAATCAAAGTGAGGTTATTGTCCTGGTGCAGTAATAATAAGTCAAATGTGCTTCAGCGCGGAAGTCAAGCTTTGGAGTTATCTTTTACTTCCAGGCTGAAAACCATAAAACACGAGATGTTAGAGTCCGTTGCAGTTCATCAAGTAACCACTGGAGGCGTGGTAAATCAAAAATGCAGTTTTTTCTGAGAATTAATTTAAGTTCTTTATTTTTTTAGAGAATGTTATTCAGTGAGTTTGTCATCTGTTGACTTGTTTTTGGAAAGATGGATAACCACAAAGCAGAAAAAACAGTCAGTCACATGACCAGTCAGTCACATGACCAGACCCCCATCCTCAATCAAACCGTTTTCTTTATAAACATTTCTCCTTAAATAGATTTAAAAAAAGAAATAACAACTAGTTAACCTTAAACTGTGATGACAGAAGAACCAACACATGATTCATTCTCTACATTAGAGATTTCTGATGTTTATTCTATGCAGCTTTTATTCTGTCAGCTGACCCGTTTCCTCCTGTCTTCTTGTTTACCTGTTTGGTTTACCCATCACTCTTATTTATCATTTTCTATCAAGATTTCCCCGTTTGAGCACTGTGAACACTGTAAAGGGAAATATGTGTGTCTTCCTTCTGTAATGACTTAGATTTTAATTTAAATGTGTTGAAAGTGGATCTTTATAGGATGTTTTTGTACTTATTCTTCAGACAGCATTGACTGCAGCGCCACCTGATGGGAAAACGAGGAAATGTTTTCATCGTTCTCATGCAGAAGCAACAGTTCCACGTTTGATTGTTTCAGCCCGCTGTCAGTGTGATACTCTGACGCTGAGTGAAAGAAGCCTTTTTGTGAAAGGAAAAGACCAGATACTGTTCAACATGTCAATGTTCAACATGAAGTTTTTTATTAAAATGTGTCAACCACAGGATGGACATTTCTTCTTACTTTCCACTCAAAGAACAATATTTTTATCTATAAGTGAAGTCATTGTGCCAATAACAAAATATGTACAATACTGTGTACCTTAGTCCAAATATTATTATTATTATTTTTTTTTTTTGTCGTTTTTAACATATGATGCTCAAGAGCAGTTTTAATCCAACTTAATGGCCCTGTGGTAGAGTGTCTGCCCTGAGACTGGGAGGTTGTGAGTTCAAATCGAGTTGGAGTCGTACTAAAAGTGGGACTCAGTGCCTCCCTGCCTGACACTCAGAATTAAGGGGTAAGATTGGGGGGGTTAAACCACCAAATGTCTCCCAAGCGCAGCTGTGTCTGCAGCTCACCACTCCCCCAGGAGGGGGTCAGATGCAGAGGATTCACACACCTTAATGTGGGGGAAAAATGGGATTTTAACTTTTCGTGACCATAACTTTGTTTTAAGAGACACTGACCAAATAACCAAATTGGAGAGTTAGGACAGAACAATGTCTGTTACATTTATAAGAAATCCATTCATTCTATTATTTATTTAGAATGTGAAATGTAGTAGTTGGAGCTTAGTTAAATGAATCATGATGTGTTAAATGTGACATCCAGCTGTTTTGTGCAAAAACAAAGCAACAGTTTTAATGGAAATGGACGTTTTTCATGTAACACAAACATGAGAACTTGACAGTTTCACTGTCAGAAAATGATTCGATTCCTAACAACTAACATGTGAGCAGAGCTATTACATCATCATAGAAAGTAGACTTCTATCTCAACAGGAAGACAGGCTTCTTCTTCATCTGACACTAACCTTTCATAACTTGTCTGAGAGTCCTAAAACGCCTGTTTTTGAGGCAAGTCACACTTCCGCCATTCAGTAAATTTCAACAGACTAGTCTCTTGCAAAACTGTCTTTGCCTGTAGAGAAATTAAGAAATGAAAGCCACAGATGAACAAAATGACCAGGATTGCTTCAATAGAGAAAGGACGACCAGCAGAAAGGTCAGGAGGAGAGACAGGGTTGATGGAAGCTGACAGCTGAACGCTGTTTACTTAGATAATAAAAGGTAACTTCATTGAATGCTGCTTGTTTAAATATGAAGGTAATTATGATTTTAATCCGAGCTAATGCTAACGATAGCGATCATAACTCTGTCCGATATCCGGGAAAATAAAGGTAAAAAAGGATCAAATTAATAGAAAACTGTTGCCAAAAATATGACAGTAACTATTTCCAGGTAATGTTATGAAATATATTAAAATATATATATTTTTTTTTACTTGGCCGCTCTTATTTTGAGAGCTGAAAATACGATAGCTGCTCCTAACATTTTCACTAAACCAAACCATTAATTTTTTTACAATTATCCCCAAAAATATCCTGTAGAACAACAAGTACATTTCTCCTGGGAAGGGATTAAAATGCGTACGGGGAATGCAGCGATGTGCGTCTTTGTCGAAGGTGTTAAATGTGGCCATCATGAACTTCTTTCGGATTTTGTGTTTGATCGCACTTAAAATACGTGCAAAAAACTTCAGCCAAAATGGAAACGGGTAGAATAATATCTACTCAAATGAAAAGTTGATAGAGTTGATTGGAGGACATCATACATTTGTATTTTGAACGATCTAAGAGAGGAAAACCAATACAGTTAGGTAAGACATTTATGAAAAGAATACTTTCTGTCACAGTTGGTAAAGTTACCTTTAATTAGTTATGTAAAAATGTGTTTCACAACGTTCAGTTGTCGGCTTTGCCTGTCTATATCTGTAAACCGGAAGTTACATATTTACAGCTGTGTCGCCATTTTGTCTGACGTCACCGTGAAAAGAGTCTATTGTAGAATGAAGGATGAGTTCTACAGAGAGGAAGTCTGAAGGCTGTCCACCCGTTTCAGCTCAACAATGATCACAATGATCACACGGATGTCCGCAGGTGCAAGAGTTTCACTTCCTGTTTAAGGCTGGTGTGAACACCGAAGGACCTAAAGTTAGATCC
>NC_050518.1:23011539-23029607 GCF_002922805.2 Oryzias melastigma | reverse complement strand
TATATATATATATATATATATATATATATATATATATATTTTTTTTTTTTTCTTAAATCAAAGAAACAAGACAAGATCTTTGGTAATTTAATGACAAAACAGAACAACACAACACTGTTGGAGCTTAGTTAAATGAATCATGATGTGTTAAATATGACATCCAGCTGTTTTGTGCAAAAACAAAGCAACAGTTTTAATGGAAATGGAAGTTTTTCATGTAACACAAACATGAGAACTTGACAGTTTCACTGTCAGAAAATGATTCAATTCCTAACAACTAACATGTGAGCAGAGCTATTACATCATCATAGAAGGCAGACTTCTATCTCAACAGGAAGACAGGCTTCTTCTTCTGACACTAACCTTTGCATAACTTGTCTGAGAAATCTCTAGTCCAAACGCAGGACATGATTCTGCTCACACATTATTAATACCGGTGTATAGATAAACTTTACTCCATATTACACACAACAAACAAACACACCCAGTCACACATATAGTCCTAAAATGCCTATTTTTGAGGCAATTCACACTTCCGCCATTCAGTAAATTTCAACAGACTAGTCTCTTGCAAAACTGTCTTTGCCTGTAGAGAAATTAAGAAATGAAAGCCACAGATGAACAAAATGACCAGGATTGCTTCAATAGAGAAAGGACAACCAGCAGAAAAGTCAGGAGGAGAGACAGGGTTGATGGAAGCTGACAGCTGAACGCTGTTTAAAGCAATTTTACCTAAATAATAAAAGGTAACTTCATTGAATGCTGCTTGTTTAAATATGAAGGTAAATATTCTCTTAATCTGAGCTAATGCTAACGCTAGCGATTATAACTGTGTCCAATCTCCGGGAAAATAAAGGTAAAAAAGGATCAAATTAATAGAAAACTGTTGCCAAAAATATGACAGTGACTATTTCCAGGTAATGTTATAAAACATGTTTGGCCCTAGATTTTTTTTATTTTTTTTTTACTTGGCCGCTCTTATTTTGAGAGCTGAAAATACGATAGCTGCTCTTAACATTTTCACTAAACCAAACCATTCATTTTTTTACAATTATCCCCAAAAATATCCCGTAGAACAACAAGTACATTTCTCCTGGGAAGGGATTAAAATGCGTACGGGGAATGCAGCAATGTGAGTCTTTGCCGAAGGTGTTAAATGTGGCCATCATGAACTTCTTTCGGCTTTTGTGTTTGATCGCACTTGAAATACGTGCAAAAAACATCAGCCAAAATAGAAACTGGTAGAATAATATCGACTCAAATGAAAAGTTGATATAGTTGATTGGAGGATTTGTATTTTAAACGATCTAAGAGAGGAAAATCAACAGTAAGGTAGGATATTTGTCAGAAGACTACTTTCCATCACAATTAGTAAGGTTACCTTTAATTATTCGTGTAAAAATGTGTTTCACAACGTTCAGTTGTCAGCTTTGCCGGTAAACCGAAAGTTACAAATCCTATTTACAGCCGTGTCGACCTTTTGTCTGACGTCACCGTGAAAAGAGTCTATTGTAGAATGAAGGATGAGTTCTACAGAGAGGAAGTCTGAAGGCTGTCCAACCGTTTCAGCTCAACAATGATCACACGGATGTCCGCAGGTGCAAGAGTTTCACTTCCTGTTTAAGGCTGGTGTGAACACCGAAGGACCTAAAGTTAGATCCGTTTGCTAGAAAACTGCTAGATGTTTGTTTCACAATCAGTCCTCCTCAATTCACTTTTATGATTCAACTTTACTGCAGAAATTACACTTTGACTCAGAATAATAAAGTTTGATATCAAAGTCAGTTTCACCAGTTACTTTTATGTTGTTTTTGAGATTCAACAAATTAGGAGCATGGACTTTTTTCTGACATGACCTCAAGGTGAAACAAACATCTATTTTATTTATTTATTTTTGCTAGAAAAACAGAATTGGCGCAGAATGGAGGCCGCTTCCATTCAGTACCCATGTTAACCTCAACCCTTGTTAACCACAATCGAGGCCGAGAGCAGTTGGCGACAAGTCAAGATGAACGATGTCAAATAAATTATAGAAGCTTTAAATAACCCCAGCTGAGCAGAAGCGCCTGTGGCTTCGCGGAAAATACGCGTCTGGTGTAAACGGAAGGTGATTCGGCGCGCCTTCGCTTTGCGGCGCTTCAGCGTGCAATGTGAACCCAGCGTTACCCCACTCAATAACATCATTGATATTTGCAGGTCAACTATATTTACACATAGCTGCCAGTGATCTGAAAATACATAACATCGGTTTTATAGCTTTAAAATGTCTTGCTAAACAAAAAGTACTTACATTTAAACATAAATTGCTGGCATTACACTACCTACCACTAGATTTACGTCACTGACATGATGCTATGTGACACAGGAAGTCTTTTGTTTTGAAAGGAAGTCTTGTGAATCTATTTTCTCTTAAAGGCAAAAAATAATAGTTTATTTATCTTTCTTATAAAAATAACAATACCATAAATACAAAGTCTTATTTTTCTAAAAGGATGTGTGGCTCCCACTGGGTTTTAGTCAGTGAGAAATCAGCCTAAATGGCTCCTTAAGTAGTAAAGGTTGCAGACCGCTGATGTAGAGCAACAGTTTGGAGGACGTGAAGCATCTTCTGTGAGGTTGATGGAGTTCACATCAAGCTAAGCAGATGAGTAAATGTCATTATCTTTGTGACCACAGGGGGCGCTGCTGGGTGGAGCTGATACGGGGAACTGGATTACAGAGTATTTTATGGAGTGGTCTTCAGCCTGAAATGACAAAAGACAATTGTAGACGTAGTGCATACAGTGTTCCTCATAGACACAGCTTCTCCTTCATCTTTAGCCAACACAGATCTGATCTCCATCAGTTTATCCAGAATACAAGTCTGTGTTTTTAATCTAATGGCTGTTCTCACACTACCCTCTGACCTGACTTGGACTAGGAAGTGAAATGTAAAGAAATGTCTTATCAGGTCTCTTTTTATATATTTGGAGCTCAATAAAAATGAATACGGAAATGAAAATGTCAACTGTAAGATCACTGAGAAAGTTTCCCCAAAATGTCCAAATAGCAAAGAAAAGAAAGAGAAACATTGATGTGTTGTCACAAGTTCTGTAAACTGAATACCACTGAATTGACACACAACTTTAATTACAACTTCTTCTTTCATGTATATTTTCAGATAAGGTTAAAAATCAAATCCCCAAATTACTGAAGACTGTAACTCACTTTGTTCTGAGGACAGTCGGCGAGGCTGTACACGTCTGTGCTGTCCGATCTCTGGCCATTCTTATATTTTACGTTAGCGTACACAGTAGATATTCTCACAGGAGACGACGCGTTCTCCCTGATCTCCTGGTTTTTCTGCAGAAAAAAAGGACTTCAAATTTCTCGTTTGATTTCATCAATGAAGAATGAACAACAATGACAGATTCAGACTCACCAGATTGATGTTAGCATACTGTGTTTCTGAGGGAGGATCTAAAAGGCATAGAATATAGAGAATTAAATGCAGAAATGTTTACTTTAGCCACTTAAACTTCTTTTTTTTTAATATTAGTGCCTATAAAGTGACTGGTGAGTGTATTTTACTAAGGACATGGAATAATCTGGATAAAATTGTGTCATTCCACCTTTCTTGACCAAAACACAATACCTTAAATACAGATAAAAAAAACTGGACAACTGCTTACTGCAGATAACTCTTCTTTCACGTCAGTGTCTTTGTGAGTGTGAAAAATATCAAATATATGCTGTCAAAGGAATATTTCTTGTTATGTGCGTTTGCTCTTAGTCTACAGGAGACGCATGGAACAAAAATGTACCATATAAACCTGTATGGATGAGGGTTCTGTTTGATTGTGCTATATTTGGGCACGGTCAACATTCCTCCTGATTTTCTCTCTCAGATTTCTCTATAATCTGTTGTACGTTGTTAGATTCCATTTGAGGTTTAATTTAAAGTCATCATTGCTGTTCTCTAAAAGACATATTGTGGGGTTTTTTTAAGAATGTACTAAGAACTAGCAGAAACTTTAAAACATCTGCCTAAAAACTGTGAACACAAATAGATCAATTTCTGGAAAAGAACACAACATGGAATGAGTCGGTGTCATGTTTGGGAATCTCAGCTCACCCTTTTTCTGTTTGGATCTCCTGCTCCTGGTGAAAATCAGCAAAGCCACTGAAAACATGAAGATCAGGCCCACCAGAGTCAGACCCACATAGAGCAGAATGCCTGCAGAACATGGAGACAAATGTATTCAGTTCACAAACGGGATCGTTTTTATGGCTTCTGGGTCATTCCTATGGCTCCCTTTTCACCGAAGACTTCCAGGGATCAGCTGGCTGGATGGAGGACTGATACATGGAAAATTAGGGTTTGTTTCTCAGGGGGCAAAATGAGCTTCATCTAGTCTGGGTCCTTAGGCCAGACCATTTGTGCTAATGTCTAACTGTGTAGCCACGAAGGGGCCAAAGTCTGGTCCCTCCTGTGCCAGTCCCTAGCCTGGACTTATTACAGGGCTGTGTCAGGAATGGGATTTGACACAAAAATGTGAATGAAAGCCGATTGGCTTTGGTGATCCATGAAGGGACAATCCAACAACGACTTCCATGCAACCATCCAGAAAGCCCAAACTTCTCCATCACAAACCACAAAAGAAGTCTTCACAGATTCCTCACAGCCTTTAGCTTTTGAGCCATAAGTCAAGGAAGGAAGACATATTGGTTGGTACATGGAGTAGTCCTTTGCTTTCTTAACCATAATGGACAGAACCCTTAAAGATGTTCCAGTTCATCTGTCCCATTTACACATTACCTTCATCATTTTGAGCAGAACACTAAAACACATGAAACTCTTCCCTCTGGGAAAATAAGTCACTGGAATAACACTGAAACCAACCGTCCAACATCACAGATTAAGATTTCACAAAAACAATTTTAACATTTCATAATCGGATCCTCAGACCGGCAGCCTCAAATCTGTCTGCCAACCATTGCAGCAAGAGCTTGAGGTCACGGCTTATATGACCAAAGAATTGTGTCACCTGCAAATGCCGTCTTTTAAAGAGGACCACTAATCAATTTAGCATGAAACATGAGTCCAGAGAGACATGATGGAGATGAAACGCTGCAGGGACATGTCAGACAAGACCGTCCTGAAACATGCTTTAATAAATCTGAAGCTGCAAATCGTTTTTGACTCACACAATCTCAAAATCTGCAGTCAGCTTTAGAGACTGAAGACAAGACATTCTTTGTGTTTGAAGTTCCCTCTTTGTGTACCATATGTAGCGTTTGGTGGAGGACTGTTGACTCTAATGCCTCGTTTCCACTGAGCGGTCCACATCAGACTGGACCAGAATGGACTTCTGAGCATTTCTATTACAAAATTGACCCGTTAAGCTGAACTGACTGGTACCATTTGTGAATTCATGTTTTATCCTGTTTCACTTTATTTTATTTTTAACAAAGACAATGCAACATTGAACATTGTGGTTTTAAACTGATTATTTTATAAATGCTGACTGCTTCCAAAGATAACAATATTCATAATATTACTATACCTGATCTTGGTTTTTGGTTTGTGGTTTGATGTGAGGTTGATGTGGAGTCTAAACTCTTTGTTGTTGATTCTATTGTTGTTGTTATTGTCATCGTCGTCTGGACTGAAGATATCTGTGTAGTTGGGGCTGAAGTTACTGAAGCTGTAAAAAATCAAAGCAGATGAGATTTTTAAGCAGAACTATTAAAAAAATGACAACAAACTTGAATTAAAAAGACACAAATTTTCACAGAGAGGATCAAACTCACCTTCTCTAACAAGAAGTTTAAAGTTGTCTTCTGAATTTGGAAACCAGTCTTCTTGTAGCTCACATCTGTACAAACCTGAGTCTGACTTTCTGAGTTTAGTGATCGTCACATCTAGAATACTTGATCCAATAAAGCGGTATTCATATTTAATGCTGTATCTTTCTCTCTGATCTTCAGATCTATATGTGTCTATGAGAATGTTTCCTCCTTCACATGTTTCCTTACAGAACAGCCTCCTGTCCCCTGAAAATGTGAGTTTACATCTAACAGTGATGTCTTCTCCTTCACGTCTTGTATAGATGTTGGTTTGTGCATCAACCAGAGAGTCTCTGTTCTGCAGAGCTGCTGAAAAGAGGAACAGTCACAGTTAAGATCTCCCTGTAACGCCGATGAAATTCTTCTAAACATCTTAAAAAATAAAACTTCACTTTACACTTAACTGGTGACAGAATCTCTGGAAAAATTTTTAAGACAAATAATTTAATAAAATCAAATCAACTTCATTTATAAACCAGAAAAACAAGAACAGTTTAACATTTTAAAAACAAAATCTATTAAAACAAGCATTATAGCTTTAGTTGATTTTAAATAATGAACATGAAGTTGAATCACAAAGATGAAAATCATGAAACAGAAACAACAGCAGAAAGACGGACAGTTTACTCTGTTCAACAAAGAACTAAACTGCAGAACTAAGAAGGAAAAATAAAAGATAATCAGTGAAATAAAGAAATTTACTCACTCAGGAACAGACAGCAGATCAGACTCGGACAGACTCTCATGATGGTGAATGATGGAGTTTTTCTGCTATTACTGGTTAAAACAGGAACTTCTGTTTCCTTAAAGCTGAAACTCCTCCTTCAATTACACAATTTCACCATTCTAGCTCTCAGCAAATCAGATGTGATTCTTGTGTTTTACTTTATAATCATTTGTAATTTGATCTGTTGTAGCAACTTTTGCGATCCATTATTTACCTACATGGTCAGACCTAAACCTCTGTATCATCACTGCAGTTTTAATACTCAAATAGTTTAATACTAAACATTTTAAACACAGGAAATCCAGCCCGTCTTTTGAAAAGGAAACGTTTCTTTATCACTTTTATGTTTCCATAGTGCGGATGGAGGGGTCATTATAAACATTTAATGTTTTCTGTAGGTCACTGAGCAACAACTTATTTTTAGGGAGTTTGTTTCACTTCCCTCTATGCAGACGTACAATGATCTACATTCTTATTTTCATACATCCTCACTGAAACGTCCAAATGTGTTGATCTAAACTTCATCACCACCATAAAAACACAGACTGTCTGCTGTGGAGACTGAAGCACTAAAGCAAAGAAAAATCCTCTGAGAGTTTTTCAAAGTAACTTTTGTACAGATATTGTGTAAAAGATCTCATGCAGAGAACATTTAGAAAGACAGGAAAGACCACAATTGATATATTTCTATATGGACAAAAAAGCAAAAGAATAAAAGATACGGAGGGTGTTTTAGACTTTTTAAGGAGTTTCAATCTCACAAGTTGATTTTTTTTTTTACGATTTGAAATATTTTTTCCCTTGAAAATCGTGTTCTAAAAAAGAACGGTAAAAATATGGTGTGAACATTTTATTAAAATTTGAACCTCTTTAAAACACAAGATGTTCCACTGAGAAATAGAAGAAACTTGTGTTTACTTTAACATTAAATAAAACATTTAGATGACCTTTTATCATGTTCAGGGCTGAATCTTCCTGTGAGCTCATTGGAAAGCGAATGTATTGCAGTAACGTGACTTTTTTCTGGAACAAAGTAGTTTGAGGTCCACAGTGAGTAACGTTTTACTCACCGTCTGCTCAGTGACTTGTTTGTTACAACACAAGTCCCTCTTGTGCAAATCCAAGTCAAGCCTCAAGTATTAAAATTCATTAAAAAAATATTGAAATGTTCTTGTCTTAAATTGCATTAGGTTTAAGGGGTCACATTAATGACATTTGGTGGTTATGCACTCACTGTCAGCACCAGATCCCCAAACACTCACTGCAAAGAGTTCACATAGGAAGAGTTTAATGATAATTCTGGTGGAACAAACACACTGCATCCTTAATCCAAAAGGAAATGTCAGGAACGCCATGAGGGAACGACCGGTAGACAGTGAGGAGTGATATGAGGACGAAGGAGCGTGGAACAGTGGGGATGCTAAGATTGAGCTTGGAACGTTTTAAAACTTCTGCAATACTTCTGTTTCAAAACGTTGTTCTGAGCTCTGATCCAACTGGGGAGGTCATGTGACCGTTTCCTTTCTGTTGTGTCACCAGCTGTTCCGAAACCTCTCACTTGTGTCTCTTTTTTTCATTCTCTGCTGAAATAATAAGTCAATGAAAGGAACAATGTGGCACTGGGTTTCTTTTTTTAGTTTGAACTTCACATATTCATCATTAATCATTATTGAGACTTTAGGCTCAAAAATAGTCAGAAGGATTAAGAAGTTACGTGTCTCTGCAGCCTCCTCAGTGGATCCTGAAGAGACTTCCAGCTCAACGGAGGAGAAATGCTGCTTCTTCTGACACCTTTGCACAATTTGTCTGCATAACAGATGAAATCTGAAGCTCAAGACACATGTCATAAATTCATGATGACCTGTCTCTTGAAAAACCCACCATCCCTGAAGAGAAACTAAGAAACAAAAGCCACAGATGAAACAACCTGAGCAGGATTTCTTCACTGGAACATTAGAGAAAGGTGATGGTCAGCAGGACAAACGGTGTTGATGTTTGTAACAGCTGTTGGGTTTGCTCTCATGTCCTGTTAAAATGATGTAACAGCAGAGATCAGAGGAGGAGGAGCATCTTCTGTGTGGTTGGTGGAGTTCACATCAAGCAAAGCAGATGAGTAAATGTCATCATCTATGTGACCACAGGAGCTGGATGAAGAAG
The DNA here is from genome assembly GCF_002922805.2 of Oryzias melastigma. Classification (NCBI taxonomy): domain Eukaryota; kingdom Metazoa; phylum Chordata; class Actinopteri; order Beloniformes; family Adrianichthyidae; genus Oryzias; species Oryzias melastigma. The sequence continues at coordinate 23,020,894 of NC_050518.1, read as the reverse complement.
AGTCTATTGGACTGTAGAGTATGTTGTGGAGTAGTCTTCAACCTATATATATAAAATAAATAAAATAAAAACAAATGAGATCACAATGTTAGAGGTTTTCCATAAAGTTTTGCCCACAGACACAGCTTCTCCTCTCTGTCCTTGGAGGGTTTTTTTTTTCTTTGGTGGTGATGGGGGGGTGAGGGGGTATGCATTTCTGATTTGGATGAAGTTTGTCATCACAGACTCATCGTCACACACTCCTCTGCACTGACCTGGCCTTAGAGCTGGAACATGGAGACTCTTCCCATTTTTCTCTACATCTTAAATGATTAAAATGAGTAAAGAACTGAAACTTTTAATTCTAAAAAGCATGTACATTTCTGAAAAGTCCACAGAGCCCATCTGGTACCAATTAGTACATTTATATATAAAAAAAGAAGACAAGGATTGATAGGATCCACATTATTTATCCGGTGTCACAAGTTCTATACATTTTTAACACAATTTCTACACAGTTTCAAATTAAAATGTAATCATTTTGAATTTATTATACATAATTTGATTTACAAAATGAGTAAAAACTGTTTCTCTATCTGGATGCTAAAGGCAGCGACTGACGATCCTAATTTCTCCTGAACATTGAAGCCAAAACAGAGTTAAATGTTATTTCCAGACATGTATTTTTGCTCACGTTGTTCTGAGGACCATCGATGAGGCTGTACACGTCTGTGCCGTCTGATCTCTGTCCATTCTCATACTGTACACTAGTGTAAACTGTAGATACTTCCACAGGAGACGACCTGTTCTCCCTGATCTCCTCGTACTCCCGGCAGTTCTACAGGACAAAATGAGTTTGTAATTCTCTTCTGGTTTCATCAACGACGTATGAATGACACAGATTCAGACTCACCAGAGTGATGCTATCATACAGTGTTTCTGAGGGAGGATCTAAAAGACGTCAAATTTAGAGAAGTAAATGCTGAAACTGTTAAAGTTACACAGCAAAATCAACACTGTCAATTCAACTCAGATAAAGGGAAAAATATGCATCTGGGTCCAGTCTACACTGAGTTATAAAAAACACTTTCAGAGTTAAATGTTTGACACAGGATAGAATTGGAACAACTATCTTTGTTTGTTAACATAAAGAAAGAAGTATTTTTTGAACCAGTCAAAAATGAACATTACCAATATGTTTTTAAACACTAAATAAAGTTATGATTATTTTACTAATTATTAATTGTAATCCGACACACAGGCGTGCATGTGAGTCCCGTTTACACTCACTGCTGCCTTACACCGGCAACAACTTATAACCACCAGGGCGATGTAGAGTTCAGAGTCTTTCTTTTACCCCAGAGACACTTTGGGGAAGAAAGGAAGACAAACGGGTCACAGTACAGGAACCAAACCTTCCATCTTCCATTCAGAAGTGGACTCTACCTCTGCACCAGAATCACCCAAAAATATGCAACTTCAACTGAGCCACATAAACACAAGCAACACATAAATACTGTCTTGCAAAAACCAAAACACATGTTACACAATATGACAAATTTCATTCCAATCTTTTTTTTTAACTCAAACACATGAACTTCACATAGATCAAGGAACCAAACAACTGTCATAAATACATTTAACTTATGAGTTTAGACTGTTAGAAACTTATTTCATGACGTTATTTATTTTTAGAACATTGTCATACTCTTATCATGTCATTCTGTCTTTCTGAACAGGAGAAAAATATATAATTTTCACCATTACAGTTGAAAGTAAAAGAGAGTATTAGCAAAACTCTGAGAACAGCTGACTGAAAAATGTGAACCCAAACACAGTAAAAGATCATGTATATGTCCTGGATAAAATATCGACAGGAATCCTCTGGTTGTGGAATATGAAGCCATAAAGATCAGAGTTATTCTGCAGCAAATGAGTGGGAATCTCAGCTCACCTCTGTTCTGCTGGAATCTCCTGCTCCTGCAGAAAATCAGCAAAGCCACAGAGAACATGGAGATCAGGCCCACCAGAGTCAGACCCACATACAGCAGCACATCTGCAGAAAAGGGAGACAGTTTTAGTTTAAATCCTGTGAGGTCAGAGGACTATCTTTATAAATACAGTCAAACACAATCACACTTTGTTGTAACACGTTGTTTGCACCCGGGGAAGTTTGTGTAAAGAATTTGTTTGTAGATTCTCTGCAGATCTTCTCGTCTGGACTGAATTCAGGACACTTCAGTTCTTTGATTTCTGACATTCAGAATGGGGTTCTGATAATAAACTGTCCTTTAGATGCCAGCACATCATTTTCGTTCTTAGAGCAACATTATTGCATTCTCTCAGCTCCAGTGTCATTTCACCACTGATCAATAGAGACTGTGCTGACCTACTGTCTGTGTGTGGTATGAGAGCTCCACTGCCACAGAGAAAAAAACACTCCAGAAGATCGTCTCCAACGCCCAGAAAATTATTGGATGCCCTCTCCCCTCCCTGGATGATTTATACAAAGAACGCTGCAACAAAAAAGCTAAAAACATCATCAAGGATCCATCACACCCAGGACATGAACTGTTTGAACTGCTGCCTTCTGGGAAAAGATACCGGACAACGAAGTGCAGAACCAATCGGTTCAAAAACAGTTTTTATCCAAGAGCAATAGTCTCTTTAAATTCAACTTAAAGGTTCTGCGCAATAATATGTATGATGTATGCGGAATGGGAGATGTGTGCTTGGTTTTATTGTTATAGATAGATAGATAGATAGATAGATAGATAGATAGATAGATAGATAGATAGATAGATAGATAGATAGATAGATAGATAGATAAATAAAAGGTGCAGATAAAATGCAAATACAATAAAAACAAAAATAAAATAAAATGTGCAGTCAGCAGTGCCTGTTATAAAACCTCATGGCAGTCGGGATAAAAGACCTCCTGAACCTCTCTGTTCTGCAGCGCAGAGAGATGAACCTCTGACTGCGACTGCTTCTCTGAGAGGCCAGGGTCATGTGCAGTGGGTTCTTTTTGTTTTTCAGAATGGCCTCCAACATTCTGCTGATTTTTCCCTCCACCAAAGTCCCCACAGAATGAACCCCTTCGCCCACCACTGACGCACATTTGTCCAAGAGTTTTTGTAGGCGGGTTGTGTCCCTCGCCGAGATGCTGCTGCCCCAGCAGACCACACCATAAAACACTGCACTGACAACGACTGACTGATAAAACATTTGCAGAATCTTATTACAGACATTAAAAGATTTGAGCCTTCTTAAAAAAAAGAGTCTGCTCTGACCCTTTTTAAAAGAGGCATTTGCCTGTACAGACCAGTCCAGTTTGTTGTCCAGATGAACCCCGAGATATTTAAAAGAGGGAACAATCTCAATGGTGCTGCCATCAATTTTTACAGGCTGATGTTTCCTTACCTTCCTGCTAAAATCTAGGATCATCTCCTTTGTCTTGGTTGTATTTAAAAGGAGTCCATTGCATTTGCTCCAGGTGATAAAATCAGTGATGACCCTTCTGTATTCCCCCTCATCCTCATCCTTTACACACGCCACCACAGCTGTATCATCAGAATACTTCTGCAGATGGCATAGTGTGGACATGTGTGCAAAGTCAGCAGTGTACAGCGTGAAAAGGAATCTTTTAGTATTTATATTTATGTATTTTAATAGGAATATCTTTTAAATCCAGCACTTGGACTTTGTTTTATACTTTTATACTCTTAAAATTCTCTTCTATATTTTATTGTTACTGCTTCTGCACCAAGGAAGGGGGATTGCTTTTAAATTTCATTGTACAAGTGCAATGACAAATAAAGTATATTCATTCATTCATTCATTCATTCATTTATTCATAATGGACTTGTGGAGCCGAGCAGGAGCTGTGGGCTGGGGCTTCTGGGAGATGAAGTGCATTAGTATTCTGGTGACTGTTCCCACTGGTGCCCAGAGGGGGAGTCAGAGCTCTGACTCCTGACAAGTTCAGTTTAACTCTTTGACTCCTGATGCTGTCAAAAATAGTTTTGTGGTTCAGAAGTTTGTTTGTCTCCAGAAAGACTGAAAATCACTGAGGATTCACTGCTTTTACATGCAAACATACACCGGACTCAATTTGGTTTAAGTTCCACAGAAATACAGAGGAAATATTTTGTTTTACTCTCATAGTTTAATCTTTAACCACTTTTGATTCAACTAAATTATTTTATTATTTGAAGGTCAGAAGCCTGAGTGAACTCTGTTCTTCATTCACCTCTGTTGATGGTTTAACAACAACAACATTTAAACAATATTATTATAGTATAAATGTACCTGTATTTGTGGTTTTACTTTCATGCGAGGATGAAGTAAAGTTTAAACTCTCTGTTGTTGATGTTGTCTGTCTCCCAGCAGATTCCATCCATTATTTACATACATGAGTGGGAGAGGATAAATGGATTTACATACATGGTCTGTAACAGATCTGAACCTCTGCATCATCACTTCAACTCCAATAAGAACATATTGAGGAGTTAAAAAAAAAAACCTCTTCAAAAGTTTCCTCATCACTCTTGAGTCGTCATTGTGTGGTCAGAGGAGCGTCATAAACACTCATTCACTCTGTTCTGTTGTCGGTAGGCTGAAGGTCACTGAGCGTCCTTCTATGCAGACGTACAATGATCTAGATGATTTTCTCCCCACATTTTGACTGAAACGTCCAGCAATAAGTTCACCTGAACCTCATCATCGTCATAAATACAGAGACTCTGTCTGCTGTGAAGACTAAAGCACTGAAGCAAAACGGAAAACTGCCAAGAGTTCTTCAACCAAATGATTTTTGCAGACATTGCAAGATCTCAGACTGAGATAACTAAAGACCACAAACCGCTTTGAGAACTTTCAGAAGAAACATGAATAACTTCATGCAAAAAAACAACCAAGCAATAAATATTTGAGGAATAAAAACAGTTTAAAAATACAAGAGGAGTGAGTTTGTTTAGTCTTTTTAAAGGAGTTTCAAAAACACATTTGTTGCACCATTTGAGCTCTTTTAATCTCCCATTCTAAGTCATGTGATTTAGTATTCTTGTCGGTCAAGTAGTTGATTTTTTAAACTGTTTAATACTTTCTTACATGTGTGAATTAAAGAAAGCTAATGTAAAATTTACCTGACGTTGTTTTAAAACCAAAAGTTCATTATCTGTAAGGTATTAGAAGTCCTAAAATGTTGCACTTACCAAATTGTCAGTGGATGGCAACAGATTTAATCCATCCTCCTGGAGAGAAATGCAGTCAAATGTCTTCCAAACGGATCCAAAAGGCAGGAGAAGAGATTTCTATACTGAGGATGTGCAAAGTAAGAAGTACAACAAGCCTATTGGGACAAACTTCTTGACCCAAAGCACTTTAGCTTTCAAAATAAACTAATTGTGTTGAATTTAATTAACTGTGTTCAGTTGTTTTTAAATTACCATTATTTTATTGATATATATATATATATATATATATATATATATATATATATATATATATATATATATTTATATATACAAGTGTTACCTTGTTGAAATTGATTAATGGGCTTAATTTTGACATTAAACTATTACATGAAGTCTACAACATCACTTTTTCATTTCTTATAATGCATTCACACCGAACACCACAGGCGTGTCAAATTCACTTCTGCAGATTTTCTTTTGACGCCTGTCAAATTTACTGCTCAACACCTAGACAACGCCCCGCCCATTCTGCTCACCTGCCAGGTATTTAAGTCAGAGGAAGCCTCACCGAGGCAGGCAGAGAGCAGAGCAGGAGGCTGAGGAGCTGAGCTTAAGGTTTAGGTCCTCAGCAGTCTTACACTGCTGGGATTTGTTATTTTAGTTTGGGGTTTGACGTTGGTAGTCTTGATTTGCGGGCTTTGTTTGTTTCTTTTTAATAGTTAGATTTGGGAAGGCAGGGAGCTGCTGACTCAGACGGTCGACGTGGCTGAGTCAGAGTCGTGTCCCTCTGTCTCCCTCTCCTAGTCCTGTCTTCTTGCCTTTTTGCTGTTTTTCTGTTTTGTCTCAACAGGTGTGCTGGATAACAGGGACTCCTGACACGCCTCCAACTCATCTCTACTCAGCCTGGCTTATTTAAGACTGTTTCCACCACCCTATACTTGTCAGCTAATGTCTTGTGTTATTGATCCCACTCCCGTTAAGAGAGTACACTGGTGTTTTCTAGTTCCTGCCTCTGTCATCTTCATCCTCCAATCTGATTGACCACTTGGACACCTTTTTTACTGCACTGACCACCACCCATACCAGTTTCTGGATTTTATTCACCTTCCTCGAAATCAACAAACTTTTTTCCCTTCATCAAGCACTTTCCTCCTCCTTTCATCATGACTGCACAACTAAAACCAGAAAAAACAGAAAAAGAAAAGCCTCAAACTTCACAGGTACGAATTGTAAAAAAGCATTTTATGTTTGCAGCTTCATTAGAAACAAGTGTTATTGTCTTCAAGTAGAGACTTTCTGCAATGTGTAAAAAAAAAAAAAAATCTAAAAATGCAGAAGTTTTTTTTTTAAGTACAGAAAATTGTGACACTCTTTTCAGAAAGTCAAACAACCACAGCCACAAAAAACACCCTGATAACTCTAAGCTTTTGCCGCAGACTTTCTGATGTGTCATTCTCTATCATGGGAAACATAGAGAATGACACATGATTTTAAGTTGCTGTTTTCATTCCTTATATTTACAGTCTTTTTTTTCATAAGTGTTTCCTTTGTTTTCTGAGAAAATACAGCATGCTTTCCCTTATTTGGCTCAAAACTCCTCTGATGGGAAACAGCTGCAGCTCCAGTAAAAGAATGTGAAAGCAGAAGTTAAGCTTTCAGCAGACATGGCGGTGGAGTGGACCTTGTGGTTTAACTTCTGTATTCATCTTAACACTGTGACGGAAGAGTCAAAAGATAACATTGTTTTTCAGTAGTCAAGTCATCTGAGTTTCAACACAGAACTTATTTTAAAACTTTTTTCTTGATCTTTTCTTCATTCTGCATTTTTATTTCTACGAATTTGGTTACTCCTAAGAACTTCTGGGGGTTAGAGCGAGGGATCTTTTTTTTAATGCTGTCATGTGATTATTTATTTTTCTTGTGAATAAATCAATTTTAATTGCAAAGACTTTTATTCTGATAATTGCTGTGTAATTTTAAGGTATTTTCAGCTACAATCATGACATCGTGGTACAGTAGAAGATCAAATGACTACTGAAAAACTAGCATTATGAAGTCAACCTATAACCAAGAAGGGGCGTTTTTATTTACAATCGTGAGCAATTAAGACAAAAGCAAGCAAAAGAATAAAACATCAGATCCAGAGTGCTGAGATTTAACTCATAAAAATGGTAGGAAGCCTTTTCTTCGCAATCCAAAAAAATATTGACCACAAACATCTTATTAATACCATAATACATGTTGACAAACCTAAATCCACAGTTTTCTGTCCCGTTCAATCATCCCTCCACACACCCCGTTAGTATAGAATGACAAACGCCTCGTCCGGCTTACATGATAGATGATAGCTTTGACGTTGTGATCGTGTTTGTGTTCGTTTTGTAAAGAACTACAAAGTTGGACATTGACAACGTCACAGCAGCAACACGTACACAATGGTACACAGACACCAAGACATGCACTGAGAGCAATGGAAGAGCTGAGTTCAGATGAAACATTCATGCAAGTAAACAGTTGGGTAACATTTTAGATTAGGTGTTGCAAAACACTCAACCTGTTAACAAAGAAAGTCGATGCATTTGTTCAGCTTTAAAGAAGTTTATTAAAATGCTCTTTGTAGACAACAGTCTCACTTTAGATGGTAATGAACCTTACTAAGTATATTAATAAACCTTATTAGACTTATTGTGCTAATAAAATACTAACACCCCATTAATGATGCTTGTTAATGTGCAAACAAAGCTTGTTAAGGAATCTTATTATGAAGCGTAACCACATTTTTTATTGCACTAAATAATCGGGATAATAATAATTTTACACCACTACTTTCTTTCTCCATTTCTTGGGTTTGATTTGAGAGCTCCTTCAATTAATAGAGGTGTAACTTTATACTGTGTTCACACTGAACGACAAAGGCAGCCAGTTTCACTGTTAAGTCGATGCAACAGACACAACTTGAGGGGATCTGAAGTCCTGTGGCGCGATTTAAGTGATGGAGCGGCACGACGGTCTAACATTAGCAAGACTTCAAATTGGACATCGTGGCCTGAGTTCAGATATTTGAATTTCTGCAGGTCAGCGCGTCGCAACTGCCAATCAGGAACTTGGCTTTGGACACGTGATGTTTTCAGTGACTCGATAAGTGGGTAAAATACTAATTCAACACAAACATCCTGAACTAAACGCTACTTCCTGAACCCAGAGAGCTGAGAAAATTCCTTTCTACTTGATCACAGGCAGATGGTGAGTCGATTTTAGAAGATCAGTTGGGTATATGCTGGATTACAGCGGATATTTCCACAGACGATGTTCATCTGTTTCTGTCCTCCTCCCTGATCTCCTCCTGCTCCTGGTGGTCCTACAGAGGAGTTAGTGTTGTATTGATCTGCTGCTTTTAACAGAATGAATGAGATTCACACAGATTCAGACTCACCTGTGTGACGGAGAAATGCTGCATTTCTACTGAAGGTCCTGAAAAACATAAAGAACATTTTCCAGAAACTGGAATCAGAAAAACAAAAGTGAAGAAAAAATAATTATATTTACATCCTCAAATACCAATATATTGACTATTACTATTACTACTACCGACTATCGCTACTATCTTATCTCTTTTGAGTTCTTCTGTTTTCTACAAAATTACTTTTTTTGTGTCCTAAGATGTTTAAGTTTGTCTGAGTATGACCTGCAGACGGAGACTTTTACTGGGTTTGGTTCTGATGGAGGTTTCTTCATGTTCTCTTATTTAGAACAGAAATGTCGAGCTTAAGTTCTGAAGGGTCGTGTCCTGCTTGATTTTTGACTAACCCTGTCTGTTCAGCTTCCTGTCAGCAAACCATCTAATCTTGATAATCAGTAGGAGGTAAAGGAGGGACATAAGTGAAAAACCTGCAGGACAACAGCCGCACAGGACTGCAGCTTTACTCCTAATTTAGAGGAAGCTTTTGTTGCCTTTGCTCTCTCAGTTAAAAATCCTTTGATGATGGAATCTGGAACCAAGAGGATCCTTAAAAAGCTGAAATGTATTTAGTTTCTTTTTATTCCTATGATATTTTTCTGTTGTGTTTTGTTGACAGCCTTGTTGTGAACTGACACAATGTTAAAGGGTTAGTAATGTGGTTGTGGGTCATTTTCGGTGTTAACTGTATTTCGCCTTATATTTACCATTTCCAAATGTT
>NC_050518.1:23007602-23011290 GCF_002922805.2 Oryzias melastigma | reverse complement strand
TACTGTAGTTCAGCAGAGGAGGAAAAGATTTGGTCCTGACAAAAAATGAACATGAAAGTGTTATGGAAATTTAATTTTGATGTTTTTTATTTTATTTTACTGAACATTGATTGAAGTTTTGAATTTAAAATACCCTTCACTTGCACTTGGGCTTTTGTTAGGCATTTTATGTTACAGCCTTTTATTGTTAAGGAAGTTTATCTCAATACAATGTTACAAAATAAAGTATTTCTGATGAAAACTATTAATGTTGCCATTCTTGTTTTCATATTTAATGTAGAACTGCTAAATTCCACAAACCACACATTTTTTTCCTAAAAACAACCACATATTAATTTGTGACTAATCGCGAGTTAACTATGGACAAAGTGCAATTAATCGCGATTAAAATTTTTAATCGCCTGACAGCTCTAGTTAATTCCCTTTATCCCTTTTGAGTTCTTCTGTTTTCTGTTCTTTCATTGCTTCAACTACAAAAATAATTTTTTGTGTCCTAAGATGTTTCAGTGTTTTTAGTTTGTGACCAGCAGACGGAGACTTTTACTGGGTTTGGCTCTGATGGAGATTCCTTTATGTTCAAGCTTAAGTTCTGAAGGGTCGTGTCCTGCTTGATTTTTGACTAACCCTGTCTGTTCAGCTTCCTGTCAGCAAACCATCTAATCTTGATAATCAGTAGGAGGTAAAGGTGGGACATAAGTGAAAAACCTGCAGGACAACAGCCGCCCAGGACTGCAGCTTTACTCCTAATTTAGAGGAAGCTTTTGTTGCCTTTGCTGTCTCAGTTGAAACCCTTTGATGATGGAATCTGGAACCAAAAGGATCATTAAAAAGCTGAAATTTATTTTGTTTCTTTTTATTCCTATGATATTTTTCTGTTGTGTTTTGTTGACAGCCTTGTTGTGAACTGACACGATGTTAAATAAATAAGCAAAACTCAACAATGGAAGTCTAAATTTATTTTAGTTTTTTTTATTTTTATTTTTAAAGGTCCTTTTTGTTTTTGTTAGTGTGATTAAAAAATTCTCCATTACAATAAAATAAAGATTCTGAAAACATTAGAGTGGATCACATTAGAATTAGGGCAAATATTTTAAGAACAAACAAGTTTTGTAAAGACTAAATTATAACAATAAACTCACCTTTATTTTTTTCGGATCTTCTTTTCTTGAAGAAAATCATCAAAGCAGCTGAAGAAATGAAGATGATGCCCATCAGAACCAGACGGACACACAGCTGCAGACCTGAAGAACATGACAGAACTGCTGAGTTTGACGCTGACAGACTGACAAAGCTTAATCTGCACACAAATCATCATTCTAAGATTTTGTGGACTTGTGGAGTTACATCATTTATTTTTATTTTCCTGTAAATCTCTCTAGTTTCATGTCTGGACTGACTTCAGTTCAATTTAACTCTTTGACTCCTGATGCTGTCAATCATAGTTTTGTGGTTCAGAAGTTTGTCTCCAGAAAGACTGAAAATCACTGAGGATTCACTGCTTTTACATGCAAACACTGGACTCAATTTGGTTTAAGTTCCACAGAAATACAGAGGAAATCTTTTGTTTTACTCTCATAGTTTAATCTTTAACCACTTTTGATTCAACTAAATTATTTTTATTATTTGAAGGTCAGAAGCCTGAGTGAACTCTGTTCTTCATTCAACTCTGTTGATGGTTTAACAACAACAATGATAACATTTAAACAATAATATAATAATATAAATGTACCTGTATTTGTGGTTTTACTTTCATGCGAGGATGAAGTAGAGTTTAAACTCTTTGTTGTTGTTGTCAGAACAGTAGAGATTTGTGTTGTCCACGTTGGTGTTGAAGTTACTGAAGCTGTGAAGAATCAAAGCAGTGAGTTGGAACGTGATTCTTTTTAAGTTATTTGTAATGAAAAACAAGTTTTTAAGCATTACTAATTAAACAATACTTCATACTGAAAATGAATCAAAAGACATATTTTTACATAGAAATATTTCTAAGAGGTTGAGGTTCAAACTCACCTTCTATAACAATAATTTTAAAGTTGTCTTCTGAATTTGAAATGAATCCTCCATTAGACTCACATCTGTACAAACCTGAGTCTGACTTTCTGAGTTTAGTGATCGTCACATCTAGAATACTTGATTGAAGATAGTAGTATTCATATTTAATCCTGTATCTTCCTCTCTGATATTCATATTTTTTTGTGTCTATGAGAATGTTTTCTCCTTCACATGTTTCCTTACAGAACAGTCTCCTGCTCCCTGAATATCTAAGGTTACATCTAACAGTGATGTTTTCTCCTTCACGTCTTGTATAGAGTTTGGTTTGTGCATCAACCAGAGAGTCTCTGTCCTGCAGAGCTGCTGAAAAGAGGAACAGTCACAGTTAAGATCTTCCTGGAACACTGAACACTGAAGATGATGCGTTTGATGAAATCCTTCAAAACATCTCAAAGAGTCAAGATTTTACTTCACATTTAATTAATACCAAAATTACCAGACAGAATATTTGTATGACACATGGTTTAAAATATGCATATTAAATAAATAAATAACAGTAAAACATTTTTATACTTTAAATCACAGAGAGGCAGATGGTGAAACACAGACTGAAACATCTCAGTTTACTCTGTTTAATAAAGGACTAAAACTGCTAAATTAAAAATAAAAAAAAGAAAATTTGAGAAATAAAGAAATGAACTCACTCATTAAGAGACAACAGATCAGACTCTGACAGAATCTCATGCTGCCTGATGGTGAATGATGGAGTTTTCTTCCTTTTTAAAGTAAAAACAGGAACTTCTGTTTTTAAAGCTGAAACTCCTCCTTCAAAATTCAAGACTCAATTCTGCAGCATTTTCTTGTTTTTTTTAACTGAAATAATTTTCATTTAGAAAAATACAACTGAGTTCACAGACAGAGACATCATTAAGCACAAGAAAAGGGGCTGAGTTTAAACTTTTTCTTTTGAATAAAACAAAAAATGAATAAACTTTAGTGGTGTGAATAAAACTCAAGTGATGATGATGATGATGGCAGTCACAGAGGGTTATGTTCATTAGAGCATTAAAGTCCTTTTTGTTTTTTGCTCTGCTCACTCAAACATGTCTTACCTTTTAACACTAGAATTCCTAAGCCTGCGCAAATTTGCGCAGGGAAGAGTCCCCCCCCTACCCCCCCTTTAGTCCGAGAGCCCATTGTTGTGTCATGGTGGGTCACTGATGAGCCATTAACTTGCCCATGTATATGTTAATGCAACATGTAGTACCTAATGTGTATTTGAACTAACAGGTTGTGTGGGGGTTGGAGTTACCTGATGCATGTGGACAAGTATTGGCTTTCCTGCTTTTACTCACATTTGAACTAAAGTTCCATCTCATTCCTAACCCAGAGTTCAATATGATGTTGCTCCACCTTTTGCTGCTATTGCAGCTTCAACTCTTCTGGGAAGGCTGTCCACAAGGTTGAGGAGAGTATTTATAAGAACTCTGGATCATTCTTCCAAAAGCTCATTGGTCAGGTCACACTGATGTTGGTGGAGAAGGTCTGGCTCTCAGCCTCTGCTCTAATTCATCTCAAAGGTGTTCTATGGCGTTCAGTTCAGGACTTTGTCCTCCATGTCTTTATGGACCTTGCTTTGTGCTCTGGCGCACAGAAATGTTGGAAGATGAAGGGCCCGCTCCAAACTGTTCCCACT
>NC_050518.1:23006685-23007298 GCF_002922805.2 Oryzias melastigma | reverse complement strand
GGAAACTCGTTCCATGAAGCTCTCTGTGTACTGTACTTATGCTGATCTGAAGGTCATATGAAAGTTGCAGCTCTGCAGCAACTGACTGAAGAAAGTCTATGACCTCTTTAGACTTTCAGCATCCTGGCTGAGTTGTTCCAAATTCTTCCATTTTGTTCTGATAGAACTGACAATTGACTGTGGAATATTTAGGACATTTCAAGACTGGATTTGTTGCTCAGGTGGCATCCTATGACAGTTCAACACTGGAATTCACTGAGATCCTGAGAGCAAAACATGCTTTCACTGATGTTTCTAAAAACAGTAAGCATGCCAAGTTATTAGGACTCCTGATTCTGATCATTTGGATGGGTGAGCCGATACTTTTGGTCATATAGTGCATGTTTATGATTTATAAACATAGACACATCTTCAAGTAAAAAAGACAAACATCCCAATATCAGCAAGACTCACACTCCTCTGAAACACTTAGCTCTATTTCAAATAATCCTTGATGTGGACTCTCCACATGATACTTATACATAAGTAGACTAATAAACTATTAATTGTTGAAGAAGAGAATGATGAGAAGCCTTCATCTGTAAAAAGACAATTTTCCCAATTCAAAAAAGGC
>NC_050518.1:23004322-23005715 GCF_002922805.2 Oryzias melastigma | reverse complement strand
GCTAACGTTTGTGTTCAATTTAGCATCCACTGGTGTTTTTTAGGCAAATTATGAATTGAGCTAATATGAGAAGTATGTCTGAGCCAGAGAAGTATGTCCGAGTTCAGAGAAGTATGTTCGAGCAGTGCAGGACATGTATGAGGGCTGTAAGACAGTGGTGAGGTGTGCTGTAGGGGTGACAGAGGAGTTCAAGGTGGAGGTGGGATTACATCAGGGATCAGCTCTGAGCCCCTTCCTGTTTGCAATGGTGATGGACAGACTGACGGATGAGGTTAGACAGGAATCACCATGGACTAGGATGTTTGCAGATTATATTGTGATTTGTAGTGAGAGCAGGGAACAGGTGGAGGTGGAGTTAGAGAGGTGGAGGTTTGCCCTGGAAAGGAGAGGAATGAAGGTTAGCCGCAGTAAGACAGAGTACATGTGTGTGAATGAGAGGAACCAGAGTGGAAGAGTGAGGTTACAGGGAGAAGAGATAAAGAAGGTGGAGGAGTTTAAGTATTTAGGGTCAACAGCAGTGCTTTAAGTGGGCCGGTGCGCTCCGGTGCTGAGCACCGGGACTTCTTTAAATCTCACGTCGGAGCACCGGTACTTCTCACCCAGCCAGGACCGTCCGGTGCTCTGATTAGATCTATTTAGACTTGAATATGGTGAGGACCCACGAAGCACGCGCAAGACATCCTACACTTGAGAGATGATACAGTGCATAATATCTTTTATACCGCTCAGCGCGCTATCCTGACAGGACAACACAAGCTCCTGATTATCCTTCCCCTCTCTCTCACTTATGGTGCAAACAGAAGTAAACACATCCAGATAAAATAATAAAGAGAAAAACAGTAAAACAACCAGACAACAACTCACGTAGACAAAAACCCATATTTAAAATCGAATTTACCTAGAAAAGCAAAAGTAAAGGTATCCCACAATTCATAGCGCTTGGCAGATAGCAAGCTGAATTTGTACGTCAACGTCAGTGGGCATCTCTACACCATGTTATCACTGGACAGAGGGAGTAACATCCCCGTATAAATGCCTTAGCTCCGGCGCTAAATGAGGCCAAATCTACTGACAGTGATAGACCGAGTTTGTCTGTGTCTCGTTTTTAGGGCAGCTACAGTCCACAATCATGAGTAAGCTTATTGGCAGTTCATATCCCTCCTTCCACTGAAAGCAGATCGGGAGAAGATGTCAATCAAATGCTAAAGGTGGGGGCCAGCGGGCACCACAGCTGTAATTTGACGCGTCTGATTGGTCAGTTTTTAACTTGACTAACTTAGGGTAAGGACAAAAAATATCCTGGAAAAAAAAAAACAATTTGCAAGAACCATGTGTAAGGAAAATACACACTTGTTCAAAAAGGGTTATTCTGACAAATAAAATCAGTAATAAC
>NC_050518.1:23001794-23004231 GCF_002922805.2 Oryzias melastigma | reverse complement strand
ATGCCGTCAACACAAACTTGTCTGAGCAATGTAATAAGCAAAAGAAATTACTTTAGCTTGAATGAAAACCCAATGATGATCTCGTGGCTACGGGGTGTTAAAAGAACACGGTTGGAAACGGAGGCGGACTCTCAGGCTGACGCCTCACACAGCCAGGAAATGACCATAGACTGTATATAAAATAACTGGACAGATCAAGCCCCCCTACTTCCGTGTTCCATATAGGAGGTACCACTGGATTGCAAAAAGGCCAAAGTCCCATTGACTTCCATTGAGAAACAGACGGTTATTTCTCACTCATTTTATATGTCAGAATAATCATTCTTCCTCTGCTGATTTCTGATTAACTTCTTTTTTCTAATTCTAATTTTTTTAAGGATTTTTTTCCATTATCACAAGTTATTAGAGTTATAAATTGACCAATCAGATGGCTCAATAAGCGGTTATGTGCTTTGGACTTTTTTGTTGTTTATTGTATTTGTCTGTGTTACAAATACTTCTTTCACCTGCAAATTTAAACCTTACAATCTGCATTGCGAAATCAGGAAGTCATTGTTGATGGTTTAAGGTGATCACCACAACACTACTTTGAGAAGGGGAGGGGGGCATTGCAGCAGAAGCTGAAAGTTCCAGGGATTCTAGTGTTAATGCACTTCAGGATTTTCAAGTGTTAATATAAAGTTTAGATCATGTTTCAATGAGCATGATCATAAATGTTACATCTAGATTTTAGCATCATAAAAGCTTGAAACAAATCACTTACTTTGTATGAGAGATGAAACATGTTTTCACTCCAGTCTTCAGGTTTAAGTTGAATCCTTGACCATTTTGTTTTAATTTACAAACCCTTCAACTGACTCACCAGCGCCCTCCAGTGATCATGTAGAAAATTGAATTTTCTCAACTCTGGATTTATGTGATTTATTTATTTATTATTTATGAACTCAAGTTTAATTCACAAGTTTATAATTTTATTTCATTTAGGCTTAAAAGGGAGTCCATAGTAGTTTACTGATAATTGTTTAAAAAAATAAATAATTTAATCAACTCAAATGTTTTCTGGAATTTGTGTATTGTCAGCTCTGAATTAGATTGTTACATCATGAAACATGTTTGTTCACAATAAATTAGAGAGAAAGTAACATCTCGCTTGTTCACCTCACTTAAGGACACATATATAAACTTCAAATAAAATAGGGATAACATCAATGCAAAATTAAAAAAAAATAAATTGAACTGTGAACAAATTGAAATGAACATTTAATTTTGTATTACATTTTCCACTAATATACGTGTTCATCTGTGTTTTATTTAGGTTGAATGTTGTTAGAACTGACATGACAAATCACTTAATGTTTTATGAGGTTAATCAATAATAAATATGCACTTCACTTTGCTACTTAAAAAAAAAAAACAAAAACTTGCATTTAATCTGATCAGAACCGGATTACATAACTATACAAAACTGTAAAATGAGGTAGAAGGAGTGGGAATATACAATATGTTTGCTTCTTCCCTCTCCTTTTCAAGCCATCAAACTCTACTTGACTTGGTTAATAATTACTATATCTAATGAATAAAATGTGACATAAGTGTCTCTTTGTCTTTGTTTACCATTTTCTAATCAATGGATTTCATTAGTTCTGTAATGAGTTTGAAAAATATGTGTTTGTCCACAATCTGCTTGAAATAAACCAAATCAATCAATAACTTTACTCACAGATTTCAACAGGAAGCATGTGAATCTCCAGAATAATCTTTAGAATACTGAGGAATTTTAAATGTGTATTTTTGAGTATGAGTTTAGAAAACATCCAATTATGTTTTGATAATTGGATATTCAGAGTTTTGTGTTAAGTTTGTTTAAAAATTTGATTTAATCATCTTTATTCAACGTCTAGAAAACCTAACATTTAATGTAAATTACATTTTCACGATGAGTCTTAACTTTATGGTTATGATACAGTATATTCATTAAAAAATTGAATGTTGATTATTACATTTGTTTCAGCTTGTCCATAAACTTTTCCTAAAGCAGACTAAGAAATGCTGTTAGTTGGTATCAGGAGGATTTCCTGCTCTTGAACGTTGGGGAATGAGCTCATATCTCATCATTTTAAGACATCTTTAACAGATGTGATTAGTGATGAATGCAGATGTTTTTAACTTTTCTTTTTTATTTTTACTGTCTTTTTATTGTTACCATTAACTTGAAGCCTCCTGTAGACCTTTTATTCTAAATATTTAAATATTGGTGTAAAGATGTCATGTTTTTATCCATATAATTGTTCTCAATTAACCTAAATGGACAAATAAAGGTTCAACAATTTGATTAAGTATTAAACCTGTGCAGGTGTGTGGGGTTTAGTACATGGATAGTTGGTCAAACTCCATTTAAAAGATTCATGTGCTGCAAAATTTTAATTCTAATGTTTAA
>NC_050518.1:22991239-23001622 GCF_002922805.2 Oryzias melastigma | reverse complement strand
TCTCTCAATATTTTCCTGTCCAAAATTTAAAGAAAGAGACCCAGAGAAAGGTAAACATTTAGCCAAATAAAATTAAAGGCATTGTTTACTAAATTATAATTTGGCAAATAATATAAAATAATTCCCCAACAGAAAATTTAAACACTCCAAATACTTAAGTAAAAATATCAGAAAATGAATAGCACCAGTTATACTGAAATGTACACAAAATGTCCCTTTTTTAATATTTGAGCAAAAAAGAAAAGAAAAAAAAACTAGATTCTAAAACAAATAATTAACTAACTTCAACCAATAAAATATTTAACCAGAGATTAACACTCTTTAGCTTTAAAGAAAGGCAATATATATAAATCAAAAATTATATAACCTTGAACCTCTACAATAGTTTCAGTCCTTTTCTCGTGCACGCGATGACACTCACACACACACAGTCCAGTTTACTCACGGTACCGACTCAAATAAAAAGAAAAACAAAAGTTGCAGGCCTGTTGTTTCTTTTTTCGGAAGAAAAAAAAAAGCGTTGCAATAATCCAACGAACTCCAGTGGGACGAGAAAAGACAACGGCTCCGCGTAGATGCGACCCAGCGTGGTACACTGTAGCTCCGCTGCTTCCCTCCTGACTCCCGCTCTGGCTCTCCAATACGGAAAACGGATATCCAGCTTCCAAGCTCGCCCGCCGTTCTTCACTCCCAAATCAGCCTTTAGTCTGAACTTCCCGTTCAGACTTTACCGCTATCTGGTGGGGTGCTTTGCTCCAAAAGATCCGAGCCTCCGTTTCTCCAACCGGTCCACGTGGAAAACAATCTGTCCGCTCTCGAACTTTCTCCGCCTCACCCGAACTTTTTTTTCATTATTCCCGCCCTCTCACATCTCAGGAACCAATCACAATGGCCTACTTAGAGGGACTTACAAATGAACCAATGACATAATTAAAGAAGGAAATAAACAAAAAAAAGGTAATCTCTTTTCTCTCTCCCTGCTTATATTATTTAAAAAAATAATATAACACTCCATCATTATTATTTAACAAAATTATGATCTTTTCTATGAAATCCCCAAAATCTGCTTTATTTATTTGTTAACTAAAAATACCACTGGGCTACATTAATATTCTATAAAACTTAATTTTTTTTGAATGGAATTATGGACGTTAAAATACTTTTTCATGATATTCTATTTTACGGTCTGTACTTGGGTGTGGAGATTTCTTGATCAGACACATTTTTGGATCATACAAAAGAGTCACTTATCAGCTCATCTAAAGATGCTGTTATGCCCCCAATGGCAAACCAGCCCGGAGTCTAAGGAATGACCATCAGTGGGGACAATAACATTAAAACTGGACAACCAAACATAAAGGAACACAGTTTATTTAAAATAAATGAAAACCTGTGTCCTGAAATGAAGGAAAAAATAATTAGTGTGTTTGGTTAAAAAGAAAGCAAACCAAAACAGAGTTGGGACCTTGGCCAAAAGAAAAAGAAGTCAGGGAGACTGCTGACCCAGCCATGACGACCGTCGGAGTCAGCAGCTCCCTGCTAACGGCTGCCTAACAAAACTACCTAATCAAAATAAAAACAAAGCCCGCAAATCAGAACTACGAAGGTCCAACCCCAAACTAACATAACAAAACCCAGCAATCTAAGATTGCTGAGGACGAAAAGTAACAAATGTCAAAAAACCAACCCAAACCAACACCACCCAAACTAAACCCAGCCTGCTGCTCTGCTCCCTGCCTGGCGTTGTGTGGCCACCTCTGACTTAAATAGACACCATCTACCAATCAGGGCACATTGGCCACACCTGCCACGTTTTCCAAAGGGAACTGGATGGGAAAGGAGGCCAGGCTGCAGCAAGACGCAACACCTCCTCCCATAAATGTGAACATGTGGCATTGCGAGTCCTGCAAAACAAAGCAAACATGTTCACAACAAATAAAGATGCCACACACAAATAAAATAAATCCACACAAAAGGTGAGTGAGTGAGGCAGCAAACTACAAAAACCCATAAGCTGGTGTCCAAAAGAAAATGTGCAAGCATACTGGTGTGAGTCCCAAAAGCCCACAGCGAGTGTCAGTACGAGGTACTGGAAGAAATGCCCCTTTCACAAGTACTGCCACAGCTCAATTGATAAACAGGGTGGCTGCACGAGGCTCAAACTATGTCCCCCCCAAACGAGTACCCCCTCAACCTGGCGACTTAAACAAAGTGGCAGCACGAGGAACAAATAAAGAGAAAAACACCCCTAAACAAGTACTGACACCAACACTGCAGATAAAAAGGTCAAAAACACCAGGGCAGAACAAAAACCTGGGGCAATACAGGCTGCAAAACACAAGCCACCAACTAGGCATCACCCCAAACAAAATGCACCTGTGGGACAAACACAGACAGAGGGATCATCATATATCCCGGACAAGCCCCCATATGTTACATCCCCACTGGAAAACTAGCCCAGAGTCTAGGGGATAACCATCTAAGGGGACAATAACATTAACCGGACACCAAACAAAGGAACACAGTTTATTAAAATAAACAGAAAACCTGTGTCCTGAAGTGAAGCAAGAAATAATCACTGCATATGGTAAAAAGAACAAACCAAAACAGAGTTGGGACCTTGGCCAAAAGAAAAAGAAGTCAGGGAGACTGCTGACCCAGCCATGACGACCATCAGAGTCAGCAGCTCCCTGCTAAGGGCTGCCTAACAAAACTACCTGCAGAACAGAAATTAAACAAAGCCCGCAAATCAGAACTACCAAGGTCCAACCCCAAACTAACATAACAAAACCCAGCAATCTAAGATTGCTGGGGACAAAACATAACAAAGGTCAAAAAACCAACCCAAATTAACACCCAGCCTGCTGCTCTGCTCCCTGCCTGGCTTGGTGTGGCCGCCTCTGACTTAAATAGACTCCATCTGCCAATCAAGGCACATTGGCCACACCTGCCAGGTGAGCCAAAGGGAACTTGATGGGAAAGGAGGCCAGGATGCAGCAGGACGTAACAATGCTTAGATCAAAAAACATATGTGGAACCAGTCTGTATGTTATGTGAAGGACCTTTTTCAAGTGTAACACTGTAAACATTACATTTTTCTTAATAGAAACACAAAAAAATATTTTGTAAGTCAAAAATTTCTTGCAAACAGTTTTATTAAAGAGAAAACATAGACAACTTATAAATAAGATGTTTTAAACATAAAATCCAACAGTTTTAGGCAATATCATCTGTGCAAATACAAAACAGGTTTAGAGATGTACACAACAAAATTTTCACAAATATGAGAAACTGACTGTTTCATTGACAGAAAGTGAACGGCTCTCTGAAAGCTAACATGTAAACAGGCAGGCAAGGAGGGAATCAAACTCGCAATATTCCAATCAGGAGTCGACCGCCCTACCACTGCTCCACAGCCGCCTCCTAAGTCTCCTAAGCTTATTTTTCCCCCTCGGGTTAATAGGAGACAGTGAGCATTCAAGCTCAGCCACAGAGACACAGAAACACCCCGGAAGTGGCTGTCATTCAGAGACAGCCCTCGGTACGGGGAAAAACTTTTAATGATGATCCTAAACCCAAACATGGAGACATGATCACTGATGTTTTTGTAGAACTCTTCACAATAAATACGTTTTATTCCTCAACATCATCTGTGTCTTCCATACATTCTGAGATACGCACAGACACCGCTCCTTATAGATATCATCCTAAAAACATTAGCCGGTAGCTCCTCCCACATGCGGTCACGGCATCAAGCCCAGGAACACATTTTTTGACGGGTAACCACCAGCGAATTTGTCGCATGACGAAAGAGGGGCGGGGCACGTGAATTTGTCACGCGAATCACGTTCGGTGTGAATGCACCTTAGAAATGGGAGTGTTAGGATTCAATGATGATTCTGACAAACTTAAAATAAGCCGGAAATAAACTATTGGGCTGCTTGAGCACAAGGTGCATTTACCTTCTTTACATCTATGGGCGTGGCCAAATGGGACTTACGAGAAGACATCTTTAGATGCGTACAACTGTTAAGCACATCGAGGTGAAATTGTTTATGGGATTGTTATTTATATTGAAACAATCAGAAAGTAGAATCTGTTAGGGACTGAGGCCAAAGCTACTGTGATTTTAAATCCCCCAAAATTCCCAACAAAGACTATAAAGAAGTGAGGAAATGTATAAAAATAAGATAATGGATGCAGTTGGATTTGCTCTAATGTATTATTTAAAAATGGTGTAACAGCAGAGTTCAGAGGAGGTGAAGCATCTTCTGTGTGGTTGGTAAAGTTCACATCAATCTAAGAGGATGAGTAAATGTCATTATCTATGTGACCACAGGAGGCGCTGCTGGGTGGAGTAGAGTTGGGGAATTGGACTACTGAGTATTCTGTGGAGTGGTCTTCAACCTGAAAAATCAAAAAATAAAGTTACAATTGTAGACGTGGTTCATAAAGTTTTGCCCACAGAAACAGTTTCTCCTCCATCTTTAACCAGCACATTTCTGATCTCTCCGTTTATCCAGACAGGGTTTTTTCTTTTGTTTTGTTTTTTTTAGAATTTGTATTTTTGATTTGGATTAAGTTTTTGATCATAGACCCAGTCCTCACACAACCCTCTGCTCTGGACTGGAGTTGGAACTGAAACATGAAGACACTTCCTATCTGATTTATATTTTTCTTTGGAGCTTAATTATTAAAAAAATAGTAAAGAAATGAAACTTTTATCTCTAAAAACACAGATTTACATTTCTAAAAGCCCAGAGCCCATTGGGTACCAGTTAGTACAAAAATGTATTTAAAATAAAGGTGAAGAAAGGGATTAATGAGATCCACATTAATTCTCTGTTGTCACAAGTTCTATGAAATGTTAGCACATATTCTACTCAACTTTAAAATAAAATGGTATTCTATGTCAAATTTTTTAGTCATGAATCAATTCATGAAATTAGTGAAACATGTTTCTCCATCTGGATGCTTTAAGCCATGATTTATGATCCTAATTCTCCTGAACATTGAAGCCAAAACAGAGTTAAATGTTATTCCCAGACAGATTTATTATCACTCACGTTGTTCTGAGGACCATCAATGAGGCTGTACATGTCTGTGCCGTCTGATCTCTGTCCATTGTCATACTGTACTTTATTGTAAACTGTAGATACTTCCACAGGAGACGACCTGTTCTCCCCAATCTCCTCGTACTCCCAGTCGTTCTACATGACAAATTGAGTTTGTAATTCTCTTCTGGTTTCATCAACGACGTATGAATGACACAGACTCAGACTCACCAGAGTGATGTTAGCATCGTGTCTTCCAGAGGGAGGATCTAAAAGACGTGAAATTTAGAGAATGAATTGATGAAAAAGTTTGGAAAGAAATGTAAATGTTTCCATGTTTTCTTGTTGATTTCTGCCAGACACCTGGTTTTCTTTTTCTAACTTTTTGCCTTATAATTATTTTAATTATAATATTATAATATTCCAGTCATGTGTGTGTATATATATATATACCGTATTTTTCGGACTATAAGTCGCACCGGAGTATAAGTCGCAGGGGCCAAAAAATGCATAATGAAGAAGAAAAAACCATACATAAGTCGCACCGGAGTATAAGTCGCATTTTTTTCAAGTAATTTATTTTACAAACTGGTTGAAAAAAACGATATTACATTATCCTGGAAGGTAAGTTATAACATTCATAAGTGAATAGAAAACAGGCTGAATATGTGTCAACACATATTCACATATTAGCATCATGAAAAAAACGAAAAGGTGTAGCATTTATATAACATAACAGTTTTATTTAACTATAGCCTCAAAAACTCATCAACTTTGTATCTTTACTGTAATTAATTGCACGCAATCTCACTCCATATCACTAAATCCCTTAAATTCTTCGTCCTCTGTGTCACGTCTGAATAACTAAAGTAAATAAAGTAATTGCATAGATCACCATAAGAGGGCACTCTAGACTTACGGTCCATATCTCATCATTAAAAATTCGTATATAAGTCGCACTGGAGTATAAGTCGCAGGGACATTCAATCTATGAAAAAAACCGCGACTTATAGTCCGGAAAATACGATATATATATATATATATATATATATATATATATATATATATATATATATATATATATATATATTTTCCTGCATAATTAACTATTGTGTAATTCTGAAATGAGTTGGTTTTCCTGTCTGGGAATCTCAGCTCACCTTTTTGCTGCTTGAATTTTCTGCTCCTACAGAAAATCAGCAGAGTCACAGAGAACATGGAGATCAAACCCAGCAGAGTCAGACCCACATACAGCAGAGCACCTGCAGAAAATGGAGACACAGTTTGAGTTTAAATCCTGTGAGGTCCGAGGACTATCTTTGTCCATGCAGTTGAACACAATCACACTTTGTTGTAATCGGGTTGTTGTGGATGTTTGTGTTCTCACAGTAAGAATGTAAGAATGTGTTTGTAGATTCTCTGCAGATCTTCTCGTCTCATGTCTGGACTGAATTCAGGACAGTTTAGTACTTCGATTCTCGACATTTGCTTTGTTTTATTGAGCTCAGAAAGACTGCTAGTGATAAAACTGTCCTCTAGATGGCAGCACATCATATTAAACTCAGCTCTTCTGGAGCAACATTATTGCACTATCACAGATATACATCAATACTTTCTTAGATCTGCTTTCTAAATTTAAATAGGTTTTAAACTAAATAGGTTTTTGGGTCATTCTAACAGCCGTATTTTCATCAGATAATTCCATCTCTTCATCCATCATGTTTGTTGGTTTGGGAGCTTGACTCTCCTCAGATTTTTTCTGCAGAGTTGGAGTGGAAAGGTTGTTCTGCTTGGCAGTAAGTTCTCCGTCGGCGGACTTCTGTGGCACTTGTGTGATGGGGGGTGGGACGTCCTTCAATGATCTCTTGCCTCCCTAAAAAAATGCTAATAATAGCCTGCATTTTCTTTAATATCATGGAAAAATTACTTAATTTGCCTATGAATGCTTTTTGTCTGTAATTATCTTAATATTCAGTAACCAATTGTTTAAGCCTAGAACGACCAGAAAGGAGCATGGAGCTTGTTGGTTTTACTTTCTTAGTCCTTTCAAATAACAGACTTGCTTATATTTAGCCAGTAGATCAAGGATCTTAACTGATCTCTGACAGCCTACACGTGGGTTAGGGTGGGAATGCTGATTGGCTGATAGGCTACATTAAGTGTACTGCTGGGTTGATAAAATCGATTGATCGATCTGGATTGATCTAAGGTTAATAGATCAATAATCAATCCATAAAAGTAGAGATCAACCCAACGGATAATACTAAAATCTGCTAGCTTGATCCCAACATATCATGGGATTACCCATAGGACGGCTAATGCTAACGCTCAGTCAACCTAAACATACATTACAGACTGAACGATCAGCTTTATGTACTCACCGAGTACATAACTAATCTAAGAAATTATTCTTTTAGATTAACCATTTGTGGTGTAAAATACAGTTTTTGCTCATACTTTCTTCTTCTTCTGGAATGAGGTGTACTGCTATATAAAGCGGTACCCTACAGCTCGATCACCACCTAGTGGCCAAACTGAAACGCCCTCCAGGAGAGGCAGAACAATTGTTGGAGCTTCTCTGTTTGAGAATAACACTGTATGTTTCTGGCAATCTCATTATTATTTCAATAATTAAGTTTACAGTACGTGAACTGTATCAGATTAATATGAAACTCCATTTATGAAAATTATTTTCTACACAAATGTGTCTACATTTGTAAACCGTGTACACTCAATATTGGAATTAAAGCAAATTGAGTCAGTGGATCGGAAAAAAAAAAAACGCAATGAGATGGATCTAGTATTAGGTGAATTAAATCAATTCTGGAAATTAATGGATTGAAATTAATTGGTGTCTCTAGACATTCACTACTCATATTGTCTCAGCTCTGTTGTCCACCACAGAGTCTGAGCATCACCACAGCAGCAGAACCATCATCTGACTCAACAGTAGAAGCTCAGAAAAAAGAACATTCCATCAAATCTCCTCTCCATTGAGAATAGATTCAGGACTGCCACTATAATTATTTCAGTGAAAGCTGAGTGAGGATTTTCAGAAAATAACATGGAATAACTTCAACAGCCCAGAATCACAGTTATTATTTCCACAAAAACAATGTAAACATTTAATAATCTGTTCATAAAAAGCTTTTACTTATAGTCTTCTGTCTGTAATGCTGTTTTTGTTTAATATTTATGAACATTTTGACCCTCTTATTAAACCACAAATAATGATCATCACATTGGACAGATGTTCTGAGAGGGTTAAAAGTTAAACTTTTGTTTTAAATGTACTTTTTTCAAAAGATAGAATGTTAATAATAATATTAACACTAAAGTTATAATATTCTTGTACCTGATCTTGGATTTTGATGTGAGGATGTTGTAGCGTTTAAACTCTTTTTTGCTCCTGTTGTTGTTGTTGTTGTTGTTGTTGTTGTTGTCGTCGTCATGACTGAAGAGATTTGTGTTGTTGGAGAAAGTTCAACAGTCCTGGTTGGTGATGAAGTTCCTGAAGCTGTGAAGAATCAAAGCAGTGAGTCAGCACTTTATTCTCATTACAATAAAGTTATTTTTCATGAAGAATATTTTGAGCATTTTAAGTAAAACTAATCAAAAAATACTTTAAAATTAAAATGAATAAAAAGACACATTTTTACATAAACATTTTTCTGAGATCTTGAGGATCAAACTTACCTTCTGTAACATTAATTTTAAAGTTGTCTTCTGAATCTAGAAACCAGTGTTTTCGTAGCTGACATCTGTACAAACCTGAGTCTGACTTTGTGAGATTAGTGATCGTCACATCTAGAACACTTGGTTCATAACTGCGGTATTCATATTTAATCCTGTGTCTTCCTCTCTGATCTTCATCTCTATTTGTGTCTATGAGAATGTTTCCTCCTTTACATGTTTCCTTACAGAACAGCCTCCTGCTCCCTGAAAATGTGAGTTTACATCTAACAGTGATGTCTTCTCCTTCACGTCTTGTATAGGAGTTGATTTCTGCATCAACCAGAGAGTCTCTGTCCTGCAGAGCTGCTGAAAAGAGGAACAGTCACAGTTAATATCTCCCTGTAACACTGAACACTGAAGATGATGCGTTTGATGAAATTCCTCTAAACATCTTAAAGATTAAATCCCAAGATTTTACTTCACACTTAATTCATAAGATATTTACTGAAAATAAAATTATTATTTAGAATTTATGAAAAAAAAAATAATTTCATATATAAGGCAAAAAACAAACAACACAGTGTTTAGGAAATAGAGAATAAAGAAAAAGAGCAATAAAGCTGCAGTTGCTGTTTTTAAACTCTGAACATGAAGTTGAATCACAAAGATGAAGATCATAAAATAGAGACATCTGCAGAAAGACTGAAATAATTCAGTTTACTCTGTTCAATAAAGGACTAAACTGCAGCACTAATAATTAAAAACAAATAAAACCAGAGAAAAATCAATGAACTCACTCAGGAAGAGACAACAGATCAGACTCTGACAGACTCTCATGATGGTGAATGATGGAGTTTTCTTCTATTACTGATAAAACCAGGAACTTCTGTTTCCTTAAAGCTGAAGCTCCTCCTCCAAATACAAGACCCACATTTTAATAATCATGCTCTTAAGCAGATCGAGATATCTTTATTTCATTTTTTTACTGTGATATTTATGAATTATTTCCCAGCTGTTACCTTTATCTAGTAATAACATACATGTTTGTAAATAAATAGACCTAAACCTCCATCATCACTGCAGCTTTAACACTAATGCAGTAGTCTAACACTGAGCATTTTAAATACAGGAAATCCAACCCGTCCTAAAAAAGCAGATGATTCCTCATCACTCTTTAGTTTTGATAGTGTGGTCAGAGGAGCGTCATAAACCTCATTTACTCTATTCTGTTGTCGGTAGGCTGAAGGTTACTGAGCAACAACTTCTCTTTTCACTTCCGTCTCTGCAGACGTATAATGACCTAAATTTTCTTTCTATTTTTTCCTCTCTTCCTGACAGAAACGTCCAGCAATGTGTTCATCTAAACTTCATCATCATAAAAACAGAGACTCTGTCTGCTGTGAAGACTGAAGCACTAAAGGAAAGAGGAAATCCTGAGAGTTCTTCAACTAAAACAACTTTTTCACAGACATTGTGAAACGATCTCAGGCTGAGATCATTTAGAAAGAGAGAGAAGATCACCACGGCTTTGATGAGTTTTTTTAACGTTTTCTTTCATTAATAAGAATCTAT
Source organism: Oryzias melastigma (assembly GCF_002922805.2). NCBI lineage: Eukaryota > Metazoa > Chordata > Actinopteri > Beloniformes > Adrianichthyidae > Oryzias > Oryzias melastigma. The sequence continues at coordinate 22,991,321 of NC_050518.1, read as the reverse complement.
GTCAGTGTTTTTCTAATATTAGGACTTCTTCCACTCAAAGTCGTGTTTTAGAAAAGAACCATAGAGGTCTGGTCTGAATATG
>NC_050518.1:22979227-22980924 GCF_002922805.2 Oryzias melastigma | reverse complement strand
GCAGAGCTGCTGAAAAGAGGAACAGTCACAGTTAATATCTTCCTGGAACACTGAACACTGAAGATGATGCGTTTGACAGAATCATCTCATAAGATATTTACAGGAAATAAAATTATTATTTAGAATTTATGAAAAAAAATTAATTTCATTTATAAGGCAAAAAACAAACAACATAGTGTTTAGGAAACAGAGAATAAAAAAGGAGCAATAAAGCTGCAGTTGTTGATTTTAAACTCTGAACATAAAGTTGAATCACAAAGATGAAGATCATAAAATAGAGACATCTGCAGAAAGACTGAAATAATTCAATCTACTCTGTTCAATAAAAGACTGAACTGCAGTACTAAGAATTAAAAACAAATAAAACCAGAGAAAAATCAATGAACTCACTCAGGAACAGAGAGCAGATCAGACTCTGACAGATTCTCATGATGGTGAATGATGGAGTTTTCTTCTATTACTGGTAAAACCAGGAACTTCTGTTTCCTTAAAGCTGAAGCTCCTCCTCCAAATACAAGACCGACATTATAATATTTATGCTCTTAAGCAGATCGAGTTATCTTTATTTTATTTTTTTACTGTGATATTTATGAATTATTTCCCAGCTGTTACCTTTATCTAGTAATAACATACATGTTTGTAAATAAACAGACCTAAACCTCCATCCCCACTGCAGCTTTAACACTAATGCAGTAGTCTAACACTGAGCATTTTAAATACAGGAAATCCAACCCGTCCTAAAGAAGCAGATGATTCCTCATCACTCTTTAGTTTTGATAATGTGGTCAGAGGAGCGTCATAAACCTCATTTACTCTATTCTGTTGTCGGTAGGCTGAAGGTCACTGAGCAACAACTTCTCTTTTCACTTCCGTCTCTGCAGACGTACAATGACCTAAATTTTCTTTCTATTTTTTCCTCTCTTCCTGACTGAAACGTCCAGCAATGTGTTCATCTAAACTTCATCATCATAAATACAGAGACTCTGTCTGCTGTGAAGACTGAAGCACCAAAGGAAAGAGGAAATCCTGAGAGTTCTTCAACCAAAACAACTTTTTCACAAACATTGAGACATGATCTCAGGCTGAGATCATTTAGAAAGAGAGAGAAGATCACCACGGCTTTGATGACTTTTTTTTTACGTTTTCTTTCATTAATAAGAATCTATGCTGGTGTTTTTCCTAATCTTAGCACTTCTTCCACTCAAAGTCGTGTTTTAGAAAAGAACCATAGAAGTCTGGTCTGAATATGTGAACTTCTTAAAGAGCATATACCATCCAAAATCAACGTTTTAAGCTTTTTCCTATTAAAATGTTCCTTCTTTACTATAAAGAACCCCACATTTTGACCTGTTCACACATTTTGAGTAATCCTCAAAAAACCGATGCTCTGAGCACCAGCCCTTCCCAACCCACCAAAATTAGCGGGTTATCCCGAGCTGATGTCACAAAGTGAGTACAGCCCCTTTCAGGAAGCGTCTGCGCTGTCAGCACCGACCCCAGGCTAACACAAAAACACACTTTGTCCGCGGAGCTAGCGGTGATCAGCAAAACACTTTCATTTTAAATGCACAATACCGTCTTTCTGCCAATTGTGTCCCGTCTCCAATATCTACTGGGTCTTACAGACTTTATTACTTTAGATCAGGGGTGGCCAACCCTGGTCCTCAAGAGCCTCAACCCTGCCTGTTTTCCAGCCC
>NC_050518.1:22972188-22979170 GCF_002922805.2 Oryzias melastigma | reverse complement strand
ACTTCTTCCACTCAAAGTCGTGTTTTAGAAAAGAACCATAGAGGTCTGGTCTGAATATGTAAACTTCTTAAAGAGCATATACCATCCAAAATCAACGTTTTAAGCTTTTTCCTATTAAAATGTTCATTCCTCACTATAAAGAACCCCAAAGCGGTAGGTCAAAACCCGCCGCACACGACACCCAAATCACGCTGCAAGACCTCAGATTGCGTCTGTACATTGACTTAACATTGAAACGACGCCCCTGCTTCACGGATTGGTTTCGGTGTGAATGCGCCATTATGGTAGCATCAGTGCTTCATTATCCAGTTGGTTCCAGTTATGATCTACACAACAATACAAGTTAGACAACATGTATTTATGCATATTTTTGAAGAAAGTTTAGCTTTATCCCTGATGGTGGTAACAACTATTTAGCTCCAGCAAACAGCAGAAAGTAAGTAATGAACCAAATGCTCCTCATTTTAATCAACAAAAATCTGGCTAAAACACTTATTGTAATGATTTTCTTAATGTTCATTTGACTTATTTTAGCTCTGGAAAAAAAACAAAAAATTAAGCTGAGCTTATGGTTATCCTTGGTGGAAACAATAATACACTAATAATAAATAACTCCGTCAGCCCTGTTAATCTCATTACAGTGTAGAGTTTGATTTAGGGATAAAGACACAGGACTCAGACAGGCAAAGCAGACGAGCTACCCGCATGATGATGTTGATACAAAGAAGCGAGCATTTCACCACAGCTGTATAGAAAAACAAATCTGATTAGAATATTCAGACAACCAGAGTACAGCTTTCTGCTTCCTGTGTCGTGTTTTCAATCTGTCTTATTCTATGTAGCTGAAAAAATGTTTTAATGGTTCTAAGAATTATATCTAGATGATGCAAACTGAGACTTGATAACATTTGATCATGAGTCTCAGCTTAGAACTTTGAAAGCTTGACTTTATTTTTGAGACGTTTGAGTTTTTGGCTTTTTTTTAAAACGGTGTGAGAACCTGCTGAAAGATAAAACAAAAAATGATTTGCTGTCCACTTTTTCGCTGGCCGGTTTGACACCACATCCTTTCCAGGTACGGCCTGCTCTAGAGATCGTCAGATGTGGCTCTCGCATTGACTCTGGTTAACGTTTGACAGGAAAAGAACTCACAAGGTGTTGTGTTCATCATTCAGTTTATGGGTTTCTGTTCTCTAGACTTGAAAATTCAAACTGTGGTTTTCAGGCTACCACAGGTTATTCAAAGAAAACTGTCAGAATGTTTAATGACAAATTGATGTTTCTGTGGAAATCATTTACATGACAAGGATGAGGTCAGTTTGTCCAAAGCTTCTAAACCTTCTGTGTCATTCTGTTAGGTTTATGGTGCAACATGAGCGCCTGGGTCCTGCAGAGGTTTTTACACAGCGCCTTATTTGCTTCACACACTCAGCAGATGATGTTGAAACATGGATTTTCTCAACTTTTTTTTATCCAAATATGAACAACAAATTAATCATCAAGATTACTATTTTAACCTTTGAATTTGCTTAAAACAGGAAAACTAGCAAAAGAAAAGTTCCAATTTAACAGTTAATACGTTGGAACAAACATGTATCATCCAGACATCTTCATCAGACACAAGTGTTTCAAACAGTTACAATATGTGAAAAAAATATCAAAAAATGCAGAAGTTTTTGTAAGAACAGAAGATTGTGACATTTTGAAGAGAGACAAACAACCAGCCCTGAAAATTAACCTTAAAAATATGTGTTAAACTGTCCGCTTTTGCCACACACTGGTATGTGTCTGATCACCATCAAAGCCTCTGATGTGCTAAACGTAGAGGTTGTTACTTAATGCTAAAGTGATGTTTTTTATTTCTTCTTCTTCAGACCATGATTCACAGACCAACAGATGTTTGGAAAGATCTTTTTTTCACAACTGTTCTGTGTTTTTAGGATAATTGATCATTTTTCTCTCTTAATCGGATAAAACTCGCTCTGCTACTGACAGGAAGCAGCTGCACACCTCAAAGCAGCAGAAGAATGTGAAAGCAGAAGTTGAGTTAGAAGGTGTTAAATACAAACGCAGTACACAGGAAGGTGGAGTGGACCTTGTGGTTTCAGCTTCTGCATTCGTCTAAAAACTGTGACTGAAAAGAAACATTTTAATCAGTCAGGTCATCTGTGTTGAACTCTAAACTTCTTTTAAAAGCAAACATTAAGGACATCTTGATCACACTTGCTGTGTCTGCACCATAGAGTGTATGTCTGCACACAGATGCATAATGAGGCAGAGAAGGAAGTGGTGTGTTCATCCACTGAGCAGAAACAGTCAATACAGAGGTAAAAAAAGGACAAAAACAGGCGAACTGCTCTCTCTAGTGCTCAAGATATGAAATATAAGATAAAACTTTCCAGTAACATGCTCTATTTTTTGTCTAGTTGTCCATTCTCTCTACCTCTCTCTGTGGGTCAAGTTCAGTATTTCTAAACTTTATTAATAAAGTGATAAAATGATATATTTTTTCCGGAAAGTGTTCTCCATCTTAAGGTACTCTAATTACTCAAAATAAATCCAGTTTCCGTGATCCAAATTGAACCAGATTGGCGTAAAATTCCAGTTGTGAATGATGTCATCAGCAGGCGTCGGGGTGATTCCACTCGGATGGCCTAGAGACCAATCCGACTGGAGTGATTATAAATCGCTTTAGAGTCTAAACCTGGCCTTAGTCACAACCACTCTTTAGAATGGAATGAATACATGGATGAATGAACTTTATTTATATCACACCTTACAACTCCTTACAGCACATCAAAGTGCTCCACGATAAAAAGAGGGAAGAAAGTTTAAAAAATAGACAAATAAAGAACAAAATATAAAATCTGCATAAAATTACAAAAGCAGTCTGCAATAAAATACTTAAAAGATAAATAAGAACACAATAAAACAAATAAAATGCCACCAACTACTAAGCATTAAACGCCATTCTAAAAAGGTGTTTTTTTAAATAACATTTAAACTGTTCAGGTCTGACGTCATGCACAGTTCTGCTGGAATACTATTCCAGAGCTGAAGGCCGGCGTTCTGGACTAACTGGAGATGGTTGAGTGATCGCAGAGTGACACCAAAGTACAGAGAATTACAGTAATCTATGCGGGAGGTGATCATGGATGGATGTTTCTAGATCACTGCGGCTCAGGGAAGGTTCAGCTTTAGCTAAAAGGTACAAGTGATAAAAGCTCATTTTGTCAACATTGTCAGTCTGTTTCTCAAATTTAAAACAGCTATCAAAGATAACTCCCAGATTTTGGATGGGACGTCTGCTGATGGGCTAATCTGTACGTCAACACATTCTCATCCCCAAGTCGTCACACATAGACGTCTGGTTAAGCACTTTATGACATTTTGTTTTCATTATTTGACGTGCCGGCTGTTTGTAACATCAAGGGTCTTTCTGCTGTGATGGTCTCAGTGCTCATTTACTCTGCTGTATTTTACATTGGCATATTCAGCAGATATCTCGACAGATGTTCTTCTGTTTCTGTCCTCCTCCCTGATCTCCTCCTGGTCCTGGAGGTCCTACAGAGGAGTTAGTGTTGTATTGATCAGCTGCTTTTAACAGAATGAATAATTCACACAGATTCAGACTCACCTGTGTGACGGAGAAATGCTGCGTTTCTACTGAAGGTCCTGAAAAAAAAAACAAAGAACATTTTACAGAAACTGATTCAGAAATAAAAGTCAATAAAAATACAGGAAAAAATATATTTTTTTAATTTTACAACACAAACTTACAAATAAAATTTCAACTTATATATTTGTAATTGTGTAATGATTGATATCATCCTGTTTACATTGAAACATCAATATAATTACAGTAATAAATGTGTTTGTATCAGTTTGATCAGTTCGTACACATGATTTCACCTCCACTTTAAAACACAACAGATTAAAACAGTTTTTTTCTGAGTTGATGATAACTGAAAGAAAATTCTCCCGAAAAGCAAAATGAGAAAGAACTGTAAGTGTTCTGAGTAAATAAAAAAGATATTCTAGAAATGAGGTTTTCCTCACCTTCTTTACTGTTCCCCTTTCCTGTCCTGCAATATCAATATACTGATAATTGTTCCTCTTAATAACATTTATCTCTCTTGATTTGTTGCAGCTGTTTTAGTGTTTTTGATTTTGTATTTGTTTGTTTTGTTTAGTTTCACTTTTTTGTTAATTCTTGAAATAAACAGTTTTCAAATCTTAAATTCAACAGAGGAGTAGATATTCTGATCCTTTCTTTTCCCTTTTCTGTTCTTTCATTCTCTCAACAACAAATTTACATGTTACATGTGTTAAGATGTTCACATGTTTATTCAAGTTCTTTCATTTAGAACACAAGTATTAAACTTCTTTAAATAAGTCTGTCTAATTGAAAAAATAAAAATTTTTCTGTTAATATAAATAAAAATGTCTACATTACATAAGAATAAAGATTAAAAAAAATATGTCTACCTCAAGACCAGGTTTAATATAAAAACTGCATTTCATTAGAAATATAGTTAAATAAAATAATACAGCATTTAACGACTAAATATTAAGAATGAGATCACCTTTATTTTGTTTGGATCTTCTAATCTTGAAGAAAATCCCTAAAGCGGCTGAAGAAATAAAGATGACGCCCACCAGAACCAGACGGACCGACAGCTGCAGACCTGAAGAACAAATTAACAGCTGGCTGACACTGACAGACTGACAGAAAAAGGAATCGGAGAACACACATTATCATAGAGACATATTTTCTTGATTTTGGGATCAAACTCACTGTCTGTGACGACTATGTTGAAGTTTTATTTTGTTTGAAATAATCCTCATATGTAACTCATATCTGCACCAACCTGAGTCTAAGAATATTCGATTTAAGAAATATATGTTCATATTTAATGCCATGGCAGCAGCTTCTTTTGACCAGGAAACCAAAATTTAGATCTAACAGTGATGTTTTCTCCTTCATGTTTTGTAAATAGTTTGGTTTGTGCATCAACCAGAGAGTCTCTGTCCTGCAGAGCTGCTGAAAAGAGCAACAGTCACAGTTAAGATCTTCCTGGAACACTGAACACTGGAGATGATGCGTTTGATGAAATCCTTCTAAAAGAATTAAAAAATTAAATAACATGATTTTACTTCACATTTTATTCATGACAGAAACATTGGAAGACTAATATGACAAATGATTTTATAGAAAAAGGTCCAATTCATTTTATTTTAGAGCCAGGACAATAAAACATTTTATACTTAGAAATAACAGAAAATATATATATTTTAAAAAAATCACTAAACAGTTGATTTTAAAGTCTGAGTGTAAAGATGAATCACAAACTTTAGAACAGTTCAGGACTTTGAATCCTGACATTCAGAATGTGCTTCTTTGAGTTTAGAAATACTGTAGATAACAAAACTGTCCTCTAGATGGCAGCACATGTTTTGAACTCAGTAATTATAGAGCAATGTTATTGCAGCTTCATTACAATACAGCCAAAGATCCAGATTTTAAAGTTGTTCATTTCACAATCTGAATAGGTTTTCTGCTTTTGAGTCAATCTTACAGCACCCTCTTAAACTGAGATGTCTGATTATTCATCCATCCTTGAAATCCAAACTTTTTAAGTCATGTAAACAACTTTTATGTCACTGAGTTCATACACTATCACACATAGTTTTAAGAAGTCATTTATAATTCCAGTGCCTAAGAGGACACCTGTAGCGTGCCACAATGACTATCCCCCAGTGGCTTTAACGTCTGTTATAATGAAAAGCTTTGAGCGTCTGGTGTTGGACTGTATCTAAAGCCTGATCCTAGAGTCAGTCGACCCTCTTCAGTTTGCATAACAGACAAAACAGGAGTGCAGAAGATGCGATCTATTTTGCTCTGAATTCTTTAAAGGGAAATGCTATGCAAGATTGCTTTTTATAGATTTTAGTTCAGTTTTTAACTCTCTTATTCCTGTGAAGCTCGTTCACAATCTAAAATCTCTCGGTCTCGATGAGGCCATTTGTAAATGAGTTTTAATCTTTTTAACCTGCAGACCACAGAAAGTCTAAATCAATGACAGTGTTTCTGAAGAACTTTCTGTGAGTACTGGTGCCCCACAGGGTTGTATTTCAAGTCCTCTGCTTTTTACCTTGTATGCCTCTGACAGTGTTGCAGCGTCTTCTAAAAATATGCTTGTTAAATGTGCTGATGACACCACTATCATTGGTCTGATCAGATCCAACGATGAATCGCATCATCGAGCAGAAGTAGAAAACGTGGTTTGTTGGAGTCAAGAGAATAATCTTGAGTTAAACACTTCAAAGACTTGTAAACTGATCATTGACTTCAGCAGAAGCAGGAACAAACAACCTGTTGTCATTCATAATTCAAGGTACAAATTGTTGATGAATGTAAATTCTTGGGAGTGACCCTCTCCACTGACCTCAGCTGGCATTCAAACACAATAGTGTGGTTAAGAAAGCTCGCCAGCGTCTTTTCTTTTTACGGAGACTACGGGAATTCACCCAGAACAGAACCATTCTTTTACCCACCAGTTCTATCACTGTGTGGTTTGGCAATCTCACTGTGAAAGACAAAAAATCTCTGAGAAACGTGGTTCACTCTGCCAGCAGGACTATCGGATGCAACCGTCCAGTCTTGGAAACTATTTACAAATCCAGACTCTTAGCTAGTGCAACTCGGATAACAAAGGATCTCTCTGGTCATCCTGCCACTGGGATGTTTGACCTTCTACCATCCCACCATTACATGTACAACATCACGTCAGGCCAGAAGCTTCTTTCCTCAGGCTGTGAGGTCTTTAAATGAAGCAAAAAGATGCTTATTGTACTACAATAGGCGGCACTTAAGTGCTTCACTTTAACTGCTGCAGTTGGCTGAACAACCAATTAATTTATCGACCTTTATTTGCTCCTTTAAATAACTGGTCTTATCAAGTGCTTCTAATTTATCTAT
>NC_050518.1:22947979-22969321 GCF_002922805.2 Oryzias melastigma | reverse complement strand
CAAATGTGAGTCCGCAGCCATAACCACTGCACCATCTGGCAGCAGAACCTGGAATGCATGTCAAACTTAAATCTAAACTTGAAAATCTGCATTGCAAATACAGGAAGTCATTGTTGATGGTTTAAGGTGATCACCACAACACTACTTTGAGAAGGGGGGGGGCATTGCAGCAGAAGCTGAAAGTTCCAGGGATTCTACTGTTAAACATCATTTATCTCTCTTGATTTACTGCAGCTTTTTTGTGTTTTTGATTTAGTATTTCTGTTATTTGTTTTGCTTGGTCTCCCTTCTTTTTAATTTTTGAAATAAACAGTTTTCACATCTTAATTACAACAGAGGAGTAGATATTCTGATTATTTCTTTTCCTTCTTCTGTTTTTTCATTGTCTCAATATGAAATTATGAAAATGTTGAGTGTTGAAGCATCTTGTGCTCAGAAACCAAAGTTTTACATCTAACGTTGATTTTTACTCCTTCACTTTTTATATAGATGTTTGTTTGTGCATCAGAATCAGAAACATCTGCAGAAAGACAGAAACAGTTCAGTTTATTCTGCTCAATAAAGTACTAAACTGCAGGACTATGAATGAAAAAATAAAGAAAAATACAGACACAGACATTGGGCAAAAGATCTCAGGCTGAGATATTTTAGAAAGATTACATGAAGATAATACAATAATTATTACAAGTTATTAAATGAAGAACAGCAGAAAAAGGTATTTCTCTGTTGCTTATTTTTTTAAAACAATAAGTGAAAAACTTAATTGGTAAACACATTTTAACAAAAAAACGCATGAAAAATCAAAATATAAAGCAAAATAAATGTTTTTAATGGAATAAATGCAAAATTCTAAGGCATCTCATGATTGTGCTGCATGTTAAAGCATTTTTAGCAAGCAAAACTTTATTTTTTCAATGTTATGGCAAAATAAAGTAAAAAAAAGTCAGCAAAAAAATTCCCCTTTAAACAATCGAGTCAAAAAAGTCGAATCTTTCCATAGAGTCGAATTGAAAGAATCAAAGCGCCCATCACTAATTCTTACAGCAGTCTGTTCAACTGAGACATTTCTGCATGTTTCAATCAATCCTTGTAATCTCAATAATAACTTTTCCTTTTCTGTTTGTCTGTGATGCTGCTCCTTTATGAAGATTTTAACGATTCAAATTAAACCACAAATAGTGATAATTCTGCTAATAGTGTCACAAATGGGCAGACGGCTGATTCCACGTGCAGCAGGTTTATTAGCACAGACGAGATGACTGGGGTCAAACAAAGCTAAATGTTCACAAAGATAAAGCAGGTTCAGGCAGGCAGGGGTTGAGCGCTGGCAAAACAATATCTGAGAGCAGGGAAGAATTCCATTACTTGTCACAAAATTTGTTCTCCGCATTTGACCCATCCCCTGGGGGAGCGGTGATCTGCAGACACAACCACACTCAGGAACTATTTGGTGGTTTAACCCCCCAAATCCAACCCCTTAATGCTGAGTGTCAAGCAGGGAGACACTGAATCACATTTTCAGAGTCTTTGGTAAGACGGGACTTGAACTCAAAGCCTTTCAGTCTCCGGGCGGACTCTCTACCACAGGCCACTGAGTTGGTAGATCAGGCATAGGTCAGGACAGGCGGCAAACAAACAGAGTCGGATGAGGATCAGGAGCAGGAGAAGACAGGTCGGGAGATAATGTTCAGCATCCAGGCAGAGTGATACACAAAAACACTTTGCATTGAGAAAGACTATGCCTTGCTAAAGTCTCAGGTGGGTGATTGTCAATTAGCATCAGGTGACGGGATCCAGGTAGTATGCACTGAGGTGTAGGAGCTAATATGGTGGTGAACTTCCGGAAGGGGACACTTTAAGAGGACGGAATGGGGACGAATGTTGAGTGTCAATAAAGTTACGGTCAAAGTGCTACAAGAGACTCTTTGACCACAACATGCTCAGACATAGCAGTAGAGCTGGGAGATGTAGTGTGTTAGCATTCTGCTAATGGCTCCCACCGGTGATAGGAGAGAAAGACAGAGCTCTCACTCCTGAGGAAAAAAAGAATATCACAAATCAAAAACTGTTATAATCTCTCAAACATTTACTCTGAAGAGAATTTGAAGACTTTTTTTCAGATTTTGTTCATTGTCACACATACTGAGCTCATGAACAAAAAGAAGTAACTTATTTATAATTTTAGCTGAATTATGGGTATTTTATTTTTAAAAAGTTTTAAAAAGTTAAACTTCATCTTTTGAATGTGTGTTTTTTTTCTTTAAAAGGCTGGTTGTTAATGATATTGTCAACAGTAATGTGAAATATTCTTGTACCTGTTGTTGAATTTTGATTTTTGTGTCGATGTGAGGATGTTGTGGAGTTTAAACTCTTTTCTGATGCTTTCGTTTTTTTGGTCGTCATCGTGATTGGAGAGGTTTGTGTTGTTGCAGGAAGTTCAACAGTCCTGTTTGAAGCTGTGAAGAGTCAAAGCAGCGAATCAGCACCTCATTGTTTTTGACACTACATCTATCTTTCATGAAGAACAGTTTAAGATATTTTAATAAAAGTACAATAAATATGAATCAAAAGAGACGTATTTACACAGAAAAATATTTTTTATGATCTTAAGGAACAAACTCACCTTCTGTAACAATTATTTCGAATATTTCTTCTAAATCTGGACCCAATTCTTCATGTATCCCACATCTGTACAAACCTGAATCTGATTGTTTGAGTTTAGTGATTGTCACATATAGAAGAGATGATCCAATATCTAACTTTTTATATTTAATGCTGTATCTTCCACTCTTGTCTTCGTCTCTGTCTGTTTCTATGAGAATGTTTTCTCCTTCACATGTTTCCTTACAGAACAGCCTCCTGCTCCCTGGAGATGAAAATAAACATACAACAGTGATGTCTTCCCCTTCACTTGTTAAATAGGAGTTGGTTTGTGCATCAATCAGAGAGTCTCTGTCCTGCAGAGCTGCTGAAAAGAGGAACAGTCACAGTTAATATCTTCCTGGAACACTGAACACTGAAGATGATGCGTTTGATGAAATTCTTCAAAATGTCTTAAAGATTGAATTTCTCTTATGGTGTTTCTTGAAAAGTTCATTTGAAAGACTTGAAAATAAAACGATTGAATGCTCAGGAAAAAAAGAATCTATAAAAAAGTAGTAAAGTTGAAGTTGTTGATTCTAAACCAGGAAGTTGAATCAACAACTGCAGAAAGTCTGAAACAATTCAGTTTATTCTGTTCAATAAAGGACTAAACTGCAGCAATACAGAGGAAAAACAAAGAAAATCAGTGAAATAAATGGATAAACTCACCCAGGAAGAGACAACAGATCAGACTCTGACAAACTCTCATGATGGCGAATGATGGAGCTTTCTTCTATTAGTACTTCCAAGTTGTTTAACAGAGGCTGAAGAAAGGTCTTCTATGCCTGCATGTGTAGCTGCTCCTGTACAAAATACGTCTTGAACTTTCTTACATTCATGACTCATCCTTTTCCACAGGAGGAGGCGCTAAGCGTAATTCAAGCTGGCAAACGGGGCGATTTCTGCTGCTGTGAGCTGTACAGACATGACAGACCGCACATGAAAGCAACACCAAGCAATCACAGCACCTTACCGAAGGCTCCAGGAACGAATCAGAAACTAGATCATGGAGTTCACAAACAGAGAAGTAGCAGCTGGAGGAATGCATTCAGAAACAGACATGCTGAGACCCAGCAGGTGCTGCAGGTGAGACAGCCAGAAATGCAGAGAAAAAAACTGATGGGGAATGCGAGCCTGAGAAATGTACACATTTGAAATTTGATTACATCACTGATCTTAATAGATCCTAGATAACCTGAATCTATGACTGTAGGGTATAAATATCTGATATTAAGTCCTGAACCAGATCCTGGTGATTCATGTAGAGAAAATGGTTATGTTGAGCTGGGGTGGGATTATATAAGTTCACTTCCTTCCACTCCCTTTGAAGCGATCAACTTGGGGTTTATTAGTGATATGTTATTTCATGTATTATTACCTGATTGCTTGAAATAAGCCATTTCATTCATGCTTTCATTTAGTCATGGATTCATTCATTCTTACAGCAGTTGACCAGTCACAAATTCTATTGTAATACTTTGTTTCAACCTGTAGGAGGCAGCACATAGACAGTTTTACACCATATTTTCAGGAATTAAACAGCATTATTTTATTTGTCAAAAATTTGGCAAAGACCAACAGATAGCACTTTTAAAGCCCCGTTTATAAAGGTTAACAGCCAAAAAAACGTTGTTTTAGGGTTTGGTTACCCTTTACGGAAGAAAATCTGATCGGGACTGTCTTACAAGGAAAGGTGGGAAATCTTTTGGTTGAAAAATAAAAGCCTAACAGTGAATGGCATGTAGAGGAAAATGATTGAACAATAGAGTAGAGGCAGCAGTAGAATGTGAAAGCCTAAGTTAAGTTTAAAGGGGCTTATCACATGATTTTCTTCAGTCACATGATGATCAGTTGAACTCTATTTGAAGAAAAGATAAGATAAGATAAGATAAAAAAAAGGTAGTCCTTTATTCATCCAACGGTGGGGAAATTTCAGGGTTACGGCAGCATTACAGATAAAAAATTAGACAATTTACATATTTACAAGAGAACAAAGCTATGGTGCGGAGATTAAAAATACAAACAAGAAAAATGAAAAGAGGAAGCAATAGCATTGTGGATATGATTAATATTACAGAAATTGCACAACGTAAAAATGGTTTTTGTTTCAGTGATGTAGATAACATTATTAACAATATTATGTTATAAATGTGTTTCATCATGGTACTATTATTCGAGATCGGTGACAGTTTTTAATAAAAATGTTTTGATTTTTTTGTGTTTCTTTCTTATTAACAATGCTGACACAGTGCTGATTACATTTGTAACGTATTATTATTTCTGTTCAAACTTTGTGAATTTGTCTAAGTGAGAGTTTGGGTTTTTAATATTTCAGTTTGGATAAATAAAACCATTGGAACCAGAACCATGTCTATAGTAAAATGGTTTTCCTGATGTGTCAGAGGGCGTCAGCACAATCAAAACTGTAAAAACACTCCCGAGTCAGCATTACTCATTAAACATCATAAATGTCAACATTAGGAAACAGTTAACACAGAAAAAGGACACACCGATTGAAAGTTTCGTATTTATTCAAGTTTACCTCAGACAGATTGGAATTAGACACTAGAAATAATTGATGAATTTATCTTCTTACACAATTAGAATGAAAGTCTACAGTGTTTTCTTCTTCTACGTCTTTTCAGGTGAGTCCTGGCAACACATGTACTTCAGCTGTGTAGATACTTTTTCATCACTTTGGAATTTCTATACATTCAGCTTTAAAAACAACTCGTATTTGTACAATTTATAACGATTAAAATAAATTATTTTTAAAAATTGCTGCACAGTACCTTCACTCCTCTATGATTTGTAGTGAGAATAGTTTTTCTGACTAAATATGTGAAAATATAATCCTAGAATTTTTATCATCCTGTTAGGATGCATTTTCAACGAATTTATTGAGTTAGTGTTTTAATATCAGGGCAGACATTTTTAAATGACTGTATTTTTGACAATGTCTTTGGAGCAATTTCTAAATCTGTGTCTTTCTCAAAGATTACCTCTGTGAAAATTTAATTTTTTGGACAACCTCTAGTGGATTTTCTTTTACAATATAAATGTATTCTATTAAGAAACTACTTTATTTATTTAAAAGAAAACGAGAAAGTACAAATTTTACTTAATTTATCCTCTTTTTCAGGAGCCTTCACTATTCCTTCACTATCGTTTACACAAATACTTGATGGAGAGATTCCCATCTATGCAGCTGTGGAGGAAGAAGATATCTCCGTTGACTTCCTTTTTACTCTGGTTGGTGGGGGCACGAAATATTTATGCAGAGAGGAGTGCAAAACCAACATCCTGATCCAAACCAACTCCAGCACAGCTCAGCGAGGAAGATACAGCATCAGCTATCATGACGGAGCGCTAAAGATAACCATCTCCAGGCTGCAGGTGTCAGACTCAGGACGATACAGGTGTGGCGTCGGATGCCCCTCCCTGCCAGACTCCTATGAGGAGCTGGTTGAAATTAGAGTAGAAAAAGGTGAGATTTATAAATGCCCATCAGACACAGTGAAAAGATGAAGCAGAACTTCCATGAATAGAAATGGTGACACCAATCTAGTAGTAATTCAAGGGCAAATATCTACTCATACTGGTATCATTTTAGAGATTGTTCAATAATTATTCTGAATTTTAAGGTTTGTAATTGTTTTATGATTCAATCCTACAGCTAAGCGTGCAGACAAACGGTCTCAGCAGCCAAATATGAGGACATGTGGACAAACTAGAGATTTAGGTAATCGTACTTCCTTGATACTTCATTTGCATTTATTGTATTTTTTTTTTTATTTTAAACTTGTCACTTAAACTCTACTTGATTCAGCGAGGTCTTGTTTGTTTTTGTCACCTTTTGAGAACAACCTACATGTAGGTGAGTCCTCTATAGAAAAGTAGGAAAAAATAGACCATCTTAGTGGTAGAGTGAGGGGTCAAACTTAGACTGTATAAATAAGAACTGGTCTGAGCGACCCCGCCCCTTCTGTGTTCCAAACAGGAAGTACACGCGGGTTTCATTGAGAAACAGAAAGTTATGTATCAGTAATTTCTTTCAAATCCTAATTTTTTTAAATATATTTTTGCTTTATCGCCAGTTATTAAAGTTATAAACTGACCAGTCAGATACCTCAGTAAAAGCATGTGACTCCCACTGGCCACGCCTTGAACGTTTGATTGACAGATTCCCCTGAGTGAGAGGGGTGTGGACTTTGAATGAGCCAGAACAAGATCACTCATGGTGGGCGACAGCAGTTCCTTTAAAAATGTGACTTAGACCGACTCAGACTAACCGCTGTCGAGGGACGGCAATTGGTTCCAATATGGCGGTAGACGTATCAGGAAGTGATGGCGAAGGCTCTGGCCTGATATCATGAGGGACATTTGTTATGTCCAGTAAATGAATAAACAGTCTATGAGGTCAAACCATCATACTGTTGTGTGGTTATCACTGCAGCCCCCCAGGTGGAAAAGTTAAATTTCAAAAATTGCGAGTGAGGATGCAGTGGAAAATAAATAAATAAAGGTATGGTACACCACCTACTGGGAATTCTTTAAAGTCCAGCAGAAGCAGACAATAAAGTTACATACTGTGATAATAGAAATGCAGCATAGAGAAATAGATAACCTGGGATGATGCTTTTTCACTGGTGTCATAGAAGTTTCCCAATGTCAAACCTGACATTTGAATGCTGGCCTGAGTCAGTTTTTTAAAACGGAATAAAAGATTATGAAATGATCCACCCTTTTATGACAAAAGCATATTTTTGGGTGTGAAGGATCTGGAGTGTAGCTTCTTTTCTCCATCTGATCAATCTTGTGTTTGTGTCAGATCAAATTGCCAACATTTTTTTTGAGCTAACTTTGGTGCATACAGTGTCATTTTTATTACCATACTAGAAACGGAATCATCTGTAACTTGCTACAGAGTGAAACAGAAAACACTCTTGGCAAGTTTGTACAGATACAGAATTACTGGCAATTTTTCTTCTTCTCGCTTTTAGATCTAAATTTGATTTTAATACAAGAGTTAGTTATCCATTTCTTTTTGTTTTCGCAGGTTTGACAACATTTTCTTCATCCACCACAAAGACAGACGTTGAATTACCAACAGCAGGTTAGAACTCTATCTACTATTCTAAAGGATGTTTTCTAAAATAAAAGTACTGCCTAAAAGAAATCAACTGGATCTACAAAACTCACATGACAAATACAAAGTATAGGCATATACAAAGTTACGTTTTTCTAGGGCCAAACACGCCAGTACCGGGTTCATTAAATTATAGATGACATCACTGCACTTCCTGAATGTTTGATCTGTTTTTAATGTCCAATAAGGTTGATGATTAATCATTTGTCAAGCTTAAACAAATTATAGAATTAAACCTTAAAATCCACAGTGAAAAAATGATCCATGTATTTATTTTCATTTTATTTACTGCTTTGTAGTGATATTTTGTATTTAATTTTTGGGTTTTTTTCTGAAGTTATGATGTTTTATAGACTTAGAAAAGAAAGAAATAGAAACTATAACTCACAATTGTTCGTTTAAATGTTCTTTGTTGTCTTTACAGAAAATACTTTGATTATTGCTGCATCGTGGTCGGTGCTCGCTGTGGTTCTGCTGATGTGTTTCCTTTTCCTGTTTTTCAAATTAATGACAAAGCTAAGAGCCCATGGTTGGTCTTGCTATTAACTCTTATAATTTTAATTTTAATGATCCTGAAAACATCATTTTGATTTATGTTTATCTTCCTTTTCATAGGTTTAAAGAAAAACACAGAGGAAACTGACAATATGGTAACTTTATCTTTTTGACAAAGTTAGACTTACATTTAAAAATTCTGTTTACCGACACAAACTTTTTTCTTTCTCTACTTTTTAGTTTGTCACGTATGAAAATTGGGCTCCATTTTCCGGATATGAAGACTCAACCTACCAAAGCCTCGATCCACTCAGTATGGACGAGGTCTCGGTTTATTTTACACTCAAATAGGACGTTGCTGTAAACATGAATGCATTTGCAAAACCGTCTTTGATATTTCTTGTTCCATCAATTAGAAGGATGTTAATGAGCATGTTTTGGAGTTCCTTCATTAACATTCACAAAAGGTTTGACAGCTTTAGCCATTACTAAAATTTCAGTCCAGGATTTGTTTTAAGGTTTACTAAATAAAATCATAATTTCAATAACATTAGATCCGACCAGTCCAGAGAAGCGCTCAGAGCTTTACTTTCTTTTTATCATAAAGATTGTTAAGATGGATTCATTAAATCTAGTGATAAATCCGTTTTTTGATATGTGTTAGTTTTTTGTTTTTGACTAAATGTTATCATTTATAACATTTTTGTGAGGATTCTGTGCTTGTTTTTCTGTTGTGTTCTTGGTTTTGGTCATGTTTTGACTTGTTCCCCTGTCAGTTACTCCAGGTTCGTGTTTAATCATCTACAGCAATTTTCATTTCTATCAATGACCTTCAGTGTATTTAAGTGTCTGGGTTTCAGTTTGACCTTGACAAGTCATCTGTTTTGTTTTGTCACTTTTTTGTTTCTCCATGTTTCTTGTCAAGTTCTTAATCTATATGACGTTTAAATTAATGTCATCAAGCCTTACTTCCTGGATTTTGGGTCCTTACCACCAGATCTTGACAATTTTGGAGATTTTAATTTGTGTGGATTTTGAGCCGAGTTAACAAACATTTGTGTGGTAACCAATTTGTCATAATACTTACATGTTGTTTGATTTTGCCATTTATATAGTTTATATAGTTTACTAATGTTTGAGCTTGAGAAAATGTATTGAAGCTTTGTAAAATATTTAGTTCTAGCAGCTCATTGGAGCTGAAAAAAGCTGTCGTTAGTAATTGTGTTGCTGCCATTGTTGAAAAGTTGTGTACCAAAAGCTAGAAAAAGTCCTGTTGAAATGTAAAAATCCTCAAAAAAAGCCATGTGATTATTTGTGCAGATGAAAGCAAAACTACAGCATCAGAAGAAGGAACACAACTTAAAAGTGCACCTAAATTGCCAAAATCAAGACTAAATGCTAAAGAAGTTTCTATACCACATTATAAAGACATACTATTACCTATTTTATAACAGCTGCTTTAAAGCCGGTCACATGCATTGATTTCATTTCAAACTTCTGTTTTTGATCTAAGAAATAAATTGTTTTAGATACATTTAAATATATTTGATTACATAGACTACACATTGGATATACTGTAGGTATTTATATTCATTGAAATGTACTTTTGGACTCAAATGGAAAAGAGATGGAATGCAAACAAAATAAATCAAATATGGTAACAAGGGTAACAGGTTGTGTCAGGAAACTTCTTTCTTAAAAAGGACTAAAGAAATGCTGTTAGTTTATACCTCATTTCACAGCATACAAACCAGATTTTAATGAGACTCGAGTCGAAAACTTCACTTTTCAGTGTTTTACTTGAAAGCAAGAAGTAACTGATGGATGGATGTATTCCTTTTCTACACCCTGAGGTTCAGCTGTGATCCTTCAAGTATAAATACACATTTGATCACATTAACAAATACTCATCAAATACCACAATTGTTACAAAAGGCCTAAATACCCCAATGGTTACACAGGGAAAAGCTGGAACTTTTATTAGTTTAAGCATGATTTGTATTCTGTGAGAAACTTTGTGCGAATCTTTAGTTTTACTCAGCAGTTAAAGTAAGTAACAGAAAACACAAACTTAGCATTTCTATGAAATATAAACTATTATAATATAATCAACCATGCGATTGGTTGATTAGAAGTTTGCGTTGACGAGTTGGACAGGTATGCCTCATAACAAATGTATATTTGATCTCTTCACCAGATGGGAAAGAGACAGAATGCAGACACAAGGCATCAATAATTACTGAGGGCAACAATCAGAGTTTGTCCGCAGCAAAACATTCTACAAACAAAAATTAGAAAAAAAAGAGTTTCTACAGAAAACTAGAATTTACTTCAAAGATATAAAAAGTAAGAACTGGGGGAGTGTGACGATTCATTTCATGTATCCAATTCATTAAACTAAAATCGATTCAGGACATCTTTAGCCAAACTTTTCCCAGTGTAACTCAGATAAATACCTGGTACTGAACATTGCAGGTGACATTTTCCAGATTCCTTGCATTTCTTGCAATAAAAAGTGTAAATTAAATGTGTACAAATAAACAAGAAATAATGATAAATTCGTTCACATTTTAGTTTCCTTAAAAAAAAAATCATCCCCATGTTGTTTTTCAATCAGATCATTATTAGAAAATACTCCCAAAGAGTTTCCACACATTAGACTGTAATGATGGCTGATCATTGTTTTGCTCTTATCATGTTTGTGTCGTCCTCTGGTGGGACTTGGTTGCTTTTATCATGCCTTAAAGGTATATGGTATTTCCAAGGTTGATTATAAATAATCAATTGGTATCCTTTTGAAATTATTTTATAATAATATAGGTCAGTTTGATTTGATTCAATTGACAACTTGCCTCAGGCAAATAGATTTGATTGGATAAATTGATTAATTGTTACACCCCCAGTAAGAATGATACAATATTAAATAGAGCCTCAAAAGCAATTGGTATCCAATTGACATGTTACACCACAAGATTTATAGTCATAAAGGTTTCATATTACCTTCAACAGAATGGTAAGATGTATTTATATTTTTTGCAATGGGCTTACGGATATAAGATATGAGCCTTAAGATCTGAATGCAAAAAAAAAGATAAAAAATGGGCTCTGACTCTTATCTGTTAGGTCAATAGATGGAAGCATAGAGGCTGTTGGGATCAGTGTGGACATGAGCAGAAGAAGAGGACACTTTGACAGTGCTGTAGGTCACAGTATCTCCTTCAGCGTCTTTGTCCAGAACCTGTGAGACAAACAATAGAGGAGATTGTACTGTTATCCACAGACAGCTACAGTTACAGCCAGTGATGTACAGTAGTAGTGATAATATCATATTTTCATTAAGTCATTACTGCAGTCTTAGTTTACCTGCCGTCTGTTAGTTTTCCTGGAGAATCTGATTGAGGCGTAGTTAACATCTTCTGGGTGAGTCTGGAGATTAAAAGAGACAGAGGTGGAACATGAACCTTCACAGTTTGTGAAAAAAAATCTACTTATATTTTTTTCAACTTCCCACAACGAAAATTCCAGACACTCCACAATTTAAGGCAAAGTTTCTTGTCTTGTCCAGACTTGAATAGAAAACCCAAAATGTGCCGACGTGTATTTGTTCCCAAAGGTTATTTTTAGCTGATGTGTCTGAGAACAAAGAACCCTCAGAGGTGATTACATCGACTCTGAAGGTGTCTTCAAGAAAGCAAGAAGTCCAGTTGTCTTTGAGAAGAAAACATGTTGGGTGGAATCCAGTTCTGACTCCAGTTTGAGCCGATTTACTTACTTACTGCATTACAGATGTAGACACTAAAGGAGAGTTTGCAAAAGAGCAAACCACTGAGAGGAGAAGACAAAAACACCATGGTACACTACAGCAGTAACTGCTAAAATGCATAGTTATTGGTAGCAAACATACAAAATGAATTTGAGGAATATTCTTCGTATTTTTGGAACTCTCCGGTCCCTAACCCCCCCAAATATGGGGGAATACTATATCTGAAAATGAAAACCCATCAAGGTGCAAGTATATCGTCAAACTCTTCTTTTAGTTATTTGATCCATTAGTACTGTCTGGAGACTCACATCATTTTTTCAACTTTGAATAATCAGAAATCTGTTCTGATATTTCTATGAAAAACAAACAAACTCAGATTTTGATAGTTTGTCAATGAGTTTTGGAAATAAACATTATGACCAGAAAGGAATAAAAGGTCACACTTAGAACTAGTTCAACAGCATAATATAAAGCTTTGCAGAAAACAAAAATCAATTCAGATTCTAAAATGTGATGGCTTAGTTGAAAAACTCACCAATATTTCCTCATTGTGCCTCTTTCTTGCTGCAGAAACAAATGTCAGATTTAAATTCAGAAACAAAAGTCCATCTCAAAATCTCTGCTGTTAACAGCGTGTTCAACGTTCTTACCGCTCATCCTCTTCCACCTGATGAACGCCACAACTATTATGCACGTTGTAACAGTCACAGCTGCAGTGATCGCTGCTGTCATTCCTGCAGCATCAGCAGAAAAGGACAACTAAGAAATTTACAATAAATAAATCCGTAAGCAATGTTCTACATCAGGGGTGTTAAACTCGATCGCACAGGGGGAAAACTAAAACACATATGGCCACGAGCCGAACAGAATAATCATTTATTAAACACTCTAAAACTACATTTTTAAACTGTATCATAACTATGAATAAAGAGAGGCAGCAATATTATTAGAGAAGTTTTTTTTTTACAGTTTCGTGAGTTATGTGTAAATAGTCAATTATGAATGAAATTAAAGAAAACTGAATGAATATGTCAATACAATGAAGTGAGGCTAATTGTCAATAACTTAATAGATTCAAACTACCGTAAGAAAAAACACCTGGTAATATTTGGTTGAATAACTTTATTTTCTTACCTGTTTTAAGATGTGGAGTTACGCCTGTTGTGTGTGAAGCTAATGACGGCAGAGCTGATGCTGTGGTTGATCTGGATTTAGCTGATGATGATGACGGCTTCAATGTGGTTGTTGACTCGGAGACTCTTGTTTTAGAGGATGGTTTAGGTGTTGATGTCACGTTGATGGCTAGAAGATGAGAAGCAGACATTTGATGAATAAGTATAATGTGAGGTAGGTGAAACTTTTCACATGGATACTGAATCTGTTTCTCACATAACTTTATAAAATAGTAATCATTTCGTTTTCAGGAAAACTGAGCATTACGAGTTAATGTTTCTATATTTAAAAGGACTAAATAATAATACACTTGGTTGTATTTACATTATAGTAAAATAAACCTGCCATGACTCAATACAAATTGTACTTTCCATTATCGATTATAATTGATTTATTTGATTTTCAAACGATCTCAAATTGGTATGGGTTTGATTTGATCAGCTTGGTTCAGACAGATTCTAGGAATGTAAATCATGTCATCAGTTCATCATTGCTTGTAATAATAATTGTCGTTATTTTCTTACCTGTTTTAAAGTGGAGGTTTGTGGCTGCAGTGTGCGTATCTGATGTTGGTGGAGCTGATGCTGTGGTTGATCTGGAATTAGCTGAAGATGACGACTTCAATGTGGTTGTTGACTCAAAGACTCTTCTTTTAGAGGATGGTTTGAATGTTGATTTAGGTGTTGATGTCACGTCGTTTGCTGGAAGATGAGAAACAGACATTTGATAAAATAAGTATCATGTGAGGTAAGTGAGACATTTCACATGGAGACTGAATCTGTTTCTCACATAACTTTATAAAATAGTGATCATTCAGTTTTCATGAAAACTGAGCATTAAAAGTTGATGTTTATATATTTAAGAGGACTAAATAAACAAAATGTTGATGTTTTCATTTTGTCGCAATTGATGTTTGTTTTCATATCTCATGATTTGGCACAGAAAATTGAATGTCATATCAAAGATTCACATTTTTTATCCCTGCTATCAACACTTTAGACTAGAGCAATGACCAATGAATTTACACTATGTGCAAAAATTGTTAACATGTCGTGCTGCAAATAAAAGTCCAATATTTCCTAACTTAATGCTTTACATATTAGAAGAACCTACTATTTTCAACAGTCAGTTCAAGCTCAAATTCTGTCTCCTTTTGTCCTGATGTGCTGAACTGTCTGCAGTAATAACTTCCAGCATCTTCATCTGTGATCTTCTTTATAACCAGAGAACATTTCTCTGTAACTCTCAGTCTGTCTGATTTAGATTCAACATCTTTGAGAATCTTCCCATTTTCAAACAGGGTAGATGATGATTTAGTTGAGTTACTGTAGATCCAGGTGATCCAGGAACATCCATCACTGAAATCATTTGCATTTTCACATTCCAAAGTGACTTCATCTCCAACTCTGACAGTCTTGTGTCTGATTGTTTGAACATTGTTCTCTCCTCTGCTCTTCTCTGTCTCTTCTTCTCTCGATGTTTTCTGTCAGAGAATGAAGACAACAAGAACTCAGGACAGAAATACATCAGTTTCCTGTGGTTAGCAGCTCCTCCTTCAAGTCACTTCAAGTTTGTCTGTATTTTTCTTTTTGTTTGAACTTATGAAAAGAGTTCACTAAAATGAGAGCAAATATTTAATGATGTTATCAGAAACTCAATAGCCAACATCCCAACTATGTTAACCCTGTTAAACGAGTATTAATTAAGCAAAATCTAAATAATTTCCTTGACCACAGCTTTGCTGGAACCAGTAATATACAAATAGATTAGATATCGTTTGTGTTCATAGGTTTATTGTTGACTCCAAATGCCCCTACGTGTGAGTGTGTAGAAGTGATTGTTTACCTTTCAACAGACTGGAGACTTGTTGGGGGTGTACCCTGCCTTCACCAATAGTAGCTGCATTTACATGTGGAAAATGTCTTAAATCAGATCAAAGATCAGATTAGAATTAAACTTTTTACATTGGTCACATGTTTGATTGGAATAAATCAATTTGACGCGCAGAAGTATTTAAAATACCAGAAACTGCCATAGTAGCAAGTTCCATTGTAAACAAACAAAGCTGCAGTAGAGAGATGAACTTATGAGCGTGATCTTATTATTATTATTATCAAGTGGCTGTTTGCACAATATTTTCTAAATCCGTGCAGCCAGTGCTTTATTCTAAGTCACACGGACCCGGAGGAAGGGTTAGAAAAGAAGATGTTTGGACCTAACCCTCCTTTAGAGGGCAGAGTGTCTTTATCAAACAACCAATCTGCCAAAATAAACAGAAAAGAAAAGGAAAGTACATGAATAATTGAGTGGATTCCATGTTTGTTTGAAAACAAGCCCTATTGAGTTGAACAGGAGCCTGAGGACACCGAAAGATCCCACACCTTGTGATTCCTGCCTTCACACAAATCAGTACTCACTTAGTACAGCTCAGACCATGATGCTTCCACCCCCATGCTTCCCAGTAGATTTACTGTTGTTTGAATGCAACTCAGGATTCATTCTCCTCCAAACACAACAAGAAACATTCTTATCAAAAAGTTCTCTTTAGGTTTCCTTTGACCACATATTTCTCCCAATTCTCTTCTGGATCATCCAAATGTTATCTAGCAAATTTCAGAGTGGCCTGGACAATTACTAGCTAAATTCAATAATACCAGAACTGCTGCCTAACACTGCATTCACATTAAACACGGTTTCCATGACAAACCTGCGTCGGTCACCTCTTCTTTGCTGCGCGGGAAATTTGTAGCTCGCCGCCTGTGGAGTCGGAAAATGTGTTCCTGAGCTTGAATAGTTCTAAATGAACATCTGGAATCCCGTCTCCATGTCTGGGTTCATGAGATTATTCAGAGATTCTTCCAGTACCGGAAGCTTCACTCCTGCATCAGGGGCTGCATGACAGACACTTCCACAGTGTTTCTGTGTCTCTATGACCCAGTTTGAAGGCTCAGTGTTCCATATTAACTCAAAAGGGAAAATAAAAACAAACCCAAAATAAGGGAGTTTTTATTATTGCCTTGATTAAAAATAAGTTTAGGTGCCGACAGCCTCTGCACCCTGCAGCAGCTCTGTCTGGTGGCGTAGTAAGCTAGCAAGCTCTGCTGGCCCCCTGCAGCAGACAGAACCACTGCGAGTGCGACAGGTCGGCGACGTGTACAGGGCGCATCCCACCTTCACCCAACAGTAGCCAACAAGTTTACCTATTTATTATTTATGTAAAATTGTGTTAAACAGCGTTCAGTTCTTCGCTTTACCAGTCTAAATCAATAACCAGAAGTAACGTATCGCCCTGACTGCCCTGTCGCCATTTTGTGTGACGTCACCGTATAAAGGGTCTATTGGTTACAGGACTGTATGAGCCAAAAATCTTGGTTTTTTGTAAGAGTTCAAATATTGATTTTACTTGGGATCTGATTGATTCATTTCTTAGAAATCATAAAAAGTGGTGTTCTGGATTCTTTACCCACAATCTGTATCTTGTAGTTAAGTTGAATTTGTAGGTAAATTTAAATCCCCCTTTTATCTCCCTAGTTTTAAAAAACGTCACAAAAATGAGATTTTATCATCTTCTTTAATGTTTTGTTTTCTACAGTTTATCACATACCTGTGGTAATAATTATGTTTATGCCCCAAATCTGAAATATTACTTTTGAAAAGCTGGTAAAGCAATATTAAATAAAAATGAAGTTAACTTTGCAGCTTTTGTTGAACTGTAACTGCAGCAGAGAAATATTTCAATGTGTTCATCAGTGGAGTTACAGAGAATCAGGCAGATCTTCAAAGACTTCTTCCTCATTCTGCTCCTGTGAGAAACACAGAATGGATCATGGAAATGTCAGAATCAGTCAAAGTCTGTAAGAGTTTGATATGTTTGTGTTGTCACCTCATGTTCTGGTCCAGATCCAGACTGATACAGTGATGACTGAGAGTGCTGCTACACCCACAAGAACATAGATGATCCTCCACCAAACACCTTCAAGGACAATCAAACCATTCACAACATTTTATCATTAAAATTTGACATCATCATTCTGTGATCTAACTTTGTAAATGCTTCTTAACAGGAAACATTTATGAACATTTAGATGCATAAATCATTTTTCAGTTGAAATTGAAGTTCCGAGCATCTAAACCACATGACAAAAGTTCTCTTCAGTCAAGAGAAGATGGATGCGCTGCAGTCTGCAAATGCTTGCCAGGATTTTTCACTTATTCTAACTTTTTATTTTGCTGATGGATTTTGAGCGTCTTCAACAGGTTCAACACTTTTACTGCAGCTTTGATACCATGAAGGAATCCTGCATGACGGTTACTGGAGACGCTAAAGGTACACATGCTAAAAGACATGTCGGTAGAATCAATGTAGAGCACGTTAAAAGTTGTTTTAATGAGCATGAATTCATCCGACCACATTTGAATGAGTTTTTCGTGTCTCATCGTTGTGGTGTTATGACATTGTATTTAAGAGAATTCAGTTGGAACTACAATGGAGGTTTCAAGATGACGTCACGCTGTCAGGGCTAGTTACTAGACCACCCAAAAATGACAGACCCAGGAATAGATGAAGGTTAAGTTCTTTTATTGAAGACGGAGGATGAGGATGTGGAGCAGGAGGGATGTAGTAATCGTCGGCAGACGACAGGGGGTGCTGGAGATGAGGACGCCGTCCGAGAGCAGAGGAGGATGAGCAGAGAAGAAGAGCTCTTGAATATGATGAGGCGGTGGCGGTCTTTGATAAGGTAATCCGGGAGATGGGGAAACTTAAGGCAGCCGTTGAGCAGGATCTTGAGAGACGTGGAAGGAGAAACCCCGTCCCAGCAGAATGACGGAGCTGTCGCGGGAGACACGGAGCGTGAGGGCTGACGGGTTGACAGGCAGCGAACTTCGGTTCCTGAAGTGTGAGAGACAGAGGTGCGTAAACAGACTGAGAATTTCGGGCTGGTAGTCGGGCTGATAGCGAGACGTTCCGGCAGTGATCGGGGCAGGGATGCAGGGTTAAATAGGAGAGCAGACAGGTGCGAGTGATCGGCATGATGACCTGCTGCAGCTGTAGCGGGGGCGGGGACAGCCGCTGCCGTGACACACGGCAGCACGCAGAAGAATTCAAATTGGGCCATAGTCTCTCCAGCATGTCCTGGGTCTTCCCTGGGATCTCCCTGGTGGGACATGCCCGGAACACCTCTCCAGGGAGGCGTCCAGGAGGCATTCGGACCAGATGCCCGAACCACCTCAACTCAACAATCCAATGTATTGGCCTAAAATCAATCCAAGACATATTTAGCCAAAGCCAAATCTTGCTAAAAATTCCACCAGTGTGACTCAGAGAGAAATACCTTTTACTGAACAGTGCAGGACAAGTTTACCAGATTCTTTGCATTTCTTCAATATAGTCAAGTGTAAATGAAATATGTGTACAAACAAAAAAGTAAACAAGAATTCATGTCAAATCTATTCACATTTCAGTTTGAAAAAGTTCAGCCCACTCTTGTTTTTCCACATCATAATAATACAAAGGGGACATTTTTAGAACATTCTATCACACATGCAGTGTGGTTTCCACACATTGGACTGTAATGATGGCTGATCTGTTTTTACTGATTTCACATGTGTTGTCTGTTGTAATACACTTGATTGTATTTACATTATAGTAAAATAAACCTGCCATGACTCAATCCAAATTGTATGTTTCATTATAGATTATAATTGATTTATTTAATTTTAAAACGATCTCAAATTGGTATGAGTTTGATTTGATCAGCAGCTTGGTTCAGACAGATTCTAGGAATGTAAATCAAGTCATCAGTTCATCATTGCTTGTAATAATAATTGTCGTTATTTTATTACCTGTTTTAAAGTGGAGGTTTGTGGCTGCAGTGTGCGTATCTGATGTTGGTGGAGCTGATGCTGTGGTTGATCTGGAATTAACTGATGAAGATGACGACTTCAATGAGGTTGTTGACTCAAAGACTCTTCTTTTAATAGAGGGTTTGAATGTTGGTTTAGGTGTTGATGTCACGTCGTTTGCTAGACGATGAGAAACAGACATTTGATAAATTAAGTATCATGTGAGGTAAGTGAGACATTTCACATGGAGACAAAATCTGTTTCTCACATAACTTTATAAAATAGTAATCATTCAGTTTTCATGAAAACTGAGCATTAAAAGTTCATGTTTATAAATTTAAAAAGACTAAATAAACAAATTGTTGATGTTTTGATTTTGTCGCAGTTGATGTTTGTTTTCATATCTCATGATTTGGGACAGAAAATTGAATGTCATATCAAAGCTTCACATTTTTTATCCCTGCTATCAACACTTTTACTAGAGCCACAATGACCTATGAATTTACACTTTGTACAAAAAATTGTTAACATGTTGTGCAGCGAATGAAAGTCCAATATTTACTAACTTAATACTTTACATATTAGAAAAGAACCTACTATTTATAACAGTCAGTTCAAGATCAAAATCTGTCTCCTTTTGTCCTGATGTGCTGAACTGTCTGCAGTAATAAATTCCATCATCTTCATCTGTGATCTTCTTTATAACCAGAGAACATTTCTCTGTAAGACTCAGTCTGTCTGATTTAGATCCAACACCTTTGAGAATCGTCCCTTTTTCAAAGAGGGTAGATGATGATTTAGTTGACTGACTGTAGATCCAGGTGATCCTGGAACATCCATCACTGAAATCATTTGCATTTTCACATTCCAAAGTGACTTCATCTCCAACTCTGACAGTCTTGTGTCTGATTGTTTGAACATCTACAGTTTAGAGAAAGAGAGAAACACAAACATGTTCAGTTCTGATGAACATCTTAGACTAGATATTTAACATGCATGTTTAAAGAATACACTGAAGTCAATGTGGTTAGCAGCCTGCTCTCATTAGCATGAAGAACACAACAAGTCATGTTCCATGCTTTCAGAAAGGTCATGTTTGAATCTCTGTCATGTTTCTTACCTGTAAATGTGAGCATCCATGTCAGAATCAGAGGGAAGAGAAGTGATGTGAAGTCAAACATTGTTCTCTCCTCTGCTCTTCTCTGTCTCTTCTTCTCTCAATGCTTTCTGTCAGAGAATGAAGACAACAAGAACTCATGACAGAAATACATCAGTTTCCTGTGGTTAACAGCTCCTCCTTCAAGTCACATCAAGTTCGTCTTTATTCTTTTTTTGTTTGAACTTATGAAATGAGTTCACTAAAATGAGATAAAAAAATTAATAAGGTTACCGGAAACTCAATAACCAACATCCCAACAATGTTAACCCTGTTGAACGGGTATTAATTAAGCAAAATCTAAGCAGCAGACAGAACCACTGCGAGTGCGACAGGTTGGCGACTTGTACAGGGCGCATCCCACCTTCACCCAACAGTAGCCAACAAGGTTACTTTTTATTATTTATGTAAAATTGTCCCCGCGACCCCGACAGGGACAAAGCGGTCAAGAAAATGGATGGATGGATGTAAAATTGTGTTAAACAGCGTTCAGTTCTTCGCTTTACCAGTCTAAATCAATAACTGGAAGTAACGTATCCCCCTGACTGCCCTGTCGCCATTTTGTGTGATGTCACCGTGAAAAGGGTCTATTGGTTACAGGACTGTATAAGCCAAAAATCTTGGTTCTTTGAAAGAGATCGAATATTTATTTTACTTAGGATTTGATTTATTAATTCTTAAAAATCCTAAAAAGTGGTGTTCTGGATTCTTTACCCACAATCTATCTCTTGTAGTTTAGTTGAATATGTAGGTAAATTTAAATCTCCCTTTTATCTCCCTAGTTTTAAAAAAAAGTCACACAAAAGAGATTTTATCATCTTCTTTAATGTATTATTTTCTACAGTTTATCATATACCTGTGATAACATTTCTGTGTTATGCTCCAAATCTGCAATATTACTTTTGAAAAGCTGGTAAAGCAATATTAAATAAAAATGAAGTTAACTTTGCAGCTTTTGTTGAACTGTAACTGCAGCAGAGAAATATTTCAATGTGTTCATCAGTGGAGTTACAGAGAATCAGGCAGATCTTCAAAGACTTCTTCCTCATTCTGCTCCTGTGAGAAACACAGAATGGATCATGGAAATGTCAGAATCAGTCAAAGTCTGTAAGAGTTTGA
>NC_050518.1:22944790-22946086 GCF_002922805.2 Oryzias melastigma | reverse complement strand
CAGTTTTCATGAAAACTGAGCATTAAAAGTTCATGTTTATAAATTTAAAAAGACTAAATAAACAAATTGTTGATGTTTTGATTTTGTCACAGTTGATGTCTGTTTTCATATCTCATAATTTTGGCACAGAAAATTGAATGTCATATCAAAGCTTCACATTTTTTATCCCTGCTGTTACGTCCCCAATAGAAAATTGGCCCGGTGTCTAGGGGATATCCATCAGAGGGGACAATAACATTAAAGAGTGGACACCAACATAAAAGGAACACAGTTTATTAAAATAAACGGAAACCTGTGTCCTGAAATAAAGCAGAGAAATTTGGTGGTTAAGGTTAAAAGAACAAACCAAAATGGAGTTGGAACCTTGGCCAAAAGAAAAAGAAGTCAGGGAGACTGCTGACCCAGCCATGACAACCGTCGGAGTCAGCAGCTCCCTGCTAAGGGCTGCCTAACAAAACTACCTAATGAACAGAAATGAAACAAAGCCCGCAAATCAGAACTACCAAGGTCCAACCCCAAACTAACACAACAAAACCCAGCAATCTAAGATTGCTGAGGACAAAACATAACAAATGTCAAAAACCAATCACCAAACCAACACCACACAAACCACCACCCAGCCTGCTGCTCTGCTCCCTGCCTGGCTTGGTGTGGCTGCCTCTGACTTAAATGGACACCAGCCAATCAAGGGAGATTGGCCACACCTGCCAGGTGAGCCAAGGGGAACTGGATGGGAAAGTCAGGCTGCAGCAGCAGGATGTAACACCTGCCATCAACACTCTAGACTAGAGAAACAATGATCTATGAATTTACACTATGTACAAAAATTATGAACATGTTGTGCTGCAAATGAAAGTCCAATATTTACTAACTTAATGCTTTACATATTAGAAAAGAACCTACTATTTATTACAGTCAGTTCAAGATCAAAATTTGTCTCCTCCTGTCCTGATGTTCTGAACTGTCTGCAGATGTATCTTCCAGCATCTTCATCTGTGATCTTCTTTATAACCAGAGAACATTTCTCTGTAAGACTCAGTCTGTCTGATTTAGATCCAACATCTTTGAGAATCGTCCCTTTTTCAAAGAGGGTAGATGATGATTTAGTTGACTGACTGTAGATCCAGGTGATCCTGTAACATCCATCACTGAAATCATTTGCATTTTCACATTTCAAAGTGACTTCATCTCCAACTCTGACAGTCTCGTCTCTGAATGTTTGAGCGTCTACAGTTTAGAGAAAGAGAGAAACACAAACATGTTCAGTTCTGATGAACATCTTAGACTAGATATTTA
>NC_050518.1:22915624-22935336 GCF_002922805.2 Oryzias melastigma | reverse complement strand
ATGACTGAGAGTGCTGCTACACCCACAGGAACATAGATGATCCTCCACCAAACACCTTCAAGAACAATCAAACAGAACATTTTATCATTCAAATGTGACATCATCACTTTGTGATCTAACTTTGTAAATGCTTCTTAACAGGAAACATTTATGAACATTTAGATGCTTAACTCTTTTTTCAGTTGAAATTGAAGTTCTGAGCATCTAAATCAGAGTTGTCCAAAATCAGTCCTCGAGGGCCGGTTTCTTGCATGTTTTCCAACCAATCTGCCATTGAAGCTCCTTATTGGCCAAACACACCTGATCCAGGTAATCATCAGCAGATAAAGGTGAGGTAGATGGAAATCCAGCAGGAGGCCGGTCTTTGAGAACAGACTTTGGACACCCCTGATCTAAATGACTTTAGTTGATGTGGATATAGTGTTGACTTCATCTCCGTTTTTTGTCAGGTGGTATAAAGAGATCCTCAAACATGTGATGAACCTCAGAGAAAAGAGCAGCTACTCACTGAGTGGTCAGTTGTTGGTTGTATTCTGAACATTTAATTTAAGTTTTTGTTTGAGCATCACTATCCCGCCAAATTCACGTTTTCAGATCATTAGTTAATTAGGCAGAGTAAATACTGTTTCACATGCACATTCTACTTTGAGCTCCATTTTAAATGTCAGAATCCAAAAAAATAACATCAAAGTTTAATACTCTTTTACTAAGTCTATGTTCTACTTTTTAAACACGTAACCCCACCCCCATTCCCCATATACCCCCATTTCTCACATCCTACAATCTCCTCTTTTCCACTTTTCCATTTGATCCAACAAAAAATGTGTACAAATCTGATCACTTTCCACCCTATCCCATCACATGTCAAACAGGTAGTTTAGGAGAGAGTTTTACGTCGAATGCCCTTCCTGACACAACCCTGTCTTTTTTAAGGCACAGGGAGACCCAGATAGGCAGCAGCGTGAAGGGTTTATCTTAAAGACCCACATGAATTGTTTAGCGTCACATACAAAAAGGGTTTAGTTAAATACACTAGGTGTGTCAGAAGATTCTCAACTCCCTATTGTAACCTAAAATCTGTCCAAAACAAGAGACCCTTTGCTCTTATCTATTTTCTCAACTGTTGGATATTCGATGGGACATGTTGGAAAAACGTAACTTTGTCTTACTTACATGGGCTGCACGGTGGCGCAAGTGGTTAGCGCTCTCGCCTCACAGCGAGAAGGCCCCGGTTCAAATCCCGGCTGGGACCTTTCTGTGTGGAGTTTGCATGTTCTCCCCGTGCATGCGTGGGTTTTCACCGGGGACTCCGGCTTCCTCCCACCGTCCAAAAACATGCTTCATAGGTTAATTGGTGACTCTAAATTGCCCCTAGGTATGAATGTGAGAGTGAATGTGTGTGTGATTGAGGCCCCGCGACAGACTGGCGACCTGTCCAGGGTGTACCCCGCCTTCGCCCATCAGTGGCCGGGATAGGCTCCGGCACCCCCGCGACCCCGAACGGGATGAAGCGGTCAAGAAAATGGATGGATGGATGGATGTCTTACTTACTTACTTGGATCACATATATTTAGTTAATTAAAATAAGGAGACACCGTGTGATCTAATCAGCTGAAAGCAGTGAAGATTGAGCTGGGAGAAGGGCAGCATGGTACATCTCACAGACCAGAATTGGGCATCTTTGAACTAATTTGTTTAAAGAGGCCATATCATGATTTTCTTCAGCCTTTCAGAGTAAACTATATCCATATATATGATCATATATATCACACTGGGAGCACTAATAAACAAATTATTTATGAAATATGAGTCATTTTTGTGGACTGTTTTTATACCCGGAAGTAAAACGACTCGATCTTTGAGTCTCTGCCTTTCGCTCCTTTTCAGTCCCGCCCATTTCACGACATCATCTTTGAGCCCGCCTCCTCAACCTCTCCACCATGATCAAAATTTGTAAACAAAACCACGTGACAAAAGTTCTCTTCGGTCAAGAGAAGATGGACGCGCTGCAGTCTGCAAATGCTTGCCAGGATTTTTCACTTATTCAAACTTTTTATTTTGCTGATGGATTTTGAGCTTCTTCAACAGGTTCAACACTTTTTACTGCAGCTTTGATACCGTGAAGGAATCCTGCATGACGGTTACTGGAAACACTAAAGGTACACATGCTTAAAGACATGTCGGTAGAAACAATGTAGAGCACGTTAAAAGTTGTTTTAAGTTGTTTTAATGAGCATGAGTTCATCTAACCACATTTGAATGAGTTTCTGTGTCTCATCGTTGTGGTGTTATGACATTGTTTTTAAGAGAATTCAGTTGGAACTACAATGGAGGTTTCAAGATGACATCACCGCAGCACCTGGCGCGCGTACCACGTAATGAGACACAGAAAAGTGAGTGATACATTTTTCAGTGGTGTTGAAATAAACATTCTAATAAATAAACAGTTGGACCAATATTTTCCCTTAGGATAACATGACGATGAATACTCTACATTTGTCCGCGGCTCATCGATCACCTTCTTTCTAACGTGTTTACATCACGTGACTGTCAGGTACGGTGGCTGTTTTGGTTCAGTTGTTCCGCTCTCAGTTTGTTTAATATTTACATTGTGGAATCTCAGAATTTAATTTTAAAACGATCTTAAATTGGTATGGGTTTGATATGATCAGCTTGGTTCAGACAGATTCTAGGAATGTCATCAGTTAATCATTACTAGTAATAATGATTCTATAACTTTATTTTCTTACCTGTTTTAAAGTGGAGGTTTGTGGCTGCAGTGTGCGTATCTGAAGATGGTGGAGCTGATGCTGTGGTTGATCTGGAATTAGCTGAAGATGACGACTTCAATGTGGTTATTGACTCAAACGCTCTTCTTTTAGTAGAGGGTTTGAATGTTGGTTTAGGTGTTGATGTCACATCATTTACTAGAAGACGAGAAACAGACATTTGATAAAATAAGTATCATGTGAGGTAAGTGAGACATTTCACATGGAGACAAAATCTGTTTCTCACATAACTTTATAAAATAGTAATCATTCAGTTTTCATGAAAACTGAGCATTAAAAGTTCATGTTTATAAATTTAAAAAGACTAAATAAACAAATTGTTTATGTTTTCATTTTGTCGCAGTTGATGTCTGTTTTCATATCTCATGATTTGGGACAGAAAATTGAATGTCATATCAAAGCTTCACATTTTTATCCCTGATATCAACACTCTAGACTAGAGAAACAATGATCTATGAATTTACACTTTGTACAAAAATTATGAACATGTTGTGCTGCAAATGAAAGTCCAATATTTACTAACTTAATGCTTTACATATTAGAAAAGAACCTACTATTTATTACAGTCAGTTCAAGATCAAAATCTGTCTCCAATTGTCCTGATGTACTGAACTGTCTGCAGATGTATCTTCCAGCATCTTCATCTGTGATCTTCTTTATAACCAGAGAACATTTCTCTGTAACTCTCACTCTGTCTGATTTAGATCCAACATCTCTGGGAATCGTCCCTTTTTCAAAGAGGGTAGATGATGATTTAGTTGACTGACTGTAGATCCAGGTGATCCAGTAACATCCATCACTGAAATCATTTGCATTTCCACATTTCAAAGTGACTTCATCTCCAACTCTGACAGTCTCCTCTCTGATTGTTTGAACATCTACAGTTTAGAGAAAGAGAGAAACACAAACATGTTCAGTTCTGATGAACATCTTAGACTAGATATTTAACATGCATGTTTAAAGAATCCACTGAAGTCAATGTGGTTAGCAGCCTGCTCTCATTAGCATGAAGAACACAACAAGTCATGTTCCATGCTTTCAGAAAGGTCATGTTTGAATCTCTGTCATGTTTCTTACCTGTAAATGTGAGCATCCATGTCAGAATCAGAGGGAAGAGAAGTGATGTGAAGTCAAACATTGTTCTCTCCTCTGCTCTTCTCTGTCTCTTCTTCTCTCAGTGTTTCTGTCAGAGACTGAAGACAACAAGAAGTCAGAAAGAAATACATCAGTTTCCTGTGGTTAGCAGCTCCTCCTTCAAGTAACATCAAGTTTGTCTGTATTTTTCTTTTAGATTAGATATCTTTTGTGTTCATATGTTTATTGTTGACTCCAAATGCCCCTACGTGTGAGTGTGTGGAAGTGATTGTTTACCTTTCAACAGACTGGAGACTTGTTGGGGGTGTACCCTGCCTTCACCCAAGAGTAGCTGCATTTACATGTGCAAAATGTCTTAAATCAGATCAAAGATCAGATTAGAATTAAACTTTTTACATTGGTCACACGTTTGATTGGAATAAATCAATTTGACACGCAGAAGTATTTAATATACCAGAAACTGCCATAGAAGACGAAGTAGCAAGTTCCATTGTAAACAAACAAAGCTGCAGTAGAGAGATGAACTTATGAGCGTTCTCTTATTATATTATTATCAAGTGGCTGTTCGCAGGATATTTTCTAAATCCATGCAGCCAGTGCTTTATTCTTGGTGACACGGACCCGGAGGAAGGGTTAGAAAAGAAGGCGTTTGGACCTAACCCTCCTTTAGAGGGCAGAGTGTCTTTATCAAACAACCAATCTTCCAAAATAAACAGAAAAGAAAAGGAAAGCAGATATACTGTTATTTGAATGCAACTCAGGATTCATTCTCCTCCAAACACAACAAGAAACATTCTTATCAAAAAGTTATTTTTTGTTTCCTTTGACCACACATTTCTCTCGTTTCTCTTCTGGATCATCCAAATGTTATTTAGCAAACTTCAGAATGGCCTGGACAATTACTGGCTAAATTAAATAATACCAGACCTGCTGCCTAATACCGCGTTCACACCAAACACGGTTTGCATGACAAATCTGCGTGGGTCATCTCTTCTTTGCTGTGCGACAAATTTGTAGCTCGCTGCCTGCGGAGTCCGAAAATGTGTTCCTGAGCTTGAATAGTTCTACAGAAACATCTACTATCCCGTTTCCATGTCTGGGTTCATGAGATTATTCAAAGATTCTGCCAGTACCGGGAGCTTCACTCCTGCATCAGGGGCTGTATGACAGACACTTCCACGGTGTTTCTGTGTCTCTATGACCCAGTTTGAAGGCTCAGTGTCCCATATTAACTCAAAGGGGAAAATAAAAACAAACTCAAAAATAAGGAAGTTTTTAGTATTGTCTTGATTAAAAATAAGTTTAGGTGCCGGCAGTCTCCACACCTCGCAGCAGCTCTGTCTGGTGGCGTAGTAAGCTAGCAAGCTCTGCTGGCCCCCTGCAGCAGACAGAACCACTGCGAGTGCGACAGGCTGCTGACCTGTACAGGGCGCATCCGACCGTCACCCAACAGTAGCCAACAAGGTTACCTTTTATTATTTATGTAAAATTGTGTTAAACAGCGTTCAGTTCTTCGCTTTACCAGTCTAAATCAATAACTGGAAGTGACGTATACCCCTGACTGCCCTGTCGCCATTTTGTGTGACGTCACTGTGAAAAGGGTCTATTGGTTACAGGACTGTGTAAGTCAAAAATCTTGGTTCCTTGTAAGAGATCATTTATTTGTTTTACTTGGAATTTGATTGATTAATTCCTTAAAAATCCTAAAAAGTGGTGTTATGGATTATTTACCCACAATCTGTCTCTTGTAGTTTAGTTGAATATGTAGGTAAATTTAAATCTCCATTTTATCTCTCTAGTTTCTAAAAGAAGTCACACAAAAGAGATTTTATCATCTTCTTTAATTTATTTTTTTCTACAGTTTATCATATACCTGTGATAACATTTCTGTGTTATGCTCCAAATCTGCAATATTACTTTTTGAAAAGCTGGTAAAGCAATATTAAATAAAAATAAAGTTAACTTTGCAGCTTTTGTTGAACTGTAACTGCAGCAGAGAAATCTTTCAATGTGTTCATCAGTGGAGTTACAGAGAATCAGGCAGATCTTCAAAGACTTCTTCTTCATTCTGCTCCTGTGAGAAACATAGAATGGATCATGGAAATGTCAGAATCAGTCAAAGTCTGTAAGAGTTTGATGTGTTTGTGTTGTCACCTCATGTTCTGGTCCAGATCCAGACTGATACAGTGATGACTGAGAGTGCTGCTACACCCACAGGAACATAGATGATCCTCCACCAAACACCTTCAAGGACAATCAAACCATCCAGAACATTTTATCATTTAAATTTGACATCATCACTCTGTGATCTAACTTTGTAAATGCTTCTTAACAGGAAACATTTATGAACATTTAGATGCATAAATCATTTTTCAGTTGAAATTGAAGTTCCGAGCATCTAAACCACATGACAAAAGTTCTCTTCAGTCAAGAGAAGATGGATGCGCTGCAGTCTGCAAATGCTTGCCAGGATTTTTCACTTATTCTAACTTTTTATTTTGCTGATGGATTTTGAGCGTCTTCAACAGGTTCAACACTTTTACTGCAGCTTTGATACCATGAAGGAATCCTGCATGACGGTTACTGGAGACGCTAAAGGTACACATGCTAAAAGACATGTCGGTAGAATCAATGTAGAGCACGTTAAAAGTTGTTTTAATGAGCATGAATTCATCCGACCACATTTGAATGAGTTTTTCGTGTCTCATCGTTGTGGTGTTATGACATTGTATTTAAGAGAATTCAGTTGGAACTACAATAAAGCTTTCAAGATGACGTCACCGCAGCACCCGACACGCGTACCACGTGATGAGACACAGAAAAGTGAGTGATACGTTTTTCAGTGGTGTTGAAATAAACATTCTAATAAATAAACAGTTGGACCAATATTTTCCCTTTGGATAACATGACGATGAATACTCTACATTTGTCCGCGGCTCACTGATTACCTTCTTTCTAATGTGTTTACATCACGTGACTCTCAGGTACGGTGGCTGTTTTGGTTTAGTTGTTCCGCTCTCGGCTCGTTTAATATTTAGATTGTGGAATCTCAGAATTTAATTTTAAAACGATCTTAAATTGGTATGGGTTTGATTTGATCAGCTTGGTTAAGACAGATTCTAGGAATGTCATCAGTTCATCATTACTAGTAATAATGATTCTATAACTTTATTTTCTTACCTGTTTTAAAGTGGAGGTTTGTGGCTGCAGTGTGCGTATCTGATGATAGCAGAGCTGATGCTGTGGTTGATCTGGAATTAGCTGAAGATGATGACGACTTCAATGTGGTTGTTGACTTGAACGCTCTTGTTTTAGAGGATGGTTTAAATGTTGGTTTAGGTGTTGATGTCACATCATTTGCTAGACGATGAGAAGCAGACATTTGATAAATTAAGTATCATGTGAGGTAAGCGAGACATTTCACATGGAGACAAAATCTGTTTCTCACATAACTTTATAAAATAGTAATCATTCAGTTTTCATGAGAACTGAGCATTAAAAGTTGATGTTTATATATTTAAAAGGACTAAACAAACAAAATGTTGATGTTTTCATTTTGTCGCAGTTGATCTCTGTTTTCATATCTCATGATTTGACACAGAAAATTGAATGTCATATCAAAGCTTCACATTTTTTATCCCTGCCATCAACACTCTAGACTAGAGCCACAATGACCAATGAATTTACACTTTGTACAAAAATTGTTAACATGTTGTGCAGCAAATGAAAGTCCAATATTTACTAACTTAATACTTTACATATCAGAAAATAACCTACTATTTATAACAGTCAGTTCAAGATCAAAATCTGTCTCCATGTGTCCTGATGTGTTGAACTGTCTGCAGGTGTATCTTCCAGCATCTTCATCTGTGATCTTCTTTATAAACAGAGAACATTTCTCTGTAAGACTCAGTCTGTCTGATTTAGATCCAACATCTTTGTGAATCTTCCCGTTTTCAAACAGGGTAAATGTTGATTTAGTTGACTGACTGTAGATCCAGATGATCCTGTAACATCCATCACTGAAATCATTTGCATTTTCACATTTCAAAGTGACTTCATCTCCAACTCTGACAGTCTCCTCTCTGAATGTTTGAACATCTACAGTTTAGAGAAAGAGAGAAACACAAACATGTTCAGTTCTGATGAACATCTTAGACTAGATATTTAACATGCATGTTTAAAGAATACACTGAAGTCAATGTGGTTAGCAGCCTGCTCTCATTAGCATGAAGAACACAACAAGTCATGTTCCATGCTTTCAGAAAGGTCATGTTTGAATCTCTGTCATGTTTCTTACCTGTAAATGTGAGCATCCATGTCAGAATCAGAGGGAAGAGAAGTGATGTGAAGTCAAACATTGTTCTCTCCTCTGCTCTTCTCTGTCTCTTCTTCTCTCAATGCTTTCTGTTTTAAGACTGATGTCAACAAGAACTCAGGACAGAACTGGTTCCTCTTTCTGTGGTTAGCAGCTCCTCCTTCGAGTCACTTCAGATGCTAACTTAACATGTACGCCTGTTAAATGTTTCTTTTTGATTTTTAATGGTCTAAATCATAGTACTATAAAAGACAAAAACAAAAATCTAACTATGAAAAAAATACTTTATTTGAGAGATAAAACGTACATCATTTAGATATATTTTTTAAAACCTTCTCAGCCTCCAGAGTCTTCGTTTGAGCAGACATGTGTAGACTTTGTTTATGGTGTGCAAATGTTTCTGGTTCAGGT
Organism: Oryzias melastigma; assembly: GCF_002922805.2. Lineage (NCBI taxonomy): Eukaryota > Metazoa > Chordata > Actinopteri > Beloniformes > Adrianichthyidae > Oryzias > Oryzias melastigma. Next base: position 22,926,723 of record NC_050518.1, on the reverse strand, counting down.
TGTATTCCAGGAACAGAAATGACTTAAAATCAAAAGAAAGGGTTAGCATTAGTGAACCCTGACCCATCATTCAGCTGTTGCTCACTACTACAAATTCAAAATTAAAAACCAGGTACAATGTAACAGGATTAAATGGTATATAAGTTTAGTTCAAATATCAGTGCAGGTGGTCGAGGACACACACAGTGGTACAGATAACAACATGATCAAATGTCATGATGGGGGAAAATAAAGGAGGCGGGGTGGCTATTTTTTGGTGAAAGGAGGAAGAATTAACTGGAGAGAAACTTTTTACCAGAGATGTTGGTCTGACAGTGATGTGTGGTGAGGTTCACGGCTGGTGAGGCAATGACGTCATCAGTCCATTTTTCAAACTCTCTACAGAGCAGCTTCTTCACCATTTGATTGGCAAAAGTTAAAGTGAGTTGTTTATAATTTAATGTTAACATTTTTCTTTAGAATATAAATTGTAGCATATGAAAAAAAACATTATTATCAAATTTACTTATAAAAGGAGTCTGTGTGCATCAATAACCTGTTTGTAGAAGTCTTCCTTTTCTTTCTTCAGTTTAAAACTATCTGTCTCTCTCAATGGAGATCACTGCCAGTGTCATGTCTCCATAAATACGAGTTTGGAAACGTAATACTCCAATAAGAAAATTATGCTAAACAATGTTAAAGGGGCCCCACCATGAAAATTCTACTTTTTTAGGTTTCAAATGCATTTTATTGTTGAATCCTCACTATAGAGAACCCCAAAACGGTATTTTGATCTGTTCATGCATTTAAGAGTAATCTTGTAGAAAAAAAATCAAATCTGTCTGCAGCAGCCCCTCTCATACCTACGAAAACGAGCGGTTGGAAACGTGCTGACGTAAGATCGATGCCAACCACTCCCTCCAGGAAGAGTCTGTGCTGCAAGCTCCGCCCCCAGACGAACACAACCCTTGATTTCTCCACTGAGCTAGTGGCAATCAGCAGAAAGCTTTCATTTTAGATGCAGAATACCGTATATCTTCCAGTTGTGCCCTGTCTTCAATAAATTCCAGCTTAAATAGGTGTTTGTTCCTTTAAACGTATCGTTCTTTTAAGACCCCCCCACCAACAACCCCTGACCCCCGGTCACACAGTCGTGAAGGAGCCGCGTGTGTGTTGTAAAGCAGTGTAGCGATGGCCAGGCCTACTAAAGGCAGATTTATCATATGTGCATCCATCTTTGAAGAAGTTTGGACTATTTCTGTCAGACAAATACAGAGACAGGGATTTTGTCTGGGATGACGTCATGGAGGGGACTCCAGCCATTCGCAGGCGGAGCTTCAGGAATCGGGACGTTTTACTTCCAGGTATGAACAAACTCACAAAAGTTAACTAATATTTCATAATATTTCAAAGGTAATAAATGAACATATATATGGATACAGTTCACTTTGATTATTCTTTAGCTGCAGTGTCATCAGCACCCTCTGCCTTGAGGCATACGTACTGCTTAAATTTTTTAGTGTATTTCTAAAGCTCATGTTTAGCAAAAAAAGAAAAGGATCAATGACCAAATGGCACCAGTGTAATCAGACAGTTGGTGAGAAAGAAGCACATTAGGTTCAAAATATATTATAATATATATAATAATATATATAATTTAAAGCATCTTTTATGATGATGAAAAGCGCATGCGTCAGCTGCAGTTCCAGTCAGTGTGTGCGCATAGACATAAATATCTCCCTCACAGGGTAGGTATGGGCTTCCGGTGCCTCACCAGCTGCTGTCTCGCATATTTGAACAGTAAAGTTGTTTATTTGCAACTTTTTTATGACAGAAGCGTTGAAAACTCACCAAAAATAAGGCAATCATGGACATTTCTAAAAATTAATATTTCAATATTGCAGGTGAGACACAGCCCGACCTGCCTCCCCTGACTGCATAACACAAGTCTGACACAAATATGGCTGACTGCTGATGTAAGCACGATGCCAACTGCTCCCTCCAGGAAGAATCTGGCACCACAGCTGTACCAGGAACCACTCTCTGACCAGTCTTTCGAGGGGGTCTCGGTTCATTTCCAATCAGACTGAACTTCGGTTCACTCTGAGATTCCTGAGTCTGAATATGAAACAAATCAGGAGTGGAACAACTGAACCAAAACGGCCACCATACCTGACAGTCACATGATGTAAACACGTTAGAAATGAGGCGATCGGTGAGCCGCAGACAAATGTAGAGTATTGATTATCTTGTTAGCCAAAAGGAAATAATTGATACAACTGTTTATTGTTAGAACATTTATTTTAACACCACCAAAAAATGTATGACTCACTTTTCCGTGTCTTATTACGCGGCACATGCGCGGGATACTGCCGTGATGTCATCTTAAAGGCTCTAATGTAGTTTCAACAGAATTCTCTTAAAAACAATGCCATAAAACCACAACAATGACACACAGAAACTCAAAATGTGGTCGGATGAATTCAGGCTCAATAAAACTTTTAACGTGATCCACATTGATTCTATCGACAATCTACATGTTACAAAGACTTATTAGCATGCGTACCTGTAGCCATAGCGTCCCCAGTAACCATTATGCAGGATTCCTCCTCTGTACCAAAGCTTCAGTAAACTGTTATATATCAATAAAATAACAAGCTAAACTGCAATCATGGTTTAATATTAGGAAAAAAATAATATTCTTCAGAGGGTTTTACAGTGGAGCAGTGGTTGGGGCTCTTGCATCACAGGGAGAAACACTAAGATACGATGAACACTTTACTACTGTGACGTGTGACAAACCAACACAAAGCTGTTTTTGTGAGGTGCTTGTCAAAAGTGCGAAAGAGAGCAAACAAAGATATGCTGGGAAATTAGCAAGGCTAATTTTATCGCCAATTGTCCCGCCCACAACCGAAAAGTGAATTCCTAATGGGTTCATTCAGCTCTGCATAAATTATGTCTTAGAAACGTCACCGGCTTTTTGATTTTGGCTAAAAACTACATAATCATAATTAAAGGACCACTGGAAACAATTTTACAATTGAATAGAAAATATAACCTCTTTTCTGAAGTATACATCAAACCAGAAAATCGCAATAGGAAAAAACGTCTAATCAAGAAGAAGAAAACATGGGTCGCACTTTTGGGAGAAAAGTCTAACGTTTCAGAACTAATCCGCCAAGTCCAGCATAGCTAAAAATAAAAAATAAATAAACACAAGAATACTAATCTTTTGATCTTTATAAGAAAATATTAAAGTTTAAGAGGAAAACAATTAGATTCTCTTCCATTTTTGTTTTGGATGCCACTTCTTCTGCTGCTGTCAGCAGCAAATACTCAGATGCAGCTCCCTCTAGTGGTTGGAGAGGAAACAACCGTTAAAAGACAACCGGTGTTTACTGGTTGTTGTTGTTCTCCTTTCTGCTTATCCCATCAGGGGTCGCCACAGCGTAACAGCCCCCACTGTTTCGCATCAGTGATATGGCAGAGTGTTTACGCCGGATGCCCTTCCTGATCCAACCCTGTATTTGAAGGGCATAGGGACCCAGTTAGGCAGACCCAATCTGGAGGGAGATCAGTAGAAAATCACAAATATATGAGCCTATTTATGTTAAAAAAAAAAAAAATAAATAAATAAATAAGACGTTTCTGAGTGTAAGTTGCACCCATGGCTAAACTATGAAGAAAACTGTGACTTGTACTCTGGAAAATACGGTAATTGGAGTGGGACTTTACGGGATAGGACGGTTGTCTTTTAAACTGATATGAAGTTTATTCAACTTCCATTATTACAGGAATCAAGTGGAAGACAGAAGAACTGGGACAGAAGACGGGGCTGCATGAGATTAGTTTGTACAATGTACAAAGTCAATTTTGCCTTTCCTGGATTCTTTAGCTACATTCTGTCTCTCATTGTCGAACTAAGTCTTTTAGATAAATTTAAATCCTCTACATGTCTCTAACCATTAAAATAAATCACACAAAATACATTTTTTGCCGTCTTTAATGTATGTTTTTCTGAGTATGGTTTATTTAAAAATCACAGATTTCATCTGTGATATTATTTCCGTTTTATGCTCCAAAGCTGCAATATTATTTTTTGAAAAGCTGTTAAAGCAAGATTAGATGAAGATAAAATTGACTGTGTAGCTTTTGTAAGACTGCAGCAGATAAATATTTTAATATGTTCATCAGTGAAGTTAAGGAGTATCAAGCAGGTCTTCAAAGACTTCTTCTTCATTCTGCTCCTGTGAGAAACACAGAATGGATCATGGAAAAGTCAGAATCAGTCAAAGTCTGTCTGTAAGAGTTTGATGTGTTTGTGTTGTCACCTCATGTTCTGGTCCAGATCCAGACTGATACAGTGATGACTGAGAGTGCTGCTACACCCACAGGAACATAGATGATCCTCCACCAAACACCTTCAAGGACAATCAAACCATTTAATATTCAGCATACAGTAAAAGATATGTGGAAGATTTGGACCATTGACAAACTCAATCGCACTAAGGGCCAAAATCCAAAACACAACTTATGTCACGCGCCGAACAAATTTATCAAACACTCTAAAATTACATTTTAAAACTTTAAAACCGTAACTTTTAACATAGTTATGAACTAGATATATAGCATTACCTGCTATAACGCTAGTGTGAATGGTGTAAGCTGAATTTGGCCGCTGAAAATGCAAGTGGCGATAGCCGAAGATGCTGAAATTGATAGCTAAAATGCTGAAGCTGATGATAGCAAGCTAAAATATTATCTAAATGCCAAATTAGCCTAAAAACAAAAAAAACATCAAAAGAACATAGGTAACCCAACATAGCATGTAGCTGAAAAAAACAGCTAAGCTTCAAAACATCCTAAAAAACTCAAAATCTACATAAAAACATATTTTATGAAATTTATACAACTTAGAAATAAGCGCCAGATAACATGAGGCAGTTAATAATAATAAAATAAAATGATCTAGAGGGCCGGATAGAATTACCCAGAGGGCCATATCCGTCCCCCGGACCTTGACTTTGACACATATGATCTATAGTGAGAACTTTGTCATTAAAACCCACGAAAAAATGTCTTTAGATTTTAAAACACTTAAATAAGCACATAGAAATAAAGAAAAGACAAAGGTTATCTGATTAACAGTGTGTCAATGCATTTAAAAAACACATTAGGTAAGTCAATTATCAAAAGCTAATTATATGCAAAGTAAGAAAAAGTGGTTGTTAATAATTCATTTACTATGTTTTCTTACCCGTTTTAAAGTGGTGTGTGTCTGATGCTGTGGTTGATCTGGATTTAGCTGAAGAAAATGACGACTTCAATGTGGTTGTTGACTCAAAGACTCTTCTTTTAGAGGATGGTTTAAATGTTGATAGATGTTCTGTGGATGTTCTGGATTTAGCTGAAGATGACGGCTTCAATGTGGTTGTTGACTCATACGCTCTTCTTTTAGAGGATGGTTTAAATGTTGGTTTAGGTGTTGATGTCACATCATTTACTAGATGATGAGAAAGTAGAGTTTTGATAAAATAAGTATCATGTGAGGTAAGTGGGACATCTCACATAGATACAAAATCTGTTTCTCACACATTTCTGTAAAACAGTAAATCAATCAGTTCTCATTAAAACTAAGCATTAAAATTTTATGTTTATATATTTAAAAGGCATAAATAAACAGATTGTTGATGTTTACATTTAGTCACAATTGATGTCTGTTTCCATCTCTTGAGTTGGCACAGAAAAACTGAATGTCATATCAAAGCTTCACAACCCTCTAGAGCAACAATGATCTATGAATTTACACAAAACCTGGAACTAAATAGATGTACTACCAATTAAAATGTCCCATATTTACAAACTTAAAATATTAGAAAATAACCTACTGTTTATAACTGTCAGCTCAACCTGAAACTCTGTCTCTTTGTGTCCTGATTTGAACTGTCTGCAGTTGTATCTTCCAGCATCTTCATCTGTGATCTTCTTTATAACCAGAGAACATTTCTCTGTAACTCTCAGTCTGTCTGATTTAGATCCAACATCTTTGAGAATCTTCCTGTCCTCAAACAGGGTAGTTGATGATTTATTTGAGTTACTGTAGATCCAGGTGATCCTGGAACATCCATCACTGAAATCAGTTGCATCTTCACATTTCAAAGTGACTTCATCTCCAACTCTGACAGTCTCCTCTCTGATTCTTTGAGCGTCTACAGTTTAGAGAAAGAGAGAAACACAAACATGTTCAGTTCTGATGAACATCTTAGACTAGATATTTAACATGCATGTTTAAAGAATACACTGAAGTCAATGTGGTTAGCAGCCTGCTCTCATTAGCATGAAGAACACAACAAGTCATGTTCCATGCTTTCAGAAAGGTCATGTTTGAATCTCTGTCATGTTTCTTACCTGTAAATGTGAGCATCCATGTCAGAATCAGAGGGAAGAGAAGTGATGTGAAGTCAAACATTGTTCTCTCCTCTGCTCTTCTCTGTCTCTTCTTCTCTCAGTGTTTTCTGTCACAGACTGAAGAGAACAAGAACTCTTAAGAGAAATACATCAGTTTCCTGTGGTTAGCAGCTCCTCCTTCCAGTCTCTTCAGATGTCTTCTTAACAATATTAAATCTTTCTTTCTAACTGTCAATTTTCTAAATCATAATACTATGAAAGAAAAAAAACAAAATTATGAAAAATATGGTTTCTTTGAAAGACAACACATAATTTTGATGAATGTGTTGGTCAGCCTGTGATGGGCCTCGGGGGTGGAGCAACTTGGCAGTGGCCCCCTCCCATGGTTGCCACATAGAGACGGCCCTCTCCCCACTTGGTTTCAATGGCACCTTAGAAATGTAGACCCTTGTTAGCGGTGCTTTGACATCACTACCAGCAATCAGGAGATGTCCTTTCAATTCCCTACCCCCAAATTTTAACTGCACCTTAGACATGTAGGGCCCCTCGATGGGAGGGTGTTTGGACATCACTGTGAGCCATCAGGAGATGTCCTGTCAATGCCCTACCTGCCAATTTTACCTGCACCCTTTATGCTACAACAACCTACACTCCAACAGACACATACAGTACACAAGGAAGGTGGGACCTCTGATCTTCTCTCCCCTACACCATCCCTGGTGGGTGGAACCAGGTCCTCAGCAACAGCGGGCGTGTCCCTTAGGGGCTGGCCTCCTGGGCCCAGCGACCCTCTCTCCATGCAGGGAGAGGGATCCCTAAGTTCTCTGATAAGACCATGAGCCTGGTATCACACCACATCTGAGCTTGAGGGTGTTTGTGTCCCTGTGGTGCAGGTTCTGGTCCTTGCCCTCCATCACTGGCCTCTCCAAAATTTCAGCAGTGGGTAAGCCTTGTCAGGCTAAATTCAATACACTCTTAGGGGACCCCCAGTTCTCTTGGTTGTTCTCCTCCTGAGTGGGGTGGGCGGCCTCTGTCCTGCTCTCTGCTGGACCTTCCATGGGGATGGTGGGTGGTTGCATGTCCAGCAAATCAACACACAGATTGCACCTGAGTGCCTCTTGTGGTGGACATGTTTTACTTTTACAATTGGGGTTGATCGCAACTCTTCGATTGTGTTAATATAAACCCATTTTGTAATATAAGCTGAACTTTATTCGACTTATATTACAAGACGAGTTTAAGCCGCTCAGGCAAGACGAGAGTGGCGGCGGGGGGGTGGGCTGGTGGTGGTGTCAGATGATAATAAAAGGCCATGAAAGAAGATGAATGTTATACATAAATTACATTACATGTGTTGATGCTTGTACAAACACATACACACCATCACACGGCATTCACGAAACTGTTTACAAGTCTAAAGCATATCTATACAGATTTCCTGCCACACATAACTCCAACCGACACCTTCTCATGCACACAGACATGAATACGTGGGATTATGTGCCAACAAATGAACAAATAAGACTTCCACCATGTCCATGTTCAAAGGGGAGGTCACACCCCTAATCAGTCATGGACTCATGACAATGACCTGGTTCAGATGTGTCCAGCCAATAAGAACATGCCAGAGCAGGGTATATTGAAAAACATGCAGGAAGGTGGTTGTCAAGGACCAGGGTTCCCTACCCCTGCATTACACCCTCAATCTAAAAGTGCCATCAGCAGACTTGAATCAAGATACAGAACTACTAGGACAGTTTGTGACAGACCCACAACTGACCAATCACAACCACGACGGTACCAAAGGACCTATGCACTCACACATTGTTTTACAAATGATACACAAACTGTGGGCTGTTTGTAACATATGAGGGGTACCAGGCCTACTATCCTAAAAAAAAAGTCAAAATACATGATCAATGTTATTAATGCCATGTAGTACATATACTTATTTGTTATGCAGGTGGTGTAGACATTTTCATATTAAAGGTCAATGAGACATTTCCCTTTGTTGTAAACTGCCTCCAATGGTTTTTAGGGGATATTGCAACATTTGGTGCCTCCAGGTTTGCAGCAATGTTGAGATCAGGATGTGGGGCTTAAGTAAAAAGTATTCATACTTTAACACACATGGAGGTTAAGATTAACAAATGTGAATTTAAAGTACTGTAGCTTCCATAAAAATATGATCTATAAGATCTGAATATAATAATCCTCAGATGAACATTTGCTGTGACTCTCATCTGTTGGTTTAATGGAGGCTGATGGGATCATGACCAGAAGAAGAAGACACTTTAACAGTGCTGTAGATCACTGCGTCTCCTTTATTTTCTTTGTCCAGAACCTGAGAGACAAATAACAGAATCAACTGTAGACTTTATCCACAAACATCCACAGTAATGTCATGTCTTTAGCTGATGAGCAGCAACAACACTTTAGACAGACTGATGTTTCAGTGATAACATCCTCACTAAATCATCATTACAGTCTCACAGCTTACCTGCCGTCTGTTGTTGGTGTTCCTGGAGAAGCTGATGGAGGCGTAGGAATCAGCATCTTCTGGAGGAGTCTGCAGGTGAAGACAGTCAGAGGAGGAACAGGAACTTTCTGCTCTGACATTCTCACAGCTGGACCATCATTTTTCTACACGTGTTGATTGTTGATCATGTCCAATATGCAGACAACACTCTAGGAGGTTTGTCTGTCCCTTTCATCCTGAGGTCTGTCGTCAGAATTCATCCCATCCTCCAATAACATTTTTTTCCACATTTTGACCAAGTAATGACATCAGATGGTCACACGTCTGCTGTGTCAGAACTCACAGATACCCTCTGGATCAGATGAACTGTGACCCCAAGACTGGTTGTGAATAAGCAGGTCATTAGGAATGTGGTACAGAAAGCAGGATTGTTTGGTACTAGTGCCACGTCATCAATTTATACCAGACCGATAACTTTCAGTCCTTAATACAGTGCTCGAAAGTCTGAAGTGGCATTGCAGCAGCCCGGACACGGTGATAACTACTTTGTGTCGATGTGGCTTTAAAAACAGAAACAGGCTTTCTCTTCCTCTTTCCTCACTGCTTTTCCCTTCCTACTTCAGCTTGAAGAGGAGAGGCTGCTTACGCCACATAACTCTTTGCTGACAAATGTACAACAACAAATGCACTGTGATGGCAGACACCACAAGCAAAAAGGTCCAAAGTGTGGCTGTATTTTTCCAAAGTGGATGCAGACAGCCAATTCTGTCTCTAATGTAACAAAAACGTGGTTTGTAAGGGTGGCAGCATCAGTAATCTGTCCAAACACAGCGTTGGAATACATCAGACTCAAGTGGAGAGGTGTGCAGCGTTTGACATAAGTAAAACGGCTCTTGTTTCAACTGTTGTGTATGCTAGTAGTACACATGTGGAGCATGCAACTAAAGGGTTGCTTTTCAAAGATAAGTTAAGGAAATTATAATAAAAATGAGGCGTCCCAGCCAGGATTTGAACCAGGAAATTCTCACTGTGACCTGAGGGCTGACCACTACACCACTACTGCATTCAACCACGTTTCATCCACGTTTAATGTATGCCACTCTACCGCCCTCTTGTGGCCTGCTCGGTTTATCACATATACTTTTTCAAGCGCTTATTCACCGGAAATACTAAAAATCAAAACAAGGTAATTTCCGAAACCTGAACATCTTTATAGGTCTCCTTTAAACATGAAACATGAAACAGAGTTTAGATCCACGGCCACAGAGAAGTCATTACAGAAGTTCAAAACTCACCATGTATGCCATGTTTGCCTCAATCTTTGTTTTTCTTTCTGCAGAAACAAAGATTTAAATTCAGAATCAGAAATTCATGTGAAATAATCTTCTGTTTCCATCAGTTGAATGTTCTCACCTTTAATCCTCCTCCATCCCATCAGCATCACAACAACTAGAATGCATGCTGCAACAATTACAGCTGCAGTGATGATCACTGCTGTCATGTCTGGAGCATCAACAGAGAAGAAACAGTTAGAAAAACATACAGCTCTTTTCTCCACAGCATTTCAATGGATGGTCTATATCTGGTAAAGTTAAAGCAGTTGTGTGGATTATGGCCTTCAGAAGCTGCAGCTACAACTTTGTTTATGCAATACTAATAAAAGAATGTTGTTGACAAAAATAATTTAGAGGTAAAATTTAAAACAAATTTAAGCCTTACATTATTTAAAGACTAAAAAGAAACTAGCAGTGAAAGCGTCCCACTTTCTTCTCTCTTGGAATTCATATGTGACATACTTGTATTGGTGAGATGATCCGGTGCAGCTGATGGTTTCAATGTTTGCAGAACTGATTCTGTGGTTGCTGAGGATTCAGCTGCAGATGTAAATGCAGAAGAAAGTTTAAATGTTAGTTTAGTTCTTTTCTGGCAGATCTTGTGTCATTTTCTAAAGGAGAAAGCAGAAGTTTGATGAAACAAGTATCATCTGACGTAATGGAGAAAAACTGTTTTTCAAAAAAACGTCAAAAACGGTTTTGGTTTATGTTTGTCAAAATGACAGAATAATTTTATGTTTAGATTTTTTAAACTAGAAAAGATCAGTAAACAATAGAAGTCTTCATTTTGTCAGTATATCAGTTGCTCTATGTTTCAGTCCCATTTTCACTGATCTAAAGCTTCAAATATTGAAATAAAACTTACCGTTTCTGACGGTCAGTTGTACCTGAAAATC
>NC_050518.1:22913415-22915081 GCF_002922805.2 Oryzias melastigma | reverse complement strand
AAATCTAAGCCTTACATTATTTAAAGACTTAAAAGAAACTAGCAGTGAAAGCATCCCACTTTCTTCTCTCTTGGAATTCATATGTGACATACTTGTATTGGTGAAATTATCTGGTGCAGCTGATGGTTTCAATGTTTGCAGAACTGATCCTGTGGTTGCTGAGGAGTCAGCTGCAGATGTAAATGCGGAAGAAAGTTTAAATGTTAGTTTAGTTCTTTTCTGGCAGATCTTGTGTCATTTTCTAAAGGAGAAAGCAGAAGTTTGATGAAACAAGTATCATCTGACGTAATGGAGAAAACGTGTTTTTTAAAAAACTTCAAAAACGGTTTTGGTTTATGTTTGACAGAATAATTTTTATATTTAGATTTTTTAACTAGAAAAGATCAGTAAACAATAGAAGTCTTCATTTGGTAAATCACTTGCTCTATGTTTCAGTCCCATTTTCACAGATCTAAAGCTTCAAATATTGAAATAAAACTTACCGTTTCTGACGGTCAGTTGTACCTGAAATTCTGTCTCCATTTGTCCTGATGTGCTGAACTGTCTGCAGTTGTATGTTCCAGCATCTTCATCTGTGATCTTCTTTATAACCAGAGAACATTTCTCTGTAACATTCAGTCTGTCTGATTTAGATCCAACATCTTTGAGAATCTTCCCGTGTTCAAACAGGGTAGTTGCTGGGTTGGTTGAATTACTGTACAACCATGTGATCCAGGAACATCCATCACTGAAATCATTTGCATTTCCACACTTCAAAGTGACTTCATCTCCAACTCTGACATTCTTGTTTCTGAATGTTTGAGCGTCTACAGTTTAGAGAAAGAGAGAAACACAAACATGTTCAGTTCTGATGAACATCTTAGACTAGATATTTAACATGCATGTTTAAAGAATACACTGAAGTCAATGTGGTTAGCAGCCTGCTCTCATTAGCATGAAGAACACAACAAGTCATGTTCCATGCTTTCAGAAAGGTCATGTTTGAATCTCTGTCATGTTTCTTACCTGTAAATGTGAGCATCCATGTCAGAATCAGAGGGAAGAGAAGTGATGTGAAGTCAAACATTGTTCTCTCCTCTGCTCTTCTCTGTCTCTTCTTCTCTCAGTGTTTTCTGTCACAGACACGAGAGAAACGAGACAGAAATCCTTCAGTTTCCTGTGGTTAGCAGCTCCTCCTTCAAGTTACTTCAGAGGTTCTCTTCTTCTTTGTCATATTTGTTCACAGCTTTGAACAAAACATTAAAAACTACATTTCTGACCAAACAGACTTGTCATAACCCATAATTGACTGAGCCAGAACACCAGGTTTTATCAAACTTCCAACCAGAGTTTGAGGTCATCAAATCAAATCAAACTGTATCTGTATTGCACTTTTCCAAAAAATCTATTTCGTTTAAGGTGCTTAAATAAAACATTATCAAGTAATCATGGCCTTAATATATACCATTACGCTGAACGAGGCGGCAAATTACCTGAAAGACAAGATCATGGCTTAAATGAACTAGAAGCAACTCTGATACCAACCCCAACGGTTATGTGAAGTACTACTTGAAAGTGTAAGCGAAGTATTGAGAGTAATCTTTACCACAGCAATCACTGAAACCAAAGAACTCGTTAACACTTCAACTGGAACTTTGGTTTTCTCACATCAAGTCCATGTCTGTCT
>NC_050518.1:22903619-22905494 GCF_002922805.2 Oryzias melastigma | reverse complement strand
TGCAACAATTACAGCTGCAGTGATGATCCCTGCTGTCATGTCTGAGCATCAACAGAGAAAACATTCAAGGAAAAGTTAGAAAAAGTCATAGCTCTTTTCTCCACAGCATTTCAATGGATGGTTTATATCTGGTAAAGTTAAAGCAGTTGTGTGGATTATGACAAACAGAAGCTGCAGCTACAACTTTTTTATGAAACACTTGGTTACAAAAGGACTTTAGAGATAAAAACACCAAATTGACACGAAAACATATGCAACAACTGACAAAAGCAAAAGCGTGACACATAATAAATTCAGTCCATTTGTGGCACGTCAAATTGTGGGAAAAAGTATTTTGAACATTTTTGAATCAATCAAATCAGAAGTTAAGACCAGGACTAGCAAGTTTCAGACTGAAAAGCTGCGTAATCAGCGTAATCTGCATCCATCTCTGTTGTTGCTACATTCAAGCAGTAAGTTTTGTTGTAAATTATTTTCAACATCACAGATGATCTGATGTTTAGGAGAGCTATTAATATTCATGTAGCTGGTTGTATCTTCTTCACATTTTTCCTTTTTTTCACATAGAGGCAATAAACCTCTTTTGTTTTCTCTGTTCTGTTGGGCCGAATTGTAATTCTTCCTATATCCCTTCTCCCTATCTTGAAGGGGAATTTAAAGGGAAAGGGGTGTCTGAAATAGTTTTTTTAGGGTATCCCTCCGCCGGTAGGGCAAGTCTCATTGCAGTGTGATGCGGAAGAGAAGCACTTTGATTCACATGGGTGCGCTCTGAAGCACAGAAGTTTTCGTTTAGATATAAGTATTGATTGTTTGTTTTTTTAACGTTATCAAATCAATGTTATGTATTTCTAAGCACTAACGTAGCTGACTGGCAATTATTGATGATGTCATCGAATGGGAGTAACATCCGAATTCAAAGGCATTATTTTTTCATAACTCTTCATTTGGAAGGCTAAATATAGGGGTAGGGAGAAGCCATAGGGGAAGGATTCATCCTTGGTCTTCATTCCAGTCATACCTGTCTGAGAGAAATGATCTGCTGCAGCTGATGGTTTGAATGTTGACAGAACTGATTCTGTGGTCGTCGTGGATTCATCTGCAGATGTTGATGCAGAAGATGGTTTGGATGTTGGTTTGGGTGTTTTTTTGTTGATCTGACATCATTTTCTGAAAGATGAAAAAGGAGAAGTTTGATAAAAACAAGTGTCATATGATGAAAGTGAGAGGATTGATTAAAAAAAGCTTCAGTTTATATGAGAAAATTCTATAAGGAACTAACTCTAGCCCTGGGTTTCCGTGTAAAGGCCAAATCCAAATTCTTTCTCTTGTTGAGGCACTTGGAGGGTTAGTGGTGCCTGAAACGGTTTTTTTAAGAGAAAACTGTTTTGACAGTGGGACTCTCTATCTCTCCGGAGTAGAAACTAATTTCTTCACATGGCTGTGCTTTGGAGCACCCAAGTTTATTTCAATGTAAATATTGACTTTTTGTTTTAGCACAAATTTTTTAAGTATAAAACTGATGTTGTTGTGTATTTTCTGACTGCTGATAGCTCCGCTCTAACGTAGATGACCGGTGAATGATCATGATGTCATTGAATGCGTCTGAATATAAAGACACTGGGGCTAAGTCATTCTGTGTAAATGGTTAATGCATCGTTAACACATTGTTCAGTTACTACATTGGCTTTTGCCTCAAACGGGACATTGTTTGATTATTTTCCTTTCCCTGTCAAAAAAAAGATAAGATGTAAATTGGAAACGGGCACCTTTAACTTATGCTGTACAGTTTGGGCTTGGTGTCTGATGGCTGGTCAGAAAATGTACTTCAATCATTTTTTTTCTTTTCAGTGTACTCCTAACACTGTTGTCTGCAGG
>NC_050518.1:22900290-22903452 GCF_002922805.2 Oryzias melastigma | reverse complement strand
GTGATTTAGACATAGCCTATGCTTCCATAACTCTGGAAGCTGTGTAGAGGTAGGGCGGAGGAAGAATTCTGTTTCAGCCAAAAATGTTTTACTTGAAGTTTGAACTAAAACAGAGACTTATTCTTTTGATTGACAGGTGAGAGTTGAACCTTCAGATCTGAAACATTCTCACTGTTTGTTCTGACAACGTTCATGTTTGTTTGTTGACTTCATCTTCAGACGAGACGATGACAACGACCACAAACCTGATTTAGAGACATGATCTGCTGCAGTTGATGGTTTGAATGTTGATAGAACTGATCCTGTGGTTGTTGTGGATTCAGCTGCAGATGTTGATGCAGAAGATGGTTTGGAGGTTGGTTTAGGTGTTCTCCATGTTGATTTGACATCATGTTCTGAAAGACGAGAAAGCAGAAGTTGATGTAGGTGAGAAAATCTAAAAAAAAATTAATTTCAAGTAGAAAAATATAAAACTGTTACACTGTATCTTGAGCTCGTATTTGTCAAACTGAGTTTGAAACATTTTATATAAGTGTAATTGTTTTATACTTGAAAATATCAGCAAACTATAGAAGTATTCATATTTTAATCATACCAGTAACTCTATGTTTTTCCACAAACTTAAAGCTTCAGACGTTATAATGAAATCTCACCATTTTTAACAGTCAATTCAACCTGAAACTCTGTCTCCATGTGTCCTGATGTTCTGAACTGTCTGCAGTTGTAACTTCCAGCATCTTCATCTGTGATCTTCTTTATAACCAGAGAACATTTCTCTGTAAGACTCAGTCTGTCTGATTTAGATCCAACATCTTTGAGAATCTTCCCGTGTTCAAACAGGTTTATTGTTTGTTTAGTTGACTGACTGTAGATCCAGGTGATCCAGGAACATCCATCACTGAAATCATTTGGATTTTCACATTTCAAAGTGACTTCATCTCCAACTCTGACAGTCTTGAATCTGATTGTTTGAACATCTACAGTTTAGAGAAAGAGAGAAACACAAACATGTTCAGTTCTGATGAACATCTTAGACTAGATATTTAACATGCATGTTTAAAGAATACACTGAAGTCAATGTGGTTAGCAGCCTGCTCTCATTAGCATGAAGAACACAACAAGTCATGTTCCATGCTTTCAGAAAGGTCATGTTTGAATCTCTGTCATGTTTCTTACCTGTAAATGTGAGCATCCATGTCAGAATCAGAGGGAAGAGAAGTGATGTGAAGTCAAACATTGTTCTCTCCTCTGCTCTTCTCTGTCTCTTCTTCTCTCAGTGTTTTCTGAGACTGAAGACAACAAGAACCCACACTCAGGACAGAAACACACCAGTTTCCTGCTCTGCATCCTGTATCACAGTCAGCACTTCCATCTGTTAGTGTTCTGCCAGAAACTTGTTACTGTGTGGATCTCCAGCCTTTTGTTTTCATCCTGCTCTAATTGCCTGATCATATTTGGATTCTGATCTGCCCTGAAATATGTATCTAGACTGAACCAGAGTGTGAGAACTGTAAGGAGAGAAGAGGCTGAAACTTCACGAAAGGTCCCTGAGTCAAACACAAGTCAGTCTACCATCTCTGGACTGTTTGACCACCCTAAAGGAGTCCAGCTGGGCTGTGTGCCCTGTCTGTTCAGAACCACTAACACAATGCTAGATCTAATGTCAACACAACAATGTCTTTAAGTCATTGTACTTAGTCACAGGTCTGACTCTTCTTCTGCAGCTCACAGGATCTCCTATTTATGGCACAATCAGATAAAAAAATGAGCGTCCTGCCAGCGGCTTCCTTTCACACATGACATGGCTGTCTTGATCATTTGCTGTTTTTAGTCTGGAACGTGTTTTCAAAGACTCAAACCTCGTTCTTAACTTTGCATCTCTAACAAACCTTCAACAGACTTGAATGATTGAGCACAGTTGTGTTTCATAATGTCATCAGTTCACCTTTTTAATTCCAACACAAAGCTAAAATAATAGTAATAAAATAGAGACAGAATAGAAAACACAAAAGACAACAACTTGAACAAAATCGACTGTATGCAACAGAGGATGAAAAATACAGAACACAAATCAAAAATTATTGCAAACCAAATAAAATCACATTTATTTTAACATGACCACATTTGACCAAGACACCATGTCTTCAAAACCACACAACAGATCTCCAGAGCTAAATGGTTCTTTGTTCTCTTAATTTGGCAGATAACACAAAGTTCTACTTATTTATTTTACATTAATAGAGGGTTTCTAGTGATAACAAAGTTAGCATGAGAACACCCTGCTCATCACGCTGCTGCTGGTCATTATTGTATGCAAGATGGACAACCCATGAATCAGGTTACATGAAATTTTCCTGATGGAGTTTCTGTGAATTAAACTGAAGAGAATTCAATCTTAAGAACTTAATATTTGACAAGTACATTTTTTTACTGTGCAATATAATTTCAAGAATATGTCATTTGTTGGTTTGGTGCATTGAATGTATGATCTCAACAGCTTGGTCCCTCCCCTCTCGTGCTCCAAATAGGACATACCCGTTGGCTCTAAGAAGTCAAAACTATTACTCAGTCATTCTATTTGTCAGAATAACCATTGTTGTTCTAATATATTTTCTTATTGCTAATCTTTGTTTTTTTCATCGCGAACTCTTCAAATTATAAAATGATCAATCAGATGCCGCGATAAAAGCATGTGGTGCTAGCTGGCCCCACCTCAAACATTTGATTGACAGCTTCTCCTGAGCTGGTTTCAGTGGAAGGGGTGTGGACTTTGAACAAGCTACCTCTAAATTGGCGACAACGGGACTCAGACCAATCACAGTCATTTGGCTCCAAAGGGCGGCAACTGTAATACGGAAAAATCCTGGACAGATTTTGCCTTATCTCGCAAGAAGTAAGATAGTAAGTCCGGATGTTGATAATTCAAGTACAGAAAATGGCATGGTCAAATTGGGGTGGGATTATATAAGTTCACTTCCTTCCCTCCCTTTCAGGCGATCAATTTGTGATTCATTATGTCATATTTGCATATTTTATGTATTATTAATTGATTGCTTGAAATAAACCATTTTATTCATTCATTTCGTATTGGTGACATCACATCCCACTTTGTCCAGTGATAATATATGTCTATGGTTTGATGTTGTCGACGCAGTTACCATA
>NC_050518.1:22893950-22900222 GCF_002922805.2 Oryzias melastigma | reverse complement strand
ATACATTTTCTTTACACTCTGTTATTTAAGTAAACAGAAGAGAATCTGGTCTTAACATTTCTGCTGCATAATCTTCAACAGACACATTAACTGAAGTTTACTTCACTCACCTTAACTACTTCCTGAAAGTCGTTGTTAAGGTGGGTCAAATTAAATGAAGATTATCCACAGAACATTGAAGGAAAAAGCCCATAATAAGCTGGCCCATCATACCACCTACCCCCACATTTGTCAAAAAAAGGAAAATACATTATATTAGTTTTTGACATCAGGCTGGACACATGTTTATATGTAGTGAAGCTGGACTTTTTCACATAGAAGGGAAGTTGCTCTCTTTTGTAACCTTCCTCCTGCGGTCTTATGGGGAACTGCAACATTTGATGCCTCCAGGTTTGCAGCAACTTCAAGATCAGGAAGTATTGTTTTAGGTAATAAGTATATATACACTATGAAAGTTTAAATGAAAAGTTGTGAAGTGAAAGTCCTGCAGCTTCCATAAAAACACGATCTTTGAGATCTGAATGCAGGATGAACATTTGCTGTGACTCATCTGTTGGTTTAATGGAGGCTGATGGGATCACTGTGAGCATGAGAAGAAGAAGACACTTTGACACTGCTGTAAGTGACTCCATCGTCTTTGTTCAGAACCTGAGAGACAAACATCAGAGAATCAACTGTAGACTTTATCCACAAACATCCACAGTAATGTCATGTCTTTAGTTGATGAGCAGCAACAACACTTTAGACAGACTGATGTTTCAGTGATAACATCCTCACTAAATCATCATTACAGTCTCACAGCTTACCTGCCGTCTGTTGTTGGTGTTCCTGGAGAAGCTGATGGAGGCGTAGGAATCAGCATCTTCTGGAGGAGTCTGCAGGTGAAGACAGTCAGAGGAGGAACAGGAACTTTCTGCTCTGACATTCTCACAGTTGGACCACCTTTTTTCTACTCGTGTTGATTGTTGATCATGTCCAATATGCAGATGACACTTTCCTGTGTGTGTCTTACTCTGGTTTAGAACTCTAACAAGGTTGTTCTTCAGGAGCAGGAAGATTGAGGAGCAGTATAGTAGTTTTGTTGATCCCTGTCCCCCCACAACAATGTTTCTCAGTTTTTGACCACGTGATGAAAGCTGAAGGTAACACGTCTACTGTGTTAAGGGTCACAGAGACGCTCTGGATCAGATGAAGTCACACCCAGACCAGCTGTATATTAAGGGGATCTAATGAGAGGTTCCACCTGTTCAAGGATTAAACTTGCACCTCTTAGCATTAATGGAGGCGCTTTCTGAGTAGATCAGGATAGATTTGTTTCAGCCATTCTATAATAACCTACTAATATTTCACTGTGAATCAGGATCATAGGTCCATGCCTGCTGTTCTTTCGCAAATTTTAGACACAAACCGAACCAGATTTTAAGAGGACTTCAGGCCACGTAAAATACTTTTGAATTAAGAAAAAGATTTTGTGATAAATCAACTTTATTCATAGTTTTGTTTTAAAAACTTAAGTTAAACTGCATCCACTGCTGCCTGGTATAAATATGCTTTAAAGGCAAAAAACACACTTAATGAGTTGTGGTGTCAGTCTTTGCAGCAAAAACACTTCTACATTTCAGTAGGTAAATGCTAAGACTAATATTTGCTGCTTTACTGCTCCTTGTGGCGTGACCAGTTTATCACAGTGAAAGTTTTTTTAAACTAAAGAAAATCCTTCATAATCAAAACAAAGTCATTAAAAGTAATAATATTCTGATAGGTCTCCTTTAAACTCAGTTCAAGACAAATATAAGAAAAGGTAAAACTTTTAGTGTGAAATAAAAACATAAACAAAGAACCCTGACAGAGAAATCACTATAGAAGTCCAACATTTCATTATTCGGATCAAAAACTCACCACATTTGTCTCAATCTGTGTTTTTCTTTCTGCAGAAACAAAGATTTAAATTCAGAATCAGAAATTCATGTGAAATAATCTTCTGTTTCCATCAGTTGAATGTTCTCACCTTTAATCCTCCTCCATCCCATCAGCATCACAACAACTAGAATGCATGCTGCAACAATTACAGCTGCAGTGATGATCCCTGCTGTCATGTGTGGAGCATCAACAGAGAAAACATTCAAGAAAAAGTTTACATCCGTCTCTGTTGCTCCAACAGTCAAATCTCCATTCTTCTCTCACAAGATTAACACTTTTTTATCTTTAAAGTTTTACAAGGCTGGTATTTTTATAAACTTCTAGACTTTACTGTTTTTTTATTTCATTCAAGTACTGACAATGATGAATCTCTTGTTTTCCCCTTTTCTGTTGGTCTGCATGATATACATAGACCTACCTGTTTTAGAGACATGATCTGATGCAGACGATGGCTTGACCGTTGGCTGAACTAATTCTCTGGTTTTTGTGGATTCATCACCTGATGGACCATAAAATGGTATAAAAGTTAGTTTCTGTTAGATTCACATCATTTTCTGAAAGATGAGAAAACAGAAGTTTGATGAAACGAGTGGCATATGATGCAATTAAGAAAACCTGTAAAAAGTTGTGTCATTTTCAGAGGGAAACTTCAAAAATGATTTTTCTCAGCATCTGTTCACATTTGTCAAACAGAGTTTGAACAACTTCATGATGCTAAAGATAAAAAAGATCAGCAAAACTTAAAGTTTTTGTGTTATATACCTTTCGATACATGTTCACAAACTTAAAGCTAAAATTCTTACAATAAAAACTTACGTTTTTGAACAGTCAGTTCAAGCTGAAACTCTGTCTCCTGGTGTCCTGATGTGTTGAACTGTCTGCAGTTATATGTTCCAGCATCTTCATCTGTGATCTTCTTTATAACCAGAGAACATTTCTCTGTAACTCTCAGTCTGTCTGATTTAGATCCAACATCTTTGTTAATCTTCCTGTGTTCAAACAGGTTTATTGCTGGCTTGTCTAAGTTACTGTAGATCCAGGTGATCCAGTAACATCCATCACTGAAATCATTTGCATTTTCACATTTCAAAGTGACTTTATCTCCAACTCTGACAGTCTTGTTGCTGAATGTTTGAACATCTACAGTTTAGAGAAAGAGAGAAACACAAACATGTTCAGTTCTGATGAACATCTTAGACTAGATATTTAACATGCATGTTTAAAGAATACACTGAAGTCAATGTGGTTAGCAGCCTGCTCTCATTAGCATGAAGAACACAACAAGTCATGTTCCATGCTTTCAGAAAGGTCATGTTTGAATCTCTGTCATGTTTCTTACCTGTAAATGTGAGCATCCATGTCAGAATCAGAGGGAAGAGAAGTGATGTGAAGTCAAACATTGTTCTCTCCTCTGCTCTTCTCTGTCTCTTCTTCTCTCAATGTTTTCTGTCAGAGAATGAAGACAACAAGAACTCACTCAGGACAGGAATGGTTCCTCTTTAAGTGAAAATCAACTCCTCCTTCAAGTCATTTCAGAAGTTTTTTCTTCTTTCTCAAGTTTGAACAACAAAAAGGCTTTGTTTATATATGAAACATTTTAACCAAATTAGCAATAACTGATGCCCAAATCAGTTTTGTAATCTGTTTTTGTCATGAATAAGCTCCTTTTGATACCTTTTTATTTGAGTGTCAGTGACAGAAAGGAGAGGTCAGGATGAAAAAAAAGTGACAGAAGAAGATTTTTAATAAAAATTAACAAGAAAATGTTGAAAAGTGGGGGATATGGTGCAATAAATCAAAGCAAACAGCATCACCCTGGAGTAAAGGATCCGGGGGAACCCAAAGGCAGTCCTGACAAGGACACGCAGATTCTTCCCAACAGGCCAAGACGTGGTTCCAGTTTCAATTAATAGTTTTATTACAAAGTAAAAAGAATTAAAGCAGTAAAAGGCAAAGTAACAAGCCTAATTGAGAGGAGGTTTACCGGCAGAACGCTGTGCGTAGGATTGGAGGACAAAAAAACAAAACTGGATTACACCCCACACAGTGACATGCACACACACACGTGAAAGGAATTGGGTTCACACCAGGAAATGCCAACAAACGAGCCTTCATCGTCGTCGCCCAACACGCTCTGCCAAAGCACTTTGCCCTGAGAAGAAAAAGAGAAATTAAAACACTAAGTGGGGTTGTCAGCAGATAAAACCAGCTAAAAAAGAGATATCCTGACCCCCAAACCACACACACCTAAAAAAGAATTAATTAAAAAGAATAAAATAAAATGGAAAGGCTACCGCCCATACAGTGTCACTGGTCGCGAGGGGGCTCACCGGGGGGCTGAGGGTGATAATTGATGATAATTGTGTCCCCGTCCCATCATGCCTTGCACTTTGAAAGGAAACCATTTGGGAAGTTTCTATCCATCGGGTACTTTCTGTCTATTAGATAACTTACATACATCTATAGTAGATGTCTACTGGACATCTCAGACAACTCAAATGTGTCACTAGTAGATGTCTAGTAGTGTTCTGCATATGATCTCCCACACATTTGCTTCTAGCATCTATCTTGAGATATTTTTAAATGTTTATTTAATATTTATTGCGTGATTAATAAATATTAAATTTTTAGTTGCTTTATTAATCGTGCGAGTTAACGCATCAACATTCACGGCCCAACTATTTTTATCTCTGTTAAAGTTGAAGCGTCTTTCTTTCTCATTGACATTCATTTTCTACACAGGAAAGTAGCTCAGCTTCAGTTCACATTTTTTTCTTTCTCTATGTAAATAGATGCAATAAACCTCTCTTGTTCTCTCTTTTCTGTTGGTCTTCATTCCAGACATTTATGTTTTAGAAAGATGATTTGTTGCAGACGATGGTTTGCATGTTGGTTTGGGTATTTTTCTGAAAGATGAGAAGCAGAAGTTTGATGAAACGAGTGTCTTCTGACGTAAGTGAGAATGTTTCTGTGAGAAACTTCAAAAACTGTTTTTCACACAGTATCTGTTTATGTTTGTCAACCTAAGTTTAAGTAATTCACTATTTAAACATTCAAACTAGAAAAGATCAGTAAACAAAAGTCTTCAAATTGTCAGCATATCAGTTGCTGTATGTTTCAGTACCAAACCTTCACAATTCAAGCCTCAAATGTGAGGATTATAACCTAACATTATTAAATTTAATTGACTATTAAGCTCTGTAATTGTGTGTCTGTAATGTTGAACTGTCTGCAGTTGTATCTTCCAGCATCTTCATCTGTGATCTTCTTTATAACCAGATAACATTTCTCTGTAACTCTCAGTCTGTCTGATTTAGATCCAACATCTTTGAGAATCTTCCTGTTTTCTGACAGGATAAATGTTGGTTTGGTTCATTTACTGTAGATCCAGGTGATCCTGTAACATCCATCACTGAAATCATTTGCATTTTCACATTTCAAAGTGGCTTCATCTTCACCTCTGACAGTCTTTTCTTTGAATGTTTGAGCATCTACAGTTTAGAGAAAGAGAGAAATACAGAGAAATATGGCAGAGCTGCCATGACAACGGAGTCGGCGAAGTCAGGGTTCAATTTCCAGCGGGTGAACTGAGAATGATCCCGCCTGGGTCTCTCTGTGCCGGTCCTAAGTCGGGATAAATGCGGGGCTTTCTCAGGAACGACATCCAGCTTTAAAATCTCTGCCAAATCAAACATGTCCATCGGTGGAAGCTGATTCACTGTGGTGAGTAAAGTCGAAAGGTGAACAACAGGATTACTTTGGCTTTCAGACATGTTTTAGACTGAATGAAAACAATTTTAAATCCAGAGATTAGATTGTGAATTTATTAGATTACTAAATATGTGGTGTCCAACAGGGTTCTGTGCTTGGACTTCATTTGTTCCTGATAAATAACAACATTTTCATTATTATTTAGACTTTTATGCAATTTTGTGGGAAAAAACCTTTAATTACAGCAAGACAATCAATACCTAAACAAACTGGGAAACATTAATTCTACAATAGAAACAGCAAACAAATACATAACAAACATTTCAGAAACACACAGTATGGAAAAACATAATAAAAATAATGAAAACTGAATTTTCCAAAGAATAAAGAATCATTGAAGTGTGAAATGAAGTAATTCTGTTTGAAGATTAAACAAAAAAAAATAATAAAAATAACTTTCAAAATATGTGTGACCAGAGCTGAACTTCTATCTGGACCAGAGACATTTTTATGGTTAGGATTATTTTAGAGTTGGAGTCAAATACAACAAAAGGCTCACCGCTCTCTGAGGGATGGTCTAATGGTGGAGAACAAGCTTCAACACCTGAGTGTGTGACAGCTAAAGTTACACTTTAATGTTA
>NC_050518.1:22887863-22890891 GCF_002922805.2 Oryzias melastigma | reverse complement strand
GTCTCACAGCGAGAGGGCTCCAGGTCAAGTACCATCTGGGGCTTTTCTGTGTGGAGTTTGTATGTTCTCCTTCCTCCCACAGTCCAAACACATGCTTCTTTAGACTAATTGTTGTCTCTAAATTGTCCCTTGGTGTGTGATTGTGGCCGTGTGACAGACTGGAGACCTGTCCAGGGTGTACCATGACCTTGTCCTACAGTAACCTGGTTGGTCTCCAGCAGCTCCATGACCTCATAAGGGATCAAATGGTTTAAAAGATGACTGGATGGATGGACATGAGTCCACTGATCTAAGGCTGCTGTCCATGGTGCTGAAAGTTTCAAAGATTCTAAACATTAAGATCTAAAGCTTTTTGTCTGTTTGTTCTGTACTGATGAAATGTTTGTATCCTCCGATATATCAGTTGTTGTTATTTTTATTGTTAATACACCTCAATGATGCTTTATTTTACAGAGAAAAGACGAAGAAAGATTATTTATGAAAAAGAAGTGTGAAAAATAAATATTATAAACAAGCTTCATTCTGCTCTACATGCTTCACATGTGCAATACAAGGTAGGAGTTTTAATGAGTAATCTTGTTAAAACTGAGTATTTCTGATTGTTGACTCACTTGGTTGAAGTATTATTGTTCTGAGGTAGAATGTCGAGTTCAGAGTTACTTACAGTTAAAGTCTGATTACAGGGAGTCTCCATGTTACACAGAATTAAACAAACCAAAGTACTTTTGTATTTACTGTGTGGAGTAAACTAACCTGATGCTGTTGAACTGTTCAGCTCCATCTTATTTAAGTTTATTGTTTTTGTAAAACATGATAAATAAATGATAATAGTAATAAAATAGGTGAGTTACATCGTGGTGTAGTTCACAAACATGCATCGTGGGAAAAAACTGAGAGAGAAAAATACTTCCACTGCATAAAACACGCTTCACAAGAAAGTGTTCATGATTAAATTCCAGAATAAATATAATTTAATATATTTAAAAGGGCCAATTCATGTGGCTCACAGTTTTTTTTTAATTCTCTTTAAGAACTTTTTGGGGTTTTGCAGGGTTCAAGTAAACTGTCTCTTCAAACAGTTTTTACAAGAAAAGTAACCAGGAAATTTAGTAAAACATTTTTTTATTGTTTTTTTGTTTGTTTCAAACACAAAATGAAAATAATCACAAGAATTTAAAAATAAAAAAAATAAGAATTACAAAATACAAATATGCAAGTAAAGCAAACAATGTGCTTGAAAAGGAGTGGGTAGAAGAAAAGTCTTGTGTGGTCCCACCCCTTTTTACAACACTTGTTACGTATATCTATTTAGTTTTTTGTTTTTTTTCTTTAAAGAAGACAGACAACAAATGTACTTCCATTTTAGGAGTTGTGTGATTTTTTAGGGAAATCTGAATTACTTGTGCAAAGGAAAGGTCTTAATAGACATTTTTCTGAATGTATGAAAATAAAAATGATTTGTATTAAATCTCCATCATTTCTACCTTTATTTAAAGCATAAAATCAATATCAACAAAACAGATTAAAACACACAAATTTAGATGGACTGAAGTGATTTTTGTTACTTTTAATGTGTATACTGTATTTCTAAATAAAACAGACAGGTGAAATCTGTGAATTAATCAACTTTATTAAAAAAAACTGTTTTAAAGCTGTAGGATTTCTCACTACACACTTTATACACTTTTGTCTCACAAGCATGAACATTTTTAAACATTTCTCTCTTATTTAAACTTGCAAAGCTCAAACTTTTACATGAAAATAACATTTGTTATATTAAGCAGATTCTGTACAGCAAACGCTGTGAGATTTGTTGACAATAATCATTAGCCAATCCAGACACAGAACCCAATACAGTAAAAAAAATGCATTAACACAAAGCGAGCAACGATAAACTGCATTATATAGAAGGAACACTGTAAAGCAAAATATATTATCAACGTCTTTAAAACTGAGCTGCGAACTGGTTTATATTTGGGAAGTTGGACTTTTGAAGTTGCTCACTTTTGTAACCTGCCTCCAGTGGTCTTTTGAGGAACTGCAACATTTGATGCAGCATCTTTCAGATCAGGAAGTGGGGTCTTAAGAAAACAGTATTCATATGTTAACATATATGTGGGTTGAACTGAACAGATGTAAGATTAAAGTCCTGGAGCTTCTATAAAAACATGATCTTCAAGATCTGAATGCAGGATTCTAACAAATCCTCAGATGAACATTTGCTGTGACTCTCATCTGTTGGTTTAATGGAGGCTGATGGGATCATGACCACAAGAAGACACTTTAACAGTGCTGTAGATCACTGCATCTCCTCCATCATCTTTGTCCAGAACCTGAGAGACAAACAACAGAATCAACTTTATCCACAAACATCCACAGTAATGTCATGTCTTTAGTTGATGAGCAGCAACAACACTTTAGACAGACTGATGTTTCAGTGATAACATCCTCACTAAATCATCATTACAGTCTCACAGCTTACCTGCCGTCTGTTGTTGGTGTTCCTGGAGAAGCTGATGGAGGCGTAGGAATCAGCATCTTCTGGAGGAGTCTGCAGGTGAAGACAGTCAGAGGAGGAACAGGAACTTTCTGCTCTGACATTCTCACAGCTGGACCATCATTTTTCTACATATGATGCGTTGAATTCTTTACATTTCCCACAAGCAGACAACACTCTACTGTGAGTCTCACTGTAATAAAGAACTCTAATAAGGTTTTTCTTCATCTTCCTACCAACTTTCATTCTCAGATGGTGGATTATGGAGCAGGAAGATTGAGGAGCAGCAGAGGAGGTTTGTTTGTCCCTTTTATCCAAAGGTTTGTAGTCAGAACTCATCGTGTACCTCCATAAATATGTTTACCAGGTTTCTAAAAAAGTGATGCTTTTTGTTTATGATGAAGCAATGACATCTGAATTTCCTGATGGATTATTATCAGACCAAAGTTGGATATTAGGACCTTTAATATCTCAGACCAGCGATTATAACATTTTCCTGGAACTTTTATCTATTCTGAACCCTATTTCTGT
>NC_050518.1:22881085-22887707 GCF_002922805.2 Oryzias melastigma | reverse complement strand
GCCAAAAAAAAAAAACATCTACAACTGATTACTGCAAAATGAATAATCAAATTTGAGACAGGAGTAAACATAAATCAACTTTTGGCCATGAAAAATAGGAAGATTGCAGGAGCAGGTCTCATCTTTGAGAAGAAAAGCTAAATTCAAGCAACTTTGACATAAGACAAGATACGGGTTAATGGATCAGAACAAGCCCTGCGACAGACTGGCGACCTGTCCAGGGTGTACCCCGCCTTCGCCCTTCAGTAGCCGGGATAGGCTCCGGCACCCCCGCAACCCCGAAAGGGAAGAAGCGGTCTGGAAGATGAATGGATGGATGGATCAGAACAAAAAGAAACTATTATGATTAAAACCAGGAGGACTGGACCAATATATCAAAACACAACCGGATAACAACATTGGATAATGGACGCTACATTTTTGATAAAATATTAACTTATTTAAGAATAAATAAGTGTAACTGTAAAGTAAATGTGCTGTTTAGTGTTTATGACAAAGTTATAAACATTTCTGTGTTGAGCCATTTCATTGGGTCAAAGCTACAGCAACAACCACTGCTAAGGTTTGCTGCTTTACTGCCCCCTTGTGGACATCTTGGGTTATCACAGTGAAATATTTTCTGAAGGTCTTTCTGGGATATAAATACAAAAAATATGTCCATCCATCCATCCATTTTCCTGACCGCTTCCTCCCTTTCGGGGTCGCGGGGTGCCGGAGCCTAACCCGACTACTGAAGGGCGAAGGCGGGGTACACCCTGGACAGGTCTCCAGTCTGTCACAGGGCCTCAATCACACACACATCCACTCTCACATTCACACCTAGGGACAATTTAGAGTCACCAATTAACCTATGAAGCATGTTTTTGGACGGTGGGAGGAAGCCGGAGTCCCCGGTGAAAACCCACGCATGCACGGGGAGAACATGCAAACTCCACACAGAAAGGTCCCAGCCGGGATTCGAACCGGGGCCTTCTCGCTGTGAGGCAAGAGCGCTAACCACTTGCGCCACCGTGCAGCCCACAAAAAATATGTTTTAAACATTTTTTCAAGAGTATAAAAAAGTAGCAATTAAAGAAAAAAACATTTAAGAAATTTGAAAATCCTCATAGATATTCTTTAATTTTTTATAAAAATAATGAAAAGGTCAAAATCTCAGATGAAATATGTTTAGGGTTTAGAACCACAGTCACAGAGAAATCACTATAGAAGTCCAACATTTTATTATTTAGTAAGAAAAAGAAAAACTCACCATGTTTGCCTGAATCTGTGTTTTTCTTTCTGCAGAAACAAAGATTTAAATCAGAATCATAAACTCATCTGAAATAATCTTCTGTTTCCATCAGTTGAATGTTCTCACCTTTAATCCTCCTCCATCCCATCAGCATCACAACAACTAGAATGCATGCTGCAACAATTACAGCTGCAGTGATGATCCCTGCTGTCATGTCTGAGCATCAACAGAGAAAACATTCAAGGAAAAGTTAGAAAAAGTCACAGAAAAACAAAATCAAAAACAAGAATGACACTAAATAAATTCAATTTATGGGTCTTCAGAATGTAGGAAAAGTCATTTTAACAGGTGAGTTTAAAGGGTTTTGAAAGCAGCAGCCTCAGAAGCTGCAGATCTGAACATTTTTAATCAATGAAATCAGAAGTTAAGATCAAGACTAACAAGTTTCAAAGACTAACATTAAATCAGCGAGGTCATCATCCTCCTTTGAAGGTTTTCTGTCATCTGTATCTCTGTTGCTGCTACAGTCAAAACATGCTTTTTTTTAAAAAGCTTTTGTTTTTAATTATTTTCAGTGTGAATGATGTTTATAAAGCTGGCTATTTCTTCTTAATCAAATAATGACAAAGAACGTCTCTTGTTCTCATTTCTGTTGTCTTCATACCTGATTTAGAGACATGATCTGCTGCAGCTGATGGTTTTATTGATGACAGAACTGATCCTGAGGTTGTTGAGGATCCAACTGTAGATGATCTGATTGTTGTTGATCTGAAATCATTTTCTAAAAAATAAGAAGCAAAGTTTGATGAAGTGACTGGCGAATAATGATGACACTTGAATCCACAATTTCAAAATAAAGTGCCTTATAAAATTCCCAGAAGTCTTTGCAAAAGCCAGTGTGCATTGATGGTGACTATGTTGGTGAATATAGACCACAATGCATTGCTTTTGAACATTTTTTGTGGAAACAAAGTATTCAAATGTATTTTTGAATAAACTATCAACATTTTCATCATCAGAACACAGTGGAGTCGTATATAGATTTTGTAAAAAGTTTGTATTAATTTGATTTTCACTCTGAAATCCAGGAGACTAGATAGTCCTGAACTATTAAGTTTATATTATGGATTATGGAGGGAGTTCAGACATGGTCTGTTTTTCCATAACTCTGTTTGGAAGATTAGAGAGAAAAATTCTGGAGGAAAAATTCTGATTCAGCCAAAGAGTAATTTTATGTTTGACCTGAAGTTTGAGCTAAAACAGAGACTTATTGTTCTGATTGACAGGTGAGAGTTGAACCCTCAGATCTGAAACATTCTCACTGTTTGTTCTGACAATGTTCATGTTTGTTTGGTGACTTCATCTTCAGACGAGACGATGACAACGACCACAAACCTGATTTAGAGACATGATCTGCTGCAGTTGATGGTTTGAATGTTGGCAGAACTGATCCTGTGGTTGTTGAGGATTCAGCTGCAGATGTTGATGCAGAAGATGGTTTGGAGGTTGGTTTAGGTGTTTTTCTTGTTGATCTCACATCATTTTCTGAAAGATGAAAAGCAGAAGTTTGATGAAACAAGTGTCGTATGATGTAGGTGAGAAAAAGGTTTTAAAAAATGTGTTAATTTCCATCGGAAAAAAAAAATTCACACAGTATCATGAGCTCATATTTGTTAAACTGACTGAATAATTTCATATTTAGATATTTACACTTGAAAAGATCAGGAAACAATAGAAGTCGTCACATTTTAATCATATCAGTTGATGTATATTTCAGTTCCATTTTCACAAACTTAAAACATCAAATATAAAAATGAAATCTCACCATTTTGAACAGTCAGATCAACTACAAAATCTGTCTCCTGGTGTCCTGATGTGCTGAACTGTCTGCAGATGTATCTTCCAGCATCTTCATCTGTGATCTTCTTTATAACCAGAGAACATTTCTCTGTAACTCTCAGTCTGTCTGATTTAGATCCAACATCTTTGTGAATCTTCCCGTGTTCAAACAGGGTAGTTGCTGGTTTGGTTAAATCACTGTACAACCATGTGATCCAGTAACATCCATCACTGAAATCATTTGCATTTTCACATTTCAAAGTGACTTCATCTCCAACTCTGAATGTTCGAGCATCTACAGTTTAGAGAAAGAGAGAAACACAAACATGTTCAGTTCTGATGAACATCTTAGACTAGATATTTAACATGCATGTTTAAAGAATACACTGAAGTCAATGTGGTTAGCAGCCTGCTCTCATTAGCATGAAGAACACAACAAGTCATGTTCCATGCTTTCAGAAAGGTCATGTTTGAATCTCTGTCATGTTTCTTACCTGTAAATGTGAGCATCCATGTCAGAATCAGAGGGAAGAGAAGTGATGTGAAGTCAAACATTGTTCTCTCCTCTGCTCTTCTCTGTCTCTTCTTCTCTCAGTGTTTTCTGTCACAGACTGAAGACAACAAGAACTCAGGACAGAAATACTTCAGTTTCCTGTGGTTAGCAGCTCCTCCTAAAAGTTGTATTAGAAGTTTTTTTGTTTTTTCCTTCTTCATTTTATGTTTGTTCACATCTTTTATTAACAAATATCTAAATCTACATTTTCAGCCAAATTATGAGACTAAAGTGTGTTCTTAATCTAAGTACATTTGTACTTTCCTGCCTCTTAAAAAAGTAAAACTATGTTTTTGTGTGAATGAAGCTTTAGCATCATCAGATGATCATGTGATCTAAACTTTGACTGTTTTAATCTCCCAGCATTCACAGCTGACAGTGTGAGATCCGGTCTCAGAGTTTTTTAGTTCCTCAATCTTTTATAAGATGAATTCTGAAGTCAAGGTTTTCACATGTCAAAGACACGAATGCAAAGACTTTTGGTTCTTTTAACTTCTTTGTTAGACCTTCCTCTCTACTGAAACACCTTCATCCACAAACATCTGATCATTTCAGCATCAACTTCTAATTCCTTAAATGTTGCAGTTCCTCAGATAACCACTGGAGGCTGTTTTCAGAAGACAGTTATTTTCCATAAACTCCAGTGTTTCAAATGTCTAACTTTACATCAGCAATAAACATAGATTACTAATTTGAAAAATCATTTTTGTTTTATTGTTTTACTCTCAGATGGATTAATCGATTAGTGGAATCAACAAAACTCTCCAAACCTTTTTCCACTTAATCCCATACTTTAGGAATGTTGTTGAGGTGGGCGGAGTCAGCTTTGTTCTTAGAGGCTATTGGTCCAGTGCATGTATATCTACGTGTAAACACGTTAGTTTAAGGCATCTTCAGCTGTCATTTCAATATTTTCATTTACAAATTTAACTTTTCAAGTTATTGTCACATTTTCTTCTATTTTGTTGACAAACAACGTCAGACACCTGAGTCGTCATTTGGACGTGTAGACGAACTACTACCAGAACTTTAGAACAATTCTGAAACACTAAAATATAGATATAGGTAAAAGGTTGAAGATAAAAACATTTTACATTCTTTGGTTTATAATATTGAGATCTTTTCAATCTGTAGGAGTTTGGAATAAAAACATTTTGAATATTTTTTTAACTCTGAGACAAACAAAGAAATACCAATTTTTCTGTAAAAGATGAACCTGAGTTTAAGATATTTTACTACTTTTTTTTTTATTAAATAATGCTCCTAGTTTCTTTAAAAGTTTAATCGTTTAGGGTAAAAGTGTAATCTTTCAAGTTCAAATATTTATAGTGAAATATATAAATCTATTTCTCTATTTCCCCTTGTCCTTCTAGTTATACATTTTACATTTATATGAGAAGATTGATTTCAGTTCACCAGTAAATACATTAAAATGTCTCTATAACAAAATAAATAAATAAGCAAATTTCAATTTTAAAATAAACCAACAAACAAAAAAATGAAAGAAACTCAAATGTGTGCGGCATCCAACAGGGTTCTGTGTTTGGACTTCAGCTGTTCATGTTATGGATTAATCATAATGATTTTTTAATTACTATTTAGACTTTAATACAAATATAGAGGGAAAAAATAATAAGATACAACAAGACTAGATTTAACTTTATTGTTGAGAAACAACATTCTTACATTTATTTAAAATAACAAACAACTTTCAGATTAATTCAGACAGCATAGATTAATTTCTATCATGATCTAAAGCTGGTGTTTCATCATTTGGTGATGAAAAATGAAGATGACTTTAGAATGTGTTCATCATTGAAGGAGAATCATCAGATCTTCAAAGACTTCTTCATTCTGCTCCTGTGAGAAACACAGAAATGATCACTCTGACTGTTCTACTTTATAAGGAGAGAATATAAACTCTGTTTATGGAAAACATCAGGATCAAAGTCTGTCTGTAAGAGTTTGATGTGTTTGTGTTGTCACCTCATGTTCTGGTCCAGATCCAGACTGATACAGTGATGACTGAGAGTGCTGCTACACCCACAGGAACATAGATGATCCTCCACCAAACACCTTCAAGGACAATCAAACAGAACATTTTATCATTAAAATGTGACTCAAACATCATCAGTCTGGGATCTAAAATATATACAGAAATATTAATGAACATTTAGATCCATTACTAGTTCTGTTTCAGTTGTGATGAGAAGTTGTGGAAGTCTTTTTTGTTATGTGAACTCAGTATTGCTGGAAGAGCTCTGAAATGGCTTAAAGTATCAAGTATTCTGGTTGGGGTTGGGTCAGATCTCAGTCATTTTGCACTGATTTTCTTCTGAGCACAGATCTCTAAATGATCTTAGTCGAGGTGGGAGGAGCGCTTTTAACCTCCAGCTTTGAAAGTTTTTAGATGGTTTTAGATTGTCTGCTAGCAGGTGGATGAACCTCAGGAGGAGGAGCAGCTACTTACTAAGTGGTTAGTAACTGATTCAATTAAGAACTTTTTCTGTGTTTGAGCATCACGTTTACATACTTTCTCATTTCATAAGTGTTGCAGTAATGGGACAAATTCCTCAAAAGTAACTAGTAGTCTGTTAAACAATAACTGGATCATAACTTCCATGTGAAGTCATTTTATGTTTGACCTGAAGTTTGAGCTAAAACAGAGACTTATTCTTCTGATTGACAGGTGAGAGTCGAACCCTCAGATCTGAAACATTCTCACTGTTTGTTCTGACAACGTTCATGTTTGTTTGGTGACTTCATCTTCAGACGAGACGATGACAACGACCACAAACCTGTTTTAGAGACATGATCTGCTGTAGTTGATGGTTTGAATGTTGACAGAACTGATCCTGTGGTTGTTGTGGATTCAGCTGCAGAAGTTGATGCAGAAGATGGTTTGAATGTTGGTTTAGGTGTTTTACTCTTTGATCTGACATCATTTTCTGAAAGATGAAAAGCAGAAGTTTGATGAAACAAGAGTCGTATGATGTAGG
>NC_050518.1:22878185-22880102 GCF_002922805.2 Oryzias melastigma | reverse complement strand
CAAATTATAAGCATCTTACTAATGCTTATTAATATCTTATTAATACTTAACAAGCACACCTTAATATAAAGCGTTACCCTTTTTTTTTCTTTATTAACTGTGGTTAGGTGTTAAATTTTCATCATGTTTTTATAGGTTGTGTTAACTTCTTTAGTATTGCACACTAATTACACTTCATTTTATAGAGAAAATCATTCTTTTCATGGTTTAGCATTTTATATATATATATATATATATGTATATATATATATGTATATGTACTGTATATATACATATGTGTGTTTGTTTCTTCATCTGTGAGTCAAGGCAGGTAAGTGAATATTTTTGGTAATATAGTGTACGACTTTATTTTCCTGGTCTGAGCTGCCATCTGGTTCAAAACTGTACTGCCGCATAGCTACAATATTGCTAGCAGTTTTCTTTGTTCTGCAATGCTAATGTTAGCTTAGGGTTGTGGGGGGCCGTAAGCTAGTGGGAGTGAGTACAAACAAAGGCATGATGGGATATCAGCATGGGATTATTTCCGCACCAACAGTGTTGAACTCCTGCTCCTCTGCAAAAAAAATAAAAAAATAAAAAAAACTTCAAAAACGAATGTTTTTTATTTTTATTTTGGATAAAAAATAGCATATTAATTTAAAGACCACTGGGAATTATTTTACAATTGATAAAAATATACTTGGAAAGATATTTAAAAAAATACAAAACTGCTTTGAACTTATGTTACCCTTACTATGGTGTAAATCAGTGAAAAAACGTTGAAATATGAAATTACAATTTTTTTTTCTCCAAAAATAACATCCTGGCAAACAGTGCTCCCCAACTTTCCTCTAAAGATGTTTGTGGTTCATTATAAAAAGTAAAATAAAAAAAAATAGGTGATGTAGCTTGAAACAGAATATAGGGGTTTTGATCATGCTTCAAACAGGTTTCAATGTTTGCTCTAAAATCTTGTGTGCAGCACAAGGTAGGAGATTTATTGAAAAGCAATCTTATCAAACGCTACGGTATTACTGATAGTTGACACATTTGGTTTAAGTGCTATTATTCTGAGGCAGCATGTCAAGTTCAGAGTTATTTATAGCTAACAGGAACTATTCAGGATTTGAAGAACTTTGTAAGTTCTGATCTTTTTTTCCTTTTAACTCAAACAACAATATAACAGATCAGTAAATACACTGATTATTTAACTAAGCACTAAAAAAATGGGTAACACTTTATAATAAGATCCCCTAAAAAGCTATATTAACACATTAACAAGCATTATAAATGTGTTTATAAGGTGTTAGTAAGGCATTAACCCTTAGCGCAATAAGACAAATAAGGTTTATTAACATACTTAGCAAGATTAATTCATATCTAAAGTGATACAATTGTCTACAAAGAACAAATTAATAAACTGGTGAGAAGCTTAACAAATGTATTAACTATCTTTGTCAACTTCATATTGAGAATTTTGCAGCACCACATCTAAAGTGTTACCAAAAAATTGAATTCCGTTGTTTAGAGAACTGCAATAATTGGTGCCTCAAGGTTTTCAAAAAATTTTAAGATGGGAGGTGGGACTTAAGTAAAAAAGTAATCACACATTTCACATATATGAATAAAAAGAACAGATGTAAGGTGAAAGTACTGCAGATTCTTTAAAAACAGGATCTTCAAGATCTGAATGCAGGATTCTAACACAAATCCTCAGATGAACATTTGCTGTGACTCTCATCTGTTGGTTTAATGGAGGCTGATGGGATCATGACCAGAAGAAGACACTTTAACAGTGCTGTAGATCACTGCATCTCCTTTATTTTCTTTGTCCAGAACCTGAGAGACAAACAGAATCAACTGTAGACTTTATCCACAAACATCCACAGTAATGTCATGTCTTTAGTTGATGAGCAGCAACAACACTTTAGACAGACT
>NC_050518.1:22863722-22877655 GCF_002922805.2 Oryzias melastigma | reverse complement strand
AGAGGGAAGAGAAGTGATGTGAAGTCAAACATTGTTCTCTCCTCTGCTCTTCTCTGTCTCTTCTTCTCTCAGTGTTTTCTGAGACTAAAGAGAACAAGAAGAACTCAGGACAGAAATGGTTCCTCTTTCTGTGGTTAGCAGCTCATCCTTCAAGTCATTTTAGGTTCAACTTTTCTTTCTCACGTTTTTTCACAGCCTTTGAGCATAAATCTTGCATATCTACAGTCTTAAACCAACTGTTTTAAAAAAGTATGAGTTTAGCGACTCGTTTTGTTTTCTTTGTTTAATTTTTATGTCAAGGAAAGAACGGATCATGGAGGAGAGTGAAGGAGAAAGAGGCTGAAGAAGATCTTTGTGAAAAATTCATCATGAGGTTTATTATTTTAAGAAAATATGACTGAACATTTCCTGAGCATTTTATTCTATTTTTACAAAATATGCTTGTTTTCTATTTTAGTAAAGTTGTTTTATTTTTCTGGACATACTTAGTCTCGTCTAAACTTTGACGTAATTTTAGTTTAGGCCAGGAAGTTCTAGATAGGAGACAACCCAGGATCAGAAGGTGCTGTAAGTTAGTACAACCACAAGGGGGCAGCACTCTACAGTACAGCTGTCAGGTTTAGTTCAGTCAGATGGTTGAGTCAGGAGGAGAATCTGCTGGAAAACTGAAGCTGAATCCTATGAATTGTGGACTAATTCAGTCTCATAAATCATTAAAGAAACAAAAAAAAAACTTTTTTTTTTCAAAAATGTATTAATTTGTTATTTTGTAAACCAAAAACATGAATTTAACAACTGATGAAAGTTCCAGAAATGTAATTTATTTAATATCAATGACTTGGAAAAAAATCGATTTTTGTCTAGCTTTAAATCTATTTAGTATTATTTGTATTTGTTTCTAAATATTTTTTTAAATAACTGACTCAGATAGAAAATTCTATGCGTTTTTTCATGTGTTCCTTCATTTCTTTTCTTCTTCTCTCCATGGGGCAGCAGGAATGCAGTTTTATGTAAATCTTAGATTCAAACAGATGTGTTTGTTCCAAAGTCTTTGACTTCTACTGATCTGCAAGAATCAGAGGTAGAACTTGTAAAAGTTTAAAGTTTTATTCATATCAAGTCATCACAGATTACACATGTTTGATGTTTAAACAGCTGCTGTCATCCAGGTAGACTTTACCTGTTATCGCCCTCTAGTGGAGGATTATTTGTTTCACATTTCTTGATTAATAAAAACAAGTTTAAAAATGTTTACACGTTTTATTTTTCGATTTTAACTGTGGTCAAATATGAAGCTATTGTAAATGATTGAGTAGCTGCCATTCGTCCATCAAAGTGTCTCTTCTGTGTGTTTCAGTTCTGTGTCAGATGAAGGAGAAGGAAGAGACATGGAGATAACTGATGAGAGTAAGGACTCAGAATATGAATAAATCTGGAATATCGCAGAGGAAATAAATCTGCTCCAGATTAGAGGACGTTTGTCATTTTCAGGGATGAATTTGTGACCCGTTCACCTTCAGGGTGGTTGAGTCAACTGTTCAATTGTTGACATCAGACCAGAACTGTACTGTGGTTAGTGTTCTTGTCTCACAGCGAGAGGGCTCCAGGTCAAGTACCATCTGGGGTTTATCTGTGTGGAGTTTGTATGTTCTCCTTCCTCCCACAGTCCAAAAACATGCTTCTTTAGGCTAATTGTTGTCTCTAAATTGTCCCTTGGTGTGTGATTGTGGCCGTGTGACAGACTGGAGACCTGTCCAGGGTGTACCATGACCTTGTCCTACAGTAACCTGGTTGGTCTCCAGCAGCTCCATGACCCCATAAGGGATCAAATGGTTTAAAAGATGACTGGATGGATGGACATGAGTCCACTGATCTAAGGCTGCTGTCCATGGTGCTGAAAGCCTCAAAGCCTCAAAGATTCTAAACATTAAGATCTAAAGTTTTTTGTCTGTTTGTTTTGTACTGATGAAATGTTTGTATCCTCCGATATATCAGTTGTTATTATTTTTATTGTTAATACACCTCAATGATGCTTTATTTTACAGAGAAAAGACGAAGAAAGATTATTTATGAAAAAGAAGTGTGAAAAATAAATATTATAAACAAGCTTCATTCTGCTCTACATGCTTCACATGTGTAATACAAGGTCGGAGTTTTAATGAGTAATCTTGTTAAAAACTGAGTATTTCTGATTGTTGACACACTTGGTTGAAGTATTATTGTTCTGAGGTAGAATGTCGAGTTCAGAGTTACTTATAGTTAAAGTCTGATTACAGGGAGTCTCCATGTTACACAAAGTTAAACAAACCAAAGTACTTTTGTATTTACTGTGTGGAGTAAACTAACCTGATGCTGTTGAACTGTTCAGCTCCATCTTATGTAACCCTTCCGCTCTCCTTAGTTGGTTTACATTAAAAGTGGGGTCATCTGGACCCCCCAAGACAGTGCGCTGAACTTTTTTTTATCTTTGACTTTTGAGTTTCACTAATGTCCATGACAGACATAAAATCCTGTCCACCTTTGTCATGGAAGAAATCACATATCAATATGTGGTTAGAGTCGACTGGACCCCAAAGAGAGCGGAAGGGTTAAGTGTATTGTTTTAGTAAAACATGATAAATAAAGGATAATAGTAATAAAATAGGTGAGTTACATCGTGGTGTAGTTCACAAACATGCATCATGGGAAAAAACTAAGAGAGAAAAATACTTCAATCTCAGAAAATATGATTCACAAGAAATTGTTCATAATTAAATTCCAGAATAAATATAATTTAATATATTTAAAAGGGCTCATTCATGTGAATCACAATTTTAAGAACATTTTGGGGTTCTGCAAGGCTCAAGCAAACTGTCTCTTCAAACAGTTTTTACAAAAACATAACCAGGAAATAGTAAAACATTTATTGTTTTTTGCTTCATACACAAAATGAAAATAATCACAAGAATTAAAAAATACAAATATACATGTAAAGCAAACAATGTGCTTGAAAAGGAGTGGGTAAAAGAAAAGTCTTGTGTGGTCATTTTTCCATTTAGCTTTTTTTTTTGCTTTTTTTTAAGAAGAGAGACAAAAAAATGTGCTTCCATTTTGTAAACCTGTTTATTCATTTTAGGAGTTGTGTGATTTTTGAAGAAAAAAATCTAAATGATTTTCGTGCAAAGGAAAGATCTTAATAGACATTTGAAAATTAATTTCTTAATGAACGTTTTTCATTATTTGTAAAAACTACGGCTGACTGTTACTTAGGTGGTGATCTGATTTAATTCATGAATCAAGCTCAACGATTTACGAATCAAACCACAATTCTTACTTTTTAAATCATGTTTTCTGCTATGTGTGAAACATTTTTCTGGATGGATGAAAATAAGAATTATTTGTATTAAATCATCGTTTATATCTTTATTTAAAGCATACAATTATTATCATCAAAACTTATTAAAACACAAAGACTTAGATATATAGAAGTGGTGTTTCTGACTATAAATGTGTATATATATTCTATATATATATATATTATGTCAATCTTCTGGTTAAGTTCAACAGTAACATAAACAACATAAACATCACTCTTGTTTTGAATCATTCAACAACAAAACCTAAAAATATTTTCTACAGTTTTCTATCCTCAAAGTTCTGCAATATTTTAACTTTTAACAAAGAATTACATATTGGTGCAAATCCGGTAGAAAAAGTCACTTTTTTTGTTACAAAACCAGTTTATTGACGCTGATTCCATCCACACATCACTGCTATGCAGAGCTGTGCGAGGCATCAACTGTTGAAGAGTTAACATAATCAAAAGGATGTTAAGGTTAATTCAGTTTTTCAGAACTTATGTCAGTAACCGGAACTTAAGCCTCATTTTTTAAATGGATAAAATCACTCACTAGTTTTACTTTGAAAACCTGAAGCTTCATTGACATGAAGATTTGTTTACTTCCAGTGACAGTAGTGCTGCTCTTTTAGATTTGGAGCAGATTACGAGTATCCGAGTACTCAGATACTCATCACAGCCCGAGTAAAAACATAATAATAAGAAATAAAAAATCTGAAAAAAATCCAACAAAATGTGATTCAGTAATTTTTATATCAATAAAAGTTTTCTACTATATGTTTACAGAAAGATAGTAAATTATAAACATATAAACTAAGAGATTGTCTCGGTCTTCACTGAAGGGATTCTGAACATGATTTTGATAATAGAGGCTAAAGTGGGACAGACACTTTACTAAAGTTTATTTCATTTATATTTATCACTCTTAAAGTTAAAAGATGTGAAGTGAAAGTCCTGAAGCTTCTTTTAAAACATGATTTTCAAGATCTGAATGCAGGATTCTAACATAAATCCTCAGGTGAACATTTGCTGTGACTCTCATCTGTTGGTTTAATGGAGGCTGATGGGATCATGATCAGAAGAAGACACTTTAACAGTGCTGTAGATCACTGCATCTCCTCCATCGTCTTTGTCCAGAACCTGAGAGACAAACAACAGAATCCACTGTAGACTTTATCCACAAACATCCACAGTAATGTCATGTCTTTAGTTGATGAGCAGCAACAACACTTTAGACAGACTGATGTTTCAGTGATAACATCCTCACTAAATCATCATTACAGTCTCACAGCTTACCTGCCGTCTGTTGTTGGTGTTCCTGGAGAAGCTGATGGAGGCGTAGGAATCAGCATCTTCTGGAGGAGTCTGCAGGTGAAGACAGTCAGAGGAGGAACAGGAACTTTCTGCTCTGACATTCTCACAGCTGGACCATCTTTTTTCTACTCATGATGTGATGATTGTTGATCATGTCCAATATGAAGACGACACTTTCCTGTGTTTCTCACTGTGATGAAGAACTCTAACAAGGTTGTTCTTCATCTTCCTACCAAATTTCATTCTGGGATGGTGGACATTGGAGCAGGAAGATTGAGGATCATCAGAGGAGGTTTGTGTGTCCACCTACTTTACAAAGTAAAGTAGCAAGAAAACAAACAAAACCTGTTTCTGTTTATGGAAGTTAAACTGCATCCTTCTGCCTGGAATAATATTCTTTGCTCGTCTTTTACAGGCAAAAAACAAACTTTATTAGGACTTCGATTAATATGACA
This sequence comes from Oryzias melastigma, assembly GCF_002922805.2. Taxonomy (NCBI): domain Eukaryota; kingdom Metazoa; phylum Chordata; class Actinopteri; order Beloniformes; family Adrianichthyidae; genus Oryzias; species Oryzias melastigma. The sequence continues at coordinate 22,872,549 of NC_050518.1, read as the reverse complement.
AGTTGTTGTTTTAGTCTTTCTTAGAATCAGAGATCTTTGGAGGTGCTGTCCATCCGTAGAGGTCTAGAATTATCGATCTAACTGTGATTATAATGTTATACGTCTGGGATGTTGTATTATTTATGGTGACTCAATGATATCCGAGTGTCCTGATGGGTTAATATCAGAACAAATGTGGATATTGGGACCTTCTTAATATCTCAGACCAATTTAAAGACTAACAATCACATTGTGAAGAAATCTGAGCACCGAATAAAATGTTTCTGGAACTTTAATCTATTCTGAACTCCATTTCTCCCAAAGACAATAACCACAAAGGAACTTTAAGGTCCATAAAAACATCTGACTTTTCTGTCAGTTGAGAATATCAACGTTACAAAACAACAAATGAACCTTGTGAGTTTTAAGGATTAAATAAATGAGTTAAGAAGAGTAGTTTCTCTCAGAGACAAAAAGATTGAGTCACTAGAGCAAAGGATAATCTTGGAATAAAGACATCAAAGATACTGGAATAAATTAATAAAAAAATAATCTAGATGCGCTAAAAGACCAAACTTAACCACCTATTGTTGAACAGCTGATAACTGCATAAGTAAAGATACAATTTTGAGATAGATATGAAATCGGAAGACCAGATAAATCAATATAAATGAATATTTGAGAAAGAAAAAACAGAAATTGCAAGAGGAGCGCCACATAAGAAAAGCAAAATTCAAGCAACTTTGACAAAAACAGAATAAAACCTCATGGATCAGAACAGAACAAGTTATGTTTATTAAACAATTAGGAGAACCGGACCAATATTTAAAAAAAAAACAGAACTGAATAGCAACATTGGAAACTGGATATCTCCTTTTTAGTCAAATAATATCTACTTAGTTAAGAATGAACGTGTCCAACTGGTGATTGGAAAAATAAATAAATAAAAAACATATTTTATTAATTATTAATTTATTTTTAAAAACACATTTACATAGAGTTTTTTCTTTGGGTAATGGCCAAGATACCAACCACTGCTAAGGTGTAAAGCTCTACTGCCCCCTTGTGACCTGGTTGGTTAATTGCAGAGTTTTAGAACATATTTTATGTGTTTGATTGACACATTTCTTCTAGAGTCAAATAGAAATGTGACAATTAAACGCAAAGTCAATTCAGGAATATGAAACTTCTAATTGGTCTCCTTCAAACACAGTTTAAGACAAATAAGTCCAGAATTTTTTTATTTAGATAAAAAAAAAACTCACCATGTTTGTCTCAATCTGTGTTTTTCTTTCTGCAGAAACAAAAGTCAGATTTAAATTAAGATTTAGAAATGCATCTGTAATAATCTTCTGTTTCCATCAGTTGAATGTTCTCACCTTTAATCCTCCTCCATCCCATCAACATCACAACAACTAGAATGCATGCTGCAACAATTACAGCTGCAGTGATGATCACTGCTGTCACGTCTGAGCATCAACAGAGAAAACATTCAAGAAGTTAGAAAAGTGCAGAAGCTGCAACTGAAACTTTTTATGAAACATAAAATAATGTTGCTGACAAAAATATTTCAGATATAAAAACACAAAATTAACAAGAAAACATGAAACTGTGGAGAAAACACAAAGCAAAAGAATGACATGCTAAATAAATTCAGTATATTTATGACAACTCAAACTGTGAGAAAACGTTAATTTAACAGATACGTTTTAAACGGATTCAAGGCAGCAGCTTCACAAACTCCAGATCTGAACATTTTAGAATCAATTAAACCAAACCGGTTAAGAAAATCTAAGACTTAAATGTTTTAAATGCTATAAATAAGCTAACAGAGTGATCATCCTGACTTGAAGGTTTATCTGTCATCTGAATCTTTGTTGCTGCTATGATAAAAGTTAAAAACTAAAATTAATTTAGGATTTATTTTTCTTTTTAACCAAATAATAATAAACCTCTCTGCTTTCTGTTCTGTTGGTCTCACTCCATCCAAACCTGTTTTAGAGACATGATCTGCTGCAGTTGATGGTTTGAATGTTGACAGAACTGATCCTGTGGTTGTTGTGGATTTAGTTGAAGAAGTTGATGCAGACGATGGTTTGAATGTTGGTTTAGGTGTTTTTCTTGTTGATCCGACATCTGAAAGATGAGAAAGCAGAAGTTTAATTTAAGTGTCATCTGTTGTAAGTGATAAAATCTATTTTGAAAATCCTGTGACTTTCTATGACGATCTTCAAAAACTGTTTCTCTCACAGTGTCTGTTCAAGTTTGTCAAACTAAGTTTGAATAACTTTCTATTTAGATGTTTTAAAAAAAGGTCAGTAAATAAAAGATTTCATTTGGTCGGCACATCAGTTGATGTATGTTTCAGTCTCATTTTCACAGACTCAAAGCTTCAAATATTAAAACAAAACTTACCTTTTTCAACAGTCAATTTAAGCTGAAAATCTGTCTCCTCCTGTCCTGATTTGCTGAACTGTCTGCAGTAATAACTTCCAGCATCTTCATCTGTGATCTTCTTTATAACCAGAGAACATTTCTCTGTAACTCTCAGTCTGTCTGATTTAGATCCAACATCTTTGTGATTCTTCCCTTTTTCAAACAGGGTAATTGCTGGTTTGGTTGAATGACTGTAGATCCAGGTGATCCAGTAACATCCATCACTGAAATAATTTGCATTTTCACATTTCAAAGTGACTTCATCTCCAACTCTGACAGTCTTGTTGCTGAATGTTTGAACATCTACAGTTTAGAGAAAGAGAGAAACACAAACATGTTCAGTTCTGATGAACATCTTAGACTAGATATTTAACATGCATGTTTAAAGAATACACTGAAGTCAATGTGGTTAGCAGCCTGCTCTCATTAGCATGAAGAACACAACAAGTCATGTTCCATGCTTTCAGAAAGGTCATGTTTGAATCTCTGTCATGTTTCTTACCTGTAAATGTGAGCATCCATGTCAGAATCAGAGGGAAGAGAAGTGATGTGAAGTCAAACATTGTTCTCTCCTCTGCTCTTCTCTGTCTCTTCTTCTCTCAGTGTTTTCTGTCAGAGACTGAAGACAACAAGAACTCAGGACAGAAATGGTTCCTCTTTCTGTGGTTAACAGCTCCTCCTTCAAGTCACTTTAGAAGCTGTTTCTTTTTTTCATGTTTGTTCACAGCTTTGAAACAAAAACCGTTCTATTCTGAAAGTCCAAGTAGACCTACATTTGTACTTTCAAGTCTCTTGAAAAGTAAAGATGTGGTTTTTAGTGGCTGAAGGTGTAGCAGCACCAGATGATCATGTGATCTAAACTTAGTTCACATCTTTCAGCGTTCACAGCTAACAGTGTGAGATCCGGTCTCAAAGTTTTTAGTTCTTCTTCCTTTTACAAGATACATTCTGAAGTCCAGTTTTTTGCATGTCAAGGACATTACTGCAAAGAGGTTTTTCTATCTTTAACATTTTTTTAGATTAACTGATATAAAGAAGAAATACCTTCATCTCCATTGAAAAGATAAGTGATGTCCTGATTCTTAAAACTTGTTTTTAAGTCTTTTTTATGTCAATTTTTTTGCTTATTTGTGACATTACTTTGGTCCTTTTGTCAGGTTTGATGGTCATAGAGGATTTGGTTTTAGAGGGCATTCATTTTAAAGTGACTCCAGTGTTTAAAAAGTCCAACTTTAAAACTAAAATAAACATAAAAATAACTTGTTCAAAAATCATTATTGCTTTACTGTCAGATGGGTTAACCGATTGGTGGACTCATCAGAACTCTCCATTACTTTATTCCACTCAATCCACTATTCTAGGAATGTTATTGAGGTGGGCGGAGTCAACTTTGTTGACAGACACTAGAGTTATCATTAGGACCTGTAAGCCACTGCAAGCATTTCAGAACTCTCTCCAAGTTACACGTTTTACTATTTCTAGTGACTCATTTTTAGTAACTTTTTAAGGTCCTCCATAACCTGGCTCTCTCCCAACCTTCAAATCTAAGCTCCAAACTCATCTGTTTAAATCTGTTTTTTCTCTTTGATATCACTGCTCACTCTTCTTCTAGGCTGGTTTCATTTTGCTTTAACTGTATATTTTTGTTGATTTTATTAGCTTTTTCTTTATGGTCCCTGAGTTTTTTTAAGGCAGTTTCAAATAATTATTCTTAATAATACAATTATAATTACTTTATGTATAACGCACATATTAGGCAACAGTACAGAAACATTTGAATATAGATTGAGTTAACAGATTGAAGATAAAAACACTCCGTATTCTCTGCTGTTTTAATGTTTAAGACTTTTTCAATCTAGAGGAGTTTGGGATAAAAAGTAACATTTTAATTTTTTTGTATCTAAAAGATGTTCCTGAGATTAAATATATTTCACGAATTGTTTTTAGTCAACCATTAAATACATTAAAATTATTTATAACAAACAAAAATATGTACATCTAACTGTTGAAATAAAACAACAAGTGAAAAAAAAAACTGTCATGGATCAACCTGCTGTTTCCCTCTCCAACCACCAGAGGGAGCGCTCGCCTGAGTATTGATCCTGCACTCCCTCTCCACACTCAGCCAGATCTCCTCAGCTGTTTCCAATCCACCTCATCAAATCCAGTATTTAGTCTGCCTGCAGTCACCACCTCAGTGCAAAGTCTTGCATTGCCATGCAGTCATTTCTGAGCAATTTACTCATTGTTTACTCCTCTGGTTTCTGACTCCTACATGCCCCTGCCTCTTCGTCACAAAAACAAACTGGGCTGTTTTGGCCTTGCAACATGTTTTAGACTGAATGGAAACCATTTCAAAGCCAGAGCTAAATTTGTGAAGTTTTTAGATCAAATGTGTGTGGTGTCCTTCTGGGATCTGTGTTTGGACTGCAGCTGTTCCTCTTATAGAATAACAGCAACAAAGATTTTAATAAAATGTTTTGACTTTTACACAAATTGGAGGGAGAAGAAATCATTAGACACATTAAGACTAGATGAAGCTGGGAAAGAATCACTACAGACACTTTATTATAAATATATTTTACTCTTACATTTATTTAAAATAGCAAACTTTCTGGTTAATGCAGACAGCTTAGAAAAAGTTAATAAAATATAAATTAAAAGTATTAAGAAGGAATTAAATTTTGTATTTGAAATATTCCAACTCTGTATAGATTGAGGTGATAATTTCTTTTCTTCTCAGTTGCGTCAGAAATGTTGTTGCATAAAAAGTTTATTCAATCAACATTAAAAAGATATTTCAATCTGTTTAAATAAAAGTCTGACTATAATGATTTGAGCTTCTTGAAAAAACTGAACCTTTTTTTTAACCTCTGATACAATTTCTATCATGACCTAAAGCTGGTGTTTCATCATTTGGCGATGAAAGATGACTTTAAAATGTGGTCATCAGTGAAGAGCGATGCAGGTCTCCAAAGACTTCTTCATTCTGCTCCTGTGAGAAACACAGAACTAATCATTCTGATTCTTTATTCTACTTTTTAGGGAGACAATATAAACTCGGCTTAAAGTCTGTAAGAGTTTGATGTGTTTGTGTTGTCACCTCATGTTCTGGTCCAGATCCAGACTGATACAGTGATGACTGAGAGTGCTGCTACACCCACAGGAACATAGATGATCCTCCACCAAACACCTTCAAAGACAATCAAACCATCCAGAACATTTTCCTTTGTTCTGTTTATTTTGCTTCTTGTGTGAAGAATACCAAATTGGATTAAAAATTATCTTCATGGGTATAAATTGTTATAAAACATTCTCACTGGGTTTATTCTGACAACGTTCATGTTTGTTTAGCTACTTGATCTTCAGATAAGACGATGACAACGACCACAAACCTGTTTTAGAGACACGATCTGTTGCAGTTGATGGTTTGATTGATGATGGTTTGATTGTTGTTTTGGGTGTTTTTCTTGTTGAAGTGAAAACATTTTCTAAAAGATGAGAAAGCAGAAGACTGATGAAAAAAAATGATCCGATTTAAGTGATACAAATGATTTTTAAAATTGACATATTTAAGAGAAACTGTTTATCACAAATGATTTACTTTATTTTGTTTTTTTAAACAAAGTATGAGTATTTCCATGTTTAGATGGTTAAAACCAAAAACGTATCAGCAAAACAATAGAAGTCTTGATATTGTCAGTGTATTACTTTCTGGATGTATCAGTCCCATATTCTTAAACGTAAAGCGTCAAATATTGAAATAAAACTTACTATTTGTAACAGTCAGTTTAACACCAAATTCTGTCTCCTTTTGTCCTGATGTGCTGCTGAACTGTCTGCAGTTGAATATTCCAGCATCTTCATCTGTGATCTTCTTTATCACCAAAGAACATTTCTCTGTAACTCTCAGTCTGTCTGATTTAGATCCAACATCTTTGGGAATCTTCCCATTTTCAAACAAGGTAGATGATGATTTATTTGACTGACTGTAGATCCAGGTGATCCAGTAACATCCATCACTGAAATCATTTGCATTTTCACATTTCAAAGTGACTTCATCTCCAACTCTGACAGTCTCCTCTCTGGATGTTTGAGCGTCTACAGTTTAGAGAAAGAGAGAAACACAAACATGTTCAGTTCTGATGAACATCTTAGACTAGATATTTAACATGCATGTTTAAAGAATACACTGAAGTCAATGTGGTTAGCAGCCTGCTCTCATTAGCATGAAGAACACAACAAGTCATGTTCCATGCTTTCAGAAAGGTCATGTTTGAATCTCTGTCATGTTTCTTACCTGTAAATGTGAGCATCCATGTCAGAATCAGAGGGAAGAGAAGTGATGTGAAGTCAAACATTGTTCTCTCCTCTGCTCTTCTCTGTCTCTTCTTCTCTCACTGTTTTCTGTCAGAGACTGAAGACAGCAAGAAGAACTCAGGACAGAAATGGTTCCTCTTTCTGTGGTTAACAGCTCCTCCTTTAAGTCAGTTTAGAGGTGTTTTATTCTTTCCTGTCATGTGTGTTCACGGTTAAAAAAAAAATCTGAAAAACTGATCCTGAAGTGTAGTTCTTAATTTATATGTACATTTGTTGTTCAATGTTTTTAAAAAAATGGAAATCTGTTTTTGCGAGAAGGAAGCTGCATTATTTGATCATGTGATCAATTTTTGACTGTTTATAATCTCTCAGCAGTCACAACTAACGATATGAGATCCGGTCTCAAAGTTTTTAGTTCTTTTTCCTTTAACAAGAACTAATGGGCACTTTGTTTTTTTGTAACTTCAACTTGCTATAAGATAATTTGTTCATTGACATCAAGAAGGAAACCCTGAGAATGTTTTGAAGTGTTGAAGGGAAAGAAGAGGGAGACCAATGATCACCCCAGCAGACCTTAAACCAGAGATGGAGATCAGCTCCGTCTCTGAGCTGACCGGCAGAAAGAGATTTGGATTGATTTCATCTGATGTTTGTCAGGACCATAAATATGAAAGTGATAACTAACATCATAGTAATGAGTTTATGACTAACTTTAACAGGCAGGCAGGGTGGTGAAGTAATTACGGTGAGAGGCTTTAGAGTCAGCAGAGTTGAATAGAATGAACTCAAAAAATGAAATCTCTTCTTTTGTTACTTTGAAAATCACAAAAACATTGTTTGTTGTTGTTAACATTGTTTTTCAGGTCTTTTGGTTTCTGAAATTATTGTTTGTTGTAATAAATGTTTGATAAGATTTTTGGTAGAAGCGGGTTGAAAAAAATTGTTTGGCAGTTCTTGCTAAATTACCTTGCTGAGGATTTTAAACATTTCAGCTGATGATGATGCTGCTGCAACTGGATTTATGCAGAAGAGACCATTGAGTTGCTAAGTTGTGACATTTCTGTGGAAGAGGAAGGCATAAAAGAAACCTAACGCAATTTAAAGCAAAGTGAACGCAAACAGGAACTGAGAAATATGTTCCGTAACTCTACTAAAACCTGCAGAAAAATGAAGTGCTGTTTGATCTTCGCCTGGTTCTGGTGCCAACAGTCATCCCACTTTCAGCTGATTTGTGACTTTAATGAGTTTAAGAAGATCCAGTCAAGCTGGAGATGAAGAGGCACTCATACATTGATCTCTCCCCTTCCAGATATCTTCTCTGCAGACTAAAGCTGATCCTAATCTAACCTCACTTTAATATCAATTATTCTGGGAAAACAAACAGCATTTCAGCCGCATCAGAAACATATACTTCAACATTTTGATTGTGATGCACCAATAAACCTTTAAAGCAAAATTTTGGACTGTTGGGGGAAACTGTAATTACTGGAGAAGAGCGTGCACAAGCAAGGAGAACATGAAAACTCTGCACAGAAGCTCCCAGCAAGAATTGAAGCAGAGCCTTCTCTACTACCTTCTCTTCACCACCTAATAATGCTCCAGTTATATGTGTTTTGATTAAATATAGTATCAAAAAAGAATTTTGTTTGTTAATTAAAAGAACTGTTACCATAAAATGCGTTATCTAAGATTAACAAAAGTGTATGTTTCTAATAAAATATTTTTTTATACATTTAAAAAAAAAACTGTTTATTGGCTTAAAAGAAATTACTTGATTCATGATTCATTGAATTGAATACATGATTTAGCGTAAGATAAAATTGATTTGACGGATTAAAGAAAAAAAAATTGAGTCCTTGGGAAATGTTCAATGTAAATCATTATCTATCTTTGAGTCACACTGGTGATGTCCTGGGTCCTTTTTAGGTCAGTAAACCAAAATGAGCTAATATCGACAATTAATCGGTCAATCAGTCACTAATTATGATACGAATTTAATCATTAAAATTAGTCGTTACATATCTACAAATGATCAAATATTAATATTTTTCCTGTTGACTAATTCAGTTGCCATGGTACGTAAAAGAGCACG
>NC_050518.1:22860357-22863302 GCF_002922805.2 Oryzias melastigma | reverse complement strand
ATACATGATTTAACATAAGATAAAATTGATTTGACGGATTAAAGAAAAAAAAATTGAGTCCTTGGGAAATGTTCAATGTAAATCATTACCGGTTCACTCTTTTAATCATTTCACAAATGATTAAGGGAGTAATAATCTATTCAATTTATTTTCCCAAGATCCAACTAGATCAATCTATCTGAGTAAAGAAATTCATCTACCGGTACTTAGAAGAAATACAAGGAATCTGGAAAACTTCACCTGCATTGTTCAGTACCAGGTATTTATCTATCTTTGAGTCACACTGGTGATGTCCTGGATCCTTTTTAGTCAGTAAACCAAAATGAGCTAATATCGACAATTAATCGGTCAATCAGTCACTAATTATGATACGAATTTAATCATTAAAATTAGTCGTTACATATCTACAAATGATCAAATATTAATATTTTTCCTGTTGACTAATTCAGTTGCCATTGTACGTAAAAGAGTACGTATCTACAACCTTTTTAGTGTTCATCAGGACTATCAAACTTTGGAATGGATTTACTGTATTTCAGTGTTTTTCTACCTTTGTGCCGCCGCTGTACCGTGTGCAGTGAGAGGTGGTCAGGTGTGTTTGGGGAAAATGTTCAATTTTACACAATCAATCTTAAAACATTTACGATTACAAGGATATCAGCTTCATCCAAACAGGCCCATGTTTCACACTGAGTAGTAAAATATGAACTTTCACGAAATACATTAATAAGAATATAAAAAAAGGAGTGTGTTTTGTTAATACAGACAATTTCTAAATGTATTTTCAAATAGTTGTGTGTTTTGTGATTTTATCAAGGAAAAAAAGGTAAAGATATGAGGGTTTGAGTGTTGAGAGCAGAATTTATTTTCTGTTTTTACCCATTTTTATATGTTCTTTATTTCAATTCTGTTGATTAAGCTTTTTTTTGTCACAAAAAAAATAAAAATCCACCCAAAATTGTTTAAAAAAAAAAAACAAGAAGGAAAAACGAGACTGGGGAGGAGCTTTCCGTGAGAGAAGTTTGTGGTTCAACAGTGAAGAAAGAAGCTTTTCAACATCAAAACCGAGATGAAAGTTTCCCAAACTCTGCTTTGTTTTCTGCTTCTCAGTGAGTACATTTTTATAGCTCTTGTGGTATTTGCACTTTCCTTAAAATTATTTAACCTGATATTTTTTTGTGGTTGTTATCCTAACAATCACAGAAAAAAAATATTCCATTCCTAACAGTTTCATTTATACTTTTGTTTTCAGTGAATCTGACACTGCAGGGTTAGAAATCAGTCAATGGTGTTGGTGTTCAAGTTGAAGTTTCTTAAAAGCAAAAAAATAGTGGAGCATTAAAAGATTTTGAAAACTGTCAAAATGATTCAAAGGATTTTGTCTAGTCAATTTTGCGATCCTTATAGTCAGCAGATTAGTCCAGAGCTGGCCAGCCCTGGTCCAGGATGTGGAATCATTTGAGTCAGCTATCAGAAGAAAGCTGGTCAGGGAGAACTCGAAAAGAGGCAGGATTAGGACTCTTTAATACTACACAGAGCATTACAAAGAGGAAGTATAGTGCCTGCAGGTTCCAAGAAGCCAAAATCCCAGACTTAAATAGAGAAATAAACAGCTGTTACTCAATCATTATATTTGTCAGAGTAATCATTCTTGCTCTGATATTTTTTCTGTTTTTGCTTTTTTTCGTTATATTTTGACTTTATCACAAATTATTGAAATTATGACCTGACTTATCAGATACCTCTGTAAAAGCATGTGGTGCCCACTGGTTCCACCTCAAACATATGACAAATTCTCCAGAGCCCACTTTAAGAGGGAGGGGTGTGGACTTCAAAAAAGCTCACTCTTGATTGGTGACAGTAGTTGTCATAGAAACATTGACTCAAACCATTGACGGTATATAAGAACTGGACAGAGCAAGCCCCCCTCCTTCCGTGTTCCAAGTAGGAAGTACCAGTGAGTTGCAAAAAGACCAAAGTCCCATTGACTTACATTGAGAAACAGACAGTTATTTCTCTGTCATTTTATATGTCAGAATAATCATTCTTCCTCTGCTGCTTTCTACTAAACTTTTTTTTTCTAATCCTAATTTTTTTAAAGATTTTTTTCCATTATCACAAGTTATTAGAGTAATAAATTGACCAATCAGATGGCTCCATAAGCGTTTGTGGGTCTGACGTCGAACGTGTGGGGGTTTGATTGACAGATGGCGGGTAGCCAATGGGCGCAGACTTCATCAATGGGTCCGTGAAGACCTTTTAACACCTACTTTACAATTCAACAATGTACCAATCATTGTCCAACTGTTGTTTTCCTCAATGGAATGTACCGATGCAGCAGTTTAAAACAACAAGAGGCGCATGCTGTTGACATTTTTAGATGAGGATTTACTCTGGAGAAATAGATTTCACGTCTGAGGTTATGTGCTTTGGACTTTTTTTCACTGTTTTGATTGTAGCTTATAAATTATAAGTTGCGTATCATACGGAATGGTACAGCTCCTCCATAAAATCACCAACTAAACTTTATTCTTCACAGCCTTTTTCAAGCTTGCAGCCTGAATTAGAAGCAGATCCTCTCATTCTCTCCTTTGAGGATGAGCGCGGGAGCCAGGACAAACTTGAATAGACCTTGTCGTATTTTCAAACAGAAAATGGTTCTCCCTCAAAGGCTTGAACAATGACTAGTACAATTCTCTCGAGCCGCCATTATTAAAGTGGAAGCTGTTTACATCCAGAGTTCTCGTGGTAGAGGCGTGGAAAGAGGTGGGAATTCACAATAAGACCACTCCAGATTGGCGACAGTACTTCCTATAGATTCCATGACTCAGCTATGACTCACAGCAACTCAGACCAATTGCTGAAGATGGGTTGCAGACGTTTGCAATATGGCAGTAGACGTATCAGGAAGTGATGAAGGCGGTGACCTACTTTCGCAAGGGGTG
>NC_050518.1:22859051-22860219 GCF_002922805.2 Oryzias melastigma | reverse complement strand
GCTCAGCAGTTCTGGGAGGGCTGAAGCGAATGTGCTGCTTCAGCCGCAAACTCCACAACATCCAAAGTATCCCTGACGTATGGAACAACTATCCCACATATTTCTGTGTGTATTTCTATTTTAAAATAAAAAATAACATCCAATCTGAGGCATTTACTACAATAAATACTATTATTAGCTGTAGTACATCAGATTGATTAACTCACATTTATAAAGAAGGCTTCCACTGTTGGCATAAGGGTGATTTTGTGTCTCCTAGCTATTTTTTTTTTTTTATTTCTTCAAGAGTTTTACTCCAGTTTTCATTAGTAAAGACTTAAACATCCTCTGATTCTGGATTTGTTCTCAAAAAACGAGTCAAAACTGCAACTTCCATACAAAACTAGGTTTCATTTGTGTCTTTTTTAACAGTTTACATATCAGGGATTTGAATCAGGCAGCCACACACGTTTTGTTGTGTGTTTATTAGGGGCGTGTATTGACAACAGTCAAATTCAAATTAATTTTATTTATAGAGCACTTTTCATATATACAAATACATTTCAAAGTGCTGTACATTAAAACAAACAACACAATAAAAATACCCTCTTGTTAAAAATAAAAATCAACCCCCTAATACCATGTATGTGAACAAGTGCACCAACAGACAAATAAAACGAATGATAAAATATGAATACACAGGAACCCTCACGTTTCTTAAATGTCAAATGAGAGAACCCTGAAGACGCCGTCAACACCAACCTCCTGTCAGCTGGTCGTCTAGTTCCTGGGCCAAGGAGCGATAGAGCCCCGCAACCCACAGCCTCCCACCAGCCGAGGAGAAACCCCTGGCGAAGGAGCAGTGGGTACATCACGGCCATGTCCCGTGGGCCAGGAAGCAGACGACCCAGCCAAATGTGAGAAGACACTACTTTAAAAGCAGATGTTAAGTAAAAGAAACAAGCCAATGAGTTAATTAATATTAAGAAAGATTAAAAATAAATAAATAAATAAATGAATAAAAGAAAAAGAAAAATTACTAATGATGATAAAAGACAGTAATAATTCATAAAAAAGGTAGGAAAAGATACTATATATAAGATTATGAATAGCACAATAAAATGTATATACGCATACAACATACACATATACTAAAAGCTAGTTAAAAGCTAACCTAAAAAGATGAGTT
>NC_050518.1:22855646-22858906 GCF_002922805.2 Oryzias melastigma | reverse complement strand
AAGGCTTGAACAATGACTAGTACAATTCTCTCGAGCCGCCATTATTAAAGTGGAAGCTGTTTACATCCAGAGTTCTCGTGGTAGAGGCATGGAAAGAGGTGGGAATTCACAATTAGACCACTCCAGATTGGCGACAGTAACAATAATAATAATAATAATACATTTTATTTCAAAGCGCCTTTCTGGTCACTCAAGACAAGTAAATACATCCTAAAAACAGGAAACACGATAAAATCTAAAAAATAAATAAATAAATAAAATAAAATTTAAAAATAAAAAATACAAAAAAAAGTAAATACATCCTAAAAACAGGAAACACGATAAAATCTAAAAAATAAATAAATAAATAAAATAAAATTTAAAAATAAAAAATAAAATCAGCCACAGGATTAATGGTCGTGAGATCAGACAGAAAAGGCACATGTATGTTTTGAGTTTGGACTTAAACACGGGTAATGAATCAATGGTCCGGAGGTCAGGTGGGAGTGAGTTCCATAGTGTGGGGGCCGAGTGGCTGAAGGCTCGGCTCCCCATGGTGACCAGACGGATGGGGGGTACGGAGAGTTGGAGGGTGGAAGAAGACCGGAGTGTACTTCCTATAGATTCCATGACTCAGCTATGACTCACAGCAACTCGGACCAATCGCTGTCGATGGGTTGCAGACGTTTGCAATATGGCAGTAGACGTATCAGGAAGTGATGAAGGCGGTGGCCTACTTTCGCAAGGGGTGGAGGTAATGCATTTCCAATGAACCTCATGGTTCGAGATGTCCAGTATTACAGTTTTAGACTATCTATGACTCAAACCAACTCAGACCAATCGCTGTTGTCTGGTTCCAACATAGCAACATCCTTATCGCAGAAAAATGACAATTGAATTGGCACAGTTTTGCTGGAGCCGGAAGTTAGGCATTTTCTTTGGGTGACGTCACACACCCTTGTCCAGTTCTCTTATACAGTCAATGTTTTTTCTCTGTATTTATATCAGACTGATGTCTTTTGGAACTAATGGTCATTGGAGAAACTGCAGTGTTTGGTCTTTCTGGATTTGATTCAAATTGGAACATGAAAGGTGGATGCTTAGAAAGGAAGAGAAACAGTTATCACGGTGGTGTGAAGTATCTAATGGTGAAAGGTCACATTTTCAGTTAGAGGTGACAATAAAGCTAAGAGGCAGATACTGTGTGAAAAAAATAGCAGTAAAAAGGTGAAATTATTTTCTGTGTGAAAACATTTGACAGAACTCTTGTATAACAGTGAGATTCTAGTGTACGAGCCTCATTATCCACCCAAAGCTGCAGAAAACATGATCGACTGTTTTAACTGTTCCGTGGTCTGTGGTCTATGATAAACTGAGCTGTATTTTAACACCTTTGTAGGAGGATCATGTCTTCTTCATCTGGAGACAGCAGCAGCAGTGTCTCTTTTAGACACCACAAAATGGTTTTATTATTACGACGATCTCACCCCAAGTGAGTTATTTTTCCCTACAAACATAAATGTTTCCCCATGTGACACTTTTTTCACATCACTCTGACAAAAACAATTGTCACACCAAAGTATTTTTCATTACAAATATTCATAGTTTTGTCAGACTCGCTTTTATGTCATAACACAATATCGTGTCATTGCCCACAGACTATGAGGACTTCTTCATTGAAAAAGGTAAGTTTTATTGTTAAAATCAAAGTGTTAATCAGACTAACAAAAGTCTGTTTTATACGAGATAGATTTTTTCATTACTATTTGTTTGATTTGTCATCAATTCTTCATTTGATGTCGATAGGAACAATTACATCATTTTGATCTTGTAGTTTCACACCAAAATGACTCACTTATCTCATGTTTGTCTCTTGCAGCCTTTTGTTCTTGTGTTATTCAAACATGGAGAACCAATTTATGAAAAACAACCCAAAATAAGTTTTTACATGATGATGATTCAATAATTCATTCAATTCTGATTTCATTTCAATATGGGTTAAAATAGAAAACTTTACATTCTAAAAGAGTCTTGTTTTATATAATAACAAAACCGTTATTGTATAAAACATTATGTTTGCAGTTTGCTGTTGCTTGTGCAGAATCAATTTTATGTCAATATTATTAAACCTGACACAGTTTTGCTGGTTTTAATTTATTACAGAGTCAATTTCTGAACCAAAGTCAACTAAGATTCCTCCAACAGAACAGCCTGAACCTCCAGGTAAAAAAAAAAAAAAAAAATCATTATTGTTGTTGCTGTTTTTGTTTTTCACTATCAAGCTGTAGCTTGGGCTACCCTAACCCTAACAATTGGGTTAGCAAAATGGGAACACAATTTGGCCAAATTCTGGATCCAGTGCTCTTTTTTTCTATGATTACGCCGTTTTTAGCCAAAATTATAAAACATGTATCATTTTCTGGGGCATTTCTGCAGAGCGGCGGGAGTTCATTCGAAATTTGCCTCTGAGTTGTGAGTGGGACTGTTGACAGGGAGGGGAGTAAGCCTGCCCCCACTTCCCACTAGCTTACAGCCCCTCACAAACCCCAACCTAACATTACCGGTGCAGGAAAAATGGTGAGCAATATTCCAATATTGCAACAATCCAAATATTAAATTTCAAGCCAGATTCCAGCTCAGACAAAGAAAACAAAGATGTACATAATGCATATTTGTCTGCAAGTAGATGCATCTGAATGGAGAGGATCAGGGAGCTTGTGACCCCCCAGTGCTTTTTTCTACGTCACCAATGAGCTCTTTTTCCAATGTTTTTTTTTTTTGTTTGCTCCAAATTCACAATGATTTGAATAAAGAAATACTCAGAAATGAAATTTTAATCTTAATTTTCTTTATATGTCTTCAATCATCAGAAAAATACCACAAGAACAAGTTAAAAACAGATTTTCATCAGTGAGTCCTTAGCAGATTATCTGAAAGCAGCCATGAAGAAATAAAGAAGTCAGTGAGTCAAAGCCTTAACTAACAGTGTGTTATTGCATGTATAAGAACTAGTTTGAAACACTATGTTAGTACTTCAGCCTTGTGATAAAACAATCTGGACCTGATCGCTTTATCTCTAGGCATCCAGTAATTGTGGAGCACCTGCTAATCTTCCAAGTCTTGCTTTCTTCTGTTAAAGCCAGAAACCTTTAGTATATTATTATCGTGTGCTAAATTCATGAATTTGATCTACCAGCTCTTTGCAGGTTTTGCCAAAATTGCCCTCACCAAATACCACTGGAATGTCAACTCATTATTTTACCCACTACTGTACACACATT
>NC_050518.1:22849096-22855433 GCF_002922805.2 Oryzias melastigma | reverse complement strand
AAACAGATTTTCATCAGTGAGTCCTTAGAAGTTTATCTGAAAGCAGCCATGAAGAAATAAAGAAGTCAGTGAGTCAAAGCCTTAACTTACAGTGTGTTATTGCATGTATAAGAACTAATTTAAAACACAATGTTAGTACTTCAGTCTTGTCATAAAACAGTCTGGGCCTGATTGCTTTATCTCTAAGTGTCCAGTTATCGTGGAGCACCTGCTAATCTTCCAAGTCTTGCTTTCTTCCATTAAAGCCAGACACCTTTAGTATATTATCATTGTGTGCTAAATTCATGGATTTCATCTACCAGCTCTTTGCAGGTTTTGCCAAAATTGCCCTCATCAAATACCCCTTGGAATGTCAACTCATTATTTTACCCACTACTGTACACACATTGTTGATAATCAAAGGCAACGTCTATTAGAGAGATGCTCACAGAAGGAAATGTTGAAGAGAAAAGGGATAAAGCAGAGGATCAGCAAGCAATCAACATTAGGGATGAAGGATTTAGAAGTAGTAACAAAAGCATTGATGAGGAAATAGATGATGATAACAGATGATTATGGTAACAGGGAGACACCACGTCCTACTACAGCACAGGTGTCAAACTCCAGGCCTCGAGGGCTGGTGTCCTATATGTTTAAACATGGTAAACACACACCTGATCCAGGTACCAACTGCAGATAAGGCAGGGTTTATTGAACTATTTCAAATTATACAAAAAGTCGTTTACAGGGAACCCAAGAATGAATGTGCAATAGAGGCTGACTGAGCCTTAAAATTTAATCTTGAAGATGTTCAAACTTTCTTATCAACTAAAGCTAAGCTGCCCCTTTCTTTTCATCACTGCAGATGTGTTGTTTTATTTTCGTCTGATTCTGGTGTCCACCATCGCCATCCTCTTCATTTTTCCAACTGTTTGTTTTACTTTAATCTGGAAGAAAAGAGTCTCTTCAGCTGGAAGGTAAACCCACAAAGGGCACTCAAACATGTTTCCATCTCCTTGTACTGGCTGACATTCATCGTCACAAGGTTAAAATCAGATCAATATTCCTAGAGTAAGAGAGGAGCAATAGCTAGACATTGTGTTAATGACCTTAGGAAAAAACACTGAATAGGACTTCAGAGGAAGAGCTAGCATCAAATGTAGAGGAAAGGGAATGTGTCTTATTGGACATAGAGATGTGACTTCAGAAAAGAAGGAACTGGGACTTTTAATTGAGTATTGAGTATTTCCTACAAATTCAATAGGTTCAGTTACATAAGATCCAGCAAAAGACTAACAAAATTTTGCAGTGCATCAGTGTCAGACCACAAATTTGGAAACATCACCAATAAAGACTCAAACAAAATTGGAGTGAAGGCAGTAAAAAAGGAGGGTTTGGAAAAGAGAGGAGGAAGTGAAACTTTGTTAACTCAGACTTTAAAGCTATGTTCTACAGAAGAGCAACACACTGGCAGCTTATTGGAACTATAATGGTCAGTTGGAAGAAGCTAAAGAACTAACAGACTGAGAGCAGACTTTGGAGCTTATGGTTCTTCAGAATAATACTCAGGAAAACAAGAGATGGCAACTAAGCCTCACATAGAACTGTCCAGCTGATCCAGCCTGAGCTAATCAATTTAACTAAAAGACCTTTTTCAGTCTTTTTCATTTTTTTAAGCTTGAGAAATGTCATCTCTTTTTTTCTTCATATTTGTGTTTTTCAGGTCCTCAGGTGAACAATATGTATGTTAACTTCACACAGGTAAGTTTGAGTCATTCATTCATTCTTCTTGTTTTGTGTAACAGGCTGAAATAATCATGAAAAATATCTCTTGCAGGACTGACAGGTTAAAGAAGAACAAAAAAGAAAAGTACCTTTGCAGAGATTTCTCTTTTTAAAAATGGTTTAAAAACTACCAAGTAAAGCTGAAATAAATAATCAGGGTAACTTTGAAGTAGAAGCTGAGCAGGTAACAGATTAGATACCAAAATGAAATTATCAAAATTCTTATTCGTTTTTAGGCTGCTCCCTTTAGCCCTTTTGCTCTCCTTGGCTTGTTTACATTAAAAGTGAAGTCATCTTGATCCCACAAGGCAGTGCGCTGAAGTTTTTTATCATTCATTTTTCAGTTTCACTAATGTCCATGGCAGACATAAAATCTTGTCCACCTTTTTCCACATTTGTCATGGAAGGAATAACACATCAATATGTGGTTGGAGTCATCTGGAACCCAAAGATAGCAGAAGGGTTAGGGGAACCCACAGCCAAAATATCCACATCCATCTGATCCTGATCCTTCTTGCTCTCACCATGACCTCCTTCATACATTCATGAACCTCCTCTTTGGTCTTCCTCTACAACATGGCTGATCTTTCCACAGTCTTCTACACCTTTCCTTTCATTCTTGGTGACACTCTTTAGTCACACCTGAAATCTTCCTCCACCTGTTCCAAACTGCGTGGACACACCTCTTCATCTCTTTCCCATTCTTTAGTGATTTGATTTGTAAATCCTAATGACTTAAAGTCCTCCTTTTCACTGTTCCTCTGTTCAGCCAAAGATACCAAATGTTGCAGTTCTCCCAAAAAATAAAAAAATAAAAAACTATGGAGGCTGCTTTCAGATGAGAGGATTTCCTTTTGACAACTGTGTTTAAAAGTCCAAACTTAAACCCAAAACAAACTTTTATGTAGTTTGGTTTAGAAAACTTTAATGATATTTTTTTCCTAATTTCCTTCCATCCATCCATTTTCCTGACCGCTGTGTCCCTTTCGGGGTCGCGGGGGTGCCGGAGCCTAACCCGGCTACTGATGGGCGAAGGCGGGGTACACCCTGGACAGGTCGCCAGTCCGTCGCAGGGCCTCAACCACACACACATGCACTCTCACATCCACACCTAGGGGCAATTTAGAGTCACCAATTAACCTATGAAGCATGTTTTTGGATGGTGGGAGGAAGCCGGAGTCCCCGGTGAAAACCCACGCATGCACGGGGAGAACATGCAAACTCCACACAGAAAGGTCCCAGCCGGGATTCGAACCGGGGCCTTCTCGCTGTGAGGCAAGAGCGCTAACCACTGCGCCACCGTGCAGCCCTTCCTAATTTCCTTTTCATGAAAATTTTGAAGGTCATACTTTTTATAATCGAATTCTTATTTACAGACTTTGAGCTTATGTTTGTGTGAAAAAGGGTTGTGTTTTCTTGCGAGACGTGAATGGATCCACGAATGGACTAAATAAAATGTTTGTTGAACTCTTTCCTGTTCATTTGGCTGTAAAGCTTTTGTTCCCTGAAGAAATTTCCCTCAAAGGACACAATAACTGGGGTTTTATAAAATAATTTATCATTTTTTAAGGACAAGCGAAATTGGTCACAGGCTTGCTTTCGGAAGGCAAAACAAAACCACAGACTGTTATTTGGCAACTGGTTGATACTGTGGTAAAAGATAAAGATTTGACCAAACCAGGAGTCTGCAACTTTTAACTCTAAAAGAGCCATTTGCTCCAGTTTCTTGAAGACCAGAACCCAACAAGAGCCACAGTCTCACTTTATCATTAAAAAAGTACAGTATTCATAATTTTTTGTCAATTAAACATTGATTTATAAATGTAACTTAAATATTACAATAATTAAATTACAACCATGTAGATAGTCTATACATATATATATATATATAACTTATTTTACTTAAAACTCAAAACATTTAGAATAAACTGAGCTTGTTATTCTCTAAGATGGGAGGCACAAAACAAAACACATATTTTAAATGATTTTCAATCATTTTAAACTGCTTTTGTTCAAAACTTTAAACATTTTATTGTAATTTACCTAACTAAAACAATGCTTAGAGTCGTTTACTTAAACAACTGTAAATTAAAAACACAAAATGATTAGAGAATTTCTGACAGTAAATTAAACTTTTTTTTGCTTAGTTGTTTGACGTAAAAAAATTAAGCAGAAATGACTGAACCTATATAACAATTCAATTATGTATTCAATCGTTAGCATTTTTCATTAAAGCTAAAGAGCCACAATAAAGGGATAAACGAGCTAGGTTGCAGACCCATATACCAAACAAAGATGTTGGAAAAAAAAAAAAAAACATTAATTTATTAATTCAAATACAGCAGTGGACTCTGACCACAAAGAAATTAACATGAAAAAAATAACTTAAAATAGCCACTAGAAAACTTACAAATACGTAATTAAACAAAAACTCAAAGTTTTTAGTTGCATTTTACACTCAGGAAGGATTTTAAAAATGGCGCCATTTTCTTACACGCTCCACCACCTTCATGGCTTCCTCACTACCACGACTCAAATCCTGCCCTCTGTCCAATTCATGTAAAAAGTGCATCATTTTACAGAAATACCAAAAAAATAACTCCAACAACGTAATAACGCAAGACTGGCTTTACATGTTTTGAGTACATTACCTTAAAACTTCACGGATAGTTCGTCTTTCAGGCAGATTTATCAACAGCAGGGTCGGAATTTCACAGGAAGACGACTGCCTCTCATTTTTTCAAAGTAAATGTCCAACGATAACTTCCGCGACACTGCCCTCTACTGGCCAAACACAACATTTGAAATAACATCACATTAACAGTGATATTCCTTACAAGAAACATGTGAAAAATAATTAAAATACATGAGAACTGAAAGTAATAGACTTGTAAATTTTAAGTATTTCAGAACTAAACAGAGGCAATTGGCCGGCTACTCTACTACACTTGTTTTTGTCAAATGATTCAAAAGGCTTGTAATATATTTTCTTTTATTTAAGAAATAAAAACTCTTCTTCCAACCAGTGCAAAAAAATAAACAAATGACTGTGACTTTAATGCACAAATTGTTTTATGATTACTGGGATATTTATTTGAATCCTGATTACTGATTAATGTAGCCTATAGGATTTGTTTTTATGATAATCATCTAAAAATATTTTAGATTGTGTATGTTTGAAATTTAGTTACATCACTGATAACAACTGATCTGCATATGCTTTGATCTAGTTTAATAAGTGTTATATCTACTAGCAGAGTCATATTGTCACTAAAGGATTCCTAACAACCTAAATCCATGATTGAAGGGTATAAATATTTGATCATAAAAAAACGCCTTTTAATGATAAAAGTGTATAAATCTTTCTTTTCCTCGAGATAAAAAAAACAAAGAACTGAACAGCACTGAGCAGCTTTCACCTCTCCACCCTACTAGAAAAGTCTGATTTTAGAAACTGTTTTCTGGCCTCTATAACAAATGTGGAAATGACAGTTGTACCCTCAGCGTTCCCTCCTGCAGCCTCTTCTTCGCCCACTCTGCAGGAAACATCCCTCTCCCGCTGAAGACGCTGAACCACAGCAGGACTAGAAGGAGAAGAAAGAAACGTTAAGGTTTGGCTGAATTGGGAGCTCCTGCTTTGAAGGAAACTTTAAGTCAGAAAATAGGACTTAGCTTAATTCAGTTTCAGGTCCAGACGTCTTTTGGGAAAAGTGTGTTTTTATCTGAAGAAAAACTGTTTTTTTCCTTCTTTGATATGTATTTTTGGCTCCTGCGATTTATACTTGCCACTAAAGCGTTTTTTAGTTACAGCCTCATTCATCCATGCACACACACTCATGCACTGATGGGGCATGAGTGAAAGGCGAAAGGCGGAGCCTCAGAGATTGAGGTGTCTTACTTCTAGGTAGGAAAAAACTCACAAAAATTACATATTTCATAAATAATTTATTCTTTAGTGTGCCGAAGGAAATATATGATCATATATATGAATGCAGTTTGCACTGAAGATAAAGAAAAGCATGATATAGACCCTTTAAAATGTGTTCATCACTGAAGGAGAATCATCAGATCTTCAAAGACTTCTTCATTCTGCTCCTGTGAGAAACACAGAAATGATCACTCTGACTGTTCTACTTCATAAGGAGAGAATATAAACTCAGTTTATAGAAAACATCAGGATCAAAGTTTGTCTGTAACAGTTTGATGTGTTTGTGTTGTCACCTCATGTTCTGGTCCAGATCCAGACTGATACAGTGATGACTGAGAGTGCTGCTACACCCACAGGAACATAGATGATCCTCCACCAAACACCTTCAAGGACAATCAAACAGAACATTTTATCATTAAAATGTGACATCATCACTCTGTGATCTCACTTTGAAAATGCTGCTTAAATATACAGAAACATTTATGAACAATTAGGTTCAAAATTAGTCCTTTTTCAGTTGTGATAGAAGTCTTTTTTGTGACGTGAACTCAGTATTACTCGGACGGCTCTGAACTGGCACAGCAGCTGTGTTTGAAATCTTCAAGACTCATCCATCCATCCATTGTCTTGACCGCTTCATCCCTT
>NC_050518.1:22846505-22848959 GCF_002922805.2 Oryzias melastigma | reverse complement strand
TTGAAATCTTCAAGACTCATTTAAAAAAAAAGACTCCTTCTGTCTGAGATGTTTGTTTTAAAGAATTTGACTGCCTATGTGAGCCTGATCTGGTTTTTGCTTGTTTCTTTCCTCCTTTGTTTATTTTTTATGCTTAAAAAACAACTGCTAAATAATTAAATCTAAATCTTAGTTTTGAATCATCTCGCAGTAATGAGACAAACTCATCATAAAGATACTCTTGGTGGCTTGTTTAACAAGTAACTGGATCCTAATTTCCATGTAAAGAATCATTTTAAGTTTGACCGGAAGTTTGAACTAAAACAGAGACTTATTCTTCTGAGTGACAGGTGAGAGTTGAACCCTCAGATCTGAAACATTCTCACTGTTTTTTGACACCGTTTAAATTTATTTGGTGACTTCATCTTCAGACGAGACGATGACATCGACCACAAACCTGTTTTAGAGACTTGATCTGCTGCAGTTGATGGTTTGAATGTTGACAGAACTGATCCTGTGGTTGTTGTGGATTCAGCTGCAGAAGTTGATGCAGACGATGGTTTGGATGTTGGTTTAGGTGTTTTAATCTTTGATCTGACATCATTTTCTGAAAGATGAAAAGCAGAAGTTTAATGAAACAAGTGTCGTATGATGTAGGTGAGAAAAAGGTTTTAAAAAATGTGTTATTTTCCATCGGAAAAATACATTTTTCACACAGTATCATGAGCTCATATTTGTCAAACTGACTGAATAATTTCATATTCAGATATTTAAACTGGAAAAGATCAGCAAACAATAGAAGTCGTCACATTTTAATCGTTTCAGTTGTTGTATATTTCAGTCCCATTTTCACAAAACTTGAAACTTCAAATATAAAAATGAAATCTCACCATTTTTAACAGTCAGTGCAATTATAAACTCTGTCTCCATGTGTCCTGATGAGTTGAACTGTCTGCAGATGTATCTTCCAGCATCTTCATCTGTGATCTTCTTTATAACCAGAGAACATTTCTCTGGAAGACTCAGTCTGTCTGATTTAGATCCAACATCTTTGTTAATCTTCCCGTGTTCAAACAGGGTAGTTGCTGGTTTGGTTAAATCACTGTACAACCATGTGATCCAGTAACATCCATCACTGAAATCATTTGCATTTTCACATTTCAAAGTGATTTCATCTCCAACTCTGACAGTCTTGAATCTGAATATTTGAATGTCTACAGTTTAGAGAAAGAGAGAAACACAAACATGTTCAGTTCTGATGAACATCTTAGACTAGATATTTAACATGCATGTTTAAAGAATACACTGAAGTCAATGTGGTTAGCAGCCTGCTCTCATTAGCATGAAGAACACAACAAGTCATGTTCCATGCTTTCAGAAAGGTCATGTTTGAATCTCTGTCATGTTTCTTACCTGTAAATGTGAGCATCCATGTCAGAATCAGAGGGAAGAGAAGTGATGTGAAGTCAAACATTGTTCTCTCCTCTGCTCTTCTCTGTCTCTTCTTCTCTCAGTGTTTTCTGTCAGAGACTGAAGACAACAAGAACTCAGGACAGAAACACGCCAGTTTCCTGTGGTTAGCAGCTCCTCCTTCAAGTCACTTCAGAAGTGTTTCCTTCTTTTACCAAAAAGCTTCTACATCTACATTTTAACCAAATTAATGTTATAACTAAAATGAGTTTAGTAACTCATTTTCTTCGAGACGACTTTCTTCTTGATCTATTTTTATAAAGGTAAGTGAAAGAATGGAGGAAGGGGGGGGGAGGAGGAAGTGGAAGAAGACCTTTTTGAAAACTTCAACATGAGGTTTATGATTTCAAGGAAAATCTAAATGTTTTGAGAACATTTGATCCTCTTTTTAAAAAAAATACAGTTTTCTATTTGTGCTTAAGTACTGTCGTGTTTTTGTTTTTTTTCTCCTGCACACTTTTGGTCTGCTCTAGTCTAAACTGACCAATCTACAGTAGTTGATGACAGGTAGTCGCCACAAGGGGGCACTCTACAACTCTACAGTACAGAAGGGCCAGATTTAGCTCAGCGGTGGGTGAGGATCGGTTTCACAACCCATTAAATAAAAACACTTTATTTTTAGTTTTTTAATGCTATCCTTTCTGTGTCATAAATAAAAGTAAAAATTAAACCATGACAATAATTTAATTTAATCATTGATTAGATATAGCTAAAAAAAAAAACATTACTATATAATTAATTTGTCTGTTTTGCCTTTATTTGAGTTTACAGTTTATTGAAAGGTCTTTTTATGTATTTTGTTCTATATTTTTTTATATCTGACCCTGCTAGAAAGTTTTATTTAGTTGTTTGTGTTATAAAGTGACAAATCCAAATATCCATTCCTTCAATTGTTTTCTTCCTCTGATCATGGAGCCGGTCTGCATTTCTTCTTCTTCTTCTTCTTCTTTTTTCGTTAATTCAAACAGATGTTTCTCTCTTCCTGTGCTTTTTTCTTAGGGGTGT
>NC_050518.1:22766990-22844550 GCF_002922805.2 Oryzias melastigma | reverse complement strand
CATTGTTCTCTCCTCTGCTCTTCTCTGTCTCTTCTTCTCTCAATGTTTTCTGTCAGAGAATGAAGACAACAAGAACTCAGGACAGAAACACGCCAGTTTCCTGTGGTTAGCAGCTCCTCCTTCAAGTCACTTCAGATGTATTTCCTTATTTTAACAAAAAGCTTCTACATCTACATTTTTAACCAAATTATTGTTAAAACTAAAATGAGTTTAGTAACTCATTTTCTTCAAGATGACGTTCCTCTTGATCTATTTTTATAAAGGTAAGTGAAAGAATGGAGGAATGGGAGGGGGAGGAGGAAGAGGAAGAAGACCTTTTTGAAAAATTCCACATGAGGTTTATGATTTCAAAGAAAAGCTAAATTTTTTCAGAACATTTGATCCTCTTTTTAAAAAATACAGTTTTCTATTTGTGATTAAGTACTGTCGTGTTTTTGTTTTTTTTCTCCTGCACACTCTTGGTCTGCTCTAGCCTAAACTGACATCAATCTACAGTAGTTGAGGACAGGTAGTTGCCACAAGGGGGCACTCTACAACTCTACAGTACAGAAGGGCCAGATTTAGCTCAGCGGTGGGTGAGGATCAGTTTCACAACCCATTTGATAAAAACACTTTATTTTTAGTTTTTTAATGCTATCTTTTCTGTTTCATAAATAAAAGTAAAAATTAAACCATGAAAATAATTTAATTTAATCATTGATTAGATATAGTTAGAAAAAAAACCTTACTTTTATCATTAATTTGTCTGTTTTGCCTTTATTTGAGTTTAGAGTTTATTGAAAGGTCTTTTTATGTATTTTGTTCTATATTTTTTATATCTGACCCTGGTAGAAAGTTTTATTTAGTTGTTTGTGTTTTTATAAAGTGACAAATCCAAATATCTATCCATCCATCCATCCATCTTCTTGACCGCTTTGTCCCTTTCGGGGTCACGGGGTGCCGGAGCCTAACCCGGCTACTGATGGGCGAAGGCGGGATACACCCTGGACAGGTCGCCAGTCTGTCTCAGGGCCTCAATCACACACACATGCACTCTCACATTCACACCTAGGGGCAATTTAGAGTCACCAATGAACCTATGAAGCATGTTTTTGGACGGTGGGAGGAAGCCGGAGTCCCCGGTGAAAACCCACGCATGCACGGGGAGAACATGCAAACTCCACACAGAAAGGTCCCAGCCGGGATTCGAACCGGGGCCTTCTCGCTGTGAGGCAAGAGCGCTAACCACTGCGCCACCGTGCAGCCCCAAATCCACATATCCATTCCTTCAATTGTTTTCTTCCTCTGATCATAGAGCCGGTCTGCATTTCTTCTTTTTTTTTTTTTTCGTTAATTCAAACAGATGTTTCTCTCTTCCGGTGCTTTTTTCTTAGGGGTGTAAATAAATAATAAATTAATCAGTTCAGTCAATCAAAAGTCTAGTAGCATTAAACAAGAGACAAGAGATGTCAAGGTCCAGGCAAGGGTCAGGGCAGGCGGCAAACAATCGGAGATAAAACAGAGTCAGGTACACAAGATCAGGTCCAGATAGAAATGCTCAGTAATGCAGGCTGGGTGGCACAAACAATACTTTGCTCTGAGTGAGGCTCTGCGTACTGTTTAAGTATCATGTGGGTTATTGTCAATGAGTGTCAACTGAGTGGTATCCAAGGACTGTGAGCTGGGGATTCTGGGAGATGTAGTGTGTTCAGTACTCTGGAAACGGCTCCCTCCGGTGACCAGAGGAGGAGACAGAACTCTGACTCCTGAGAACCAGGACATCAGCTTCATCCACACAGGCCCAGGATTCACTCTGAGTAGTAAAATATAAACTTTTATAAAATGTTTCCTTTGTGTGTCATTTGAGTTTTTTTCAAGATCCATGGATAAGAATGATTACATTTTGAGATTTTGTATATATATATTTTTTTTGTTATTTTCAAATAGTGGTGGTGTGTCTTGCGATTTTTATCAAGCAAAAAATCCCCCCATGCCCCCATGATCTACTGGATGAAGTAACAATGTGTGGGTTTAAGTGTTGAAAGCAGTCTTTACTTTCTGTTTTGACACATTTTTATGCGTTCTTTCTTTCAGTTCAATTTACAAAGCTTTTTTGTTTTTTTTGGTTATAACAACAAAAATTGAAGACGTAGAACCCACAACAACTGTTAAGAAAAAAAAGGAGACGAGTCCCGTGTTCAGGGGAGGAACTTTCTGTGAGAGAAGTTTGTGGTCTAACAGTGAAGAAGGAAGCCGTTCAACATCAAACCAAGATGAAAGTTTCCCAGACTCTACTTTGCTTTCTGCTTCTCAGTGAGTATATTTTACAAAACTCTTGTCATATTTGCCTTAAATTTATAGTCAAACTGAATTTGGAAGTTTTGCTATGTTTTTTTTTTTTTTACTTTAAACACCTGTCAATTGACAACTGTCAATTCGACAGTTTTGTTTTGCAGTTTCGTTTCCAGTAAGCCTGAAACTCAGGGTTAGAAATCAGCTGCCGGTGTTCTAATGAGGGTTTCCTTTTAAGCCCAATATTGTGAAAACAGTCATATATGATAGATATGATGTGATATCCATTCATAGATAAGTAAAACTTTGAATGATTAATCATGACTTGACAGGAAAAATACTAAATTATATATATGTGTATCAGAATCAGGTACAGTATTCACTCCAACCATGGTAAAGGGCAGGGGTCTGCAACCTTTAACACCAAACGACCCCTTTTGGTCCAATTTCTTACAAACCAAAACCCAGCGAGAGCCATCAAACCCTAATTTAATATTTATTCAAATGGTTATAATTGTTCTTAAAGGTCATGAGCCACAATGGAGGGATTGAAGAGCCACATGCGGCTCCGGAGCCTCAGGTTGCAGACCCCTGGTTTAGGGGTTGGTACGATACATAACTTCAGCTTCATGTTGACTCCTGACTATCGTTTGCTATATTTGACTTTAACTGTGTTCAGGACATGCAGTGGACAGGATTTTATTCCAGTGTGTTGTATTTTTAGGCATATCTAGTCTAAAACCAAAGGTGTCATATTTTTTCTGGCCTTTTCTATCTATTGATGTCAAAGGAAACTGATGTCTTTTGGAACTAGTGGTCATTGGAGGAACTGCAGCGTTTGGTCTGTCTGGATTTGCTTCAAAATGAAGAATGAAAGGTGGATGCTTGGAAGGGAAGAGAAACGATTATTTATACTGGTGTAATTTTCAGTAAGAAGGGGCAGTAAAGCTAAGAGGCAGATACAATATCAAACAAAAATGTGATAAAATGGTGAAATTAGTTTCTGTATGAAAACATTTGATAGAACTCCACTAGAACAGTGAGATTCTAGTATAAGTGCCTCATTATCCACCCAAAGCTGCAGAAAACACGATGAACAGTTTTAACTGGTCCGTGGTCTGTGGTCTATGCTAGACTGAGCTGTATTTTAACACCTTTACAGGAGGCTCATGTCTTCGTCATCCGGAGACAGCAGCATCTGTTTTGGACACCACAGCGGTGTATGAATATGACTACGATTACACTTTTAGTGAGTTTTTTTTTCCTTAAAAACACAAATGTTTCCTCATTTCACATTTTTCACATCACTCTGACAAAAACATTTGTTTCACACCAGAGTATTTTTCATTATAAATATTTATATTTTTGTCTGACTCTCTTTTATGTCGTAACACAATATCATGTCATTGTCCACATGACAGACTATTGGGAGCTCTTCACTGAAAAGAGTAAGTCTTATTGTTCAAATCATCGCTATTACTTGTTTATTTGTTGTCAATAGGAATAAATGCATAATTTTGATCTTGTAGTCTCACATCAAAAATGACTCATTGTTATCCAATACTCATGTTGTCCAAACATGTAGAACCGATTTATGAAAAACAACCCAAACAAATGTTTACATCATGATGTTACAATAATTTATTCAATTCTGAAAGAAGCTTAAGGCTTTAATTCTTATAGAAAACTGAAAAAATCTTGTTTTATGCAAAAATATACCTTTCATTATATAAAACATTATGTTTGTAGTTTACTGTCGCTTGTGCAGAATCCATTTTATGTTAATATTAATAAACCTGACACAGTTTTCTGGTTTTGATTGTTCCCAGATTCCATTCCTGGACCAAACTCAACTGAGATTCTTCCAACAGGTTTGCCTGAACCTTCAGGTAAAAATCAATGTTGTTGTTGCTGTTTTTGTTTTTCACAATCAATGCAAAAGCATATTTAGTTTGTGGATTTTTTTAAAGTTGTATATCTGCAGAAGCGGCTGATTGAGCCTTATATGTTGTTCAAACTTTCTTATCAACGATCAATAAAGCTAAGCTGCTCTTTTCTTTTCATCATTGCAGGTGTTTCGTTTTATATTCTACTGCTTCTGGTGTTCGCCATCATCATCATCTTCCTCCTCCCAATCGCTTGTTTTACTGTCCTCTGGAAGATGAGAGTCTTTTCATCTGGAAGGTAAATCTACAAGAGCCACTCAAACATGTTTGACAATCCTTAGGATTCAAACATTGATAATGTCATCAGTAGCCCGAGTTGCAGCAATGAAGAGACCACCACCGGCTCGATCATACCGGATCCCTCACAGACCCAGTCAAGCTGTCAGAATTTGACCTGTCAGGACCTGTCTCAGGCCCACACTCAGACCAGACATCACCTGAGAAAGTCTCGTCAAATTAGGAAGAGTACACTGAGACCAGTATCGCTTTAGGAGCTGGGGCTCAAACTCCTGGTGTGAAACGGTTACTGACCCTGCTTTATGGCCAAGTGCCATTACTGGTGTTATTTCCTGGATAGGCAGAGCCGATTCTTGTTGGAGCTGCTGCTTTTTAAAACTGAAGTGAAAGGTACCCGGCCTCAAGTAGGGATAGGACCATGGGGGGCATCACTAGGAGTTTCACAAATTCCTTAGTCAAATGCTCTCTACCTAATGGCCAGTCTGAGACGAAGCAGTGGCTACCTTACTTCACTTCATTTGGTTTTATCTGGTCGCATCTTTTTGTTTGCTTGCAAACTGTTTTCAAGACAAGTACAATCCGCTTGTCCACTGGTTTTGTGATTGGAAACATTCTGAGCGTATCGTTGAACATGAGAGGAGTGAGGAGCAAAGGGCTTGCATGGAACACAGTCCCTCCAAAAACACAGGAAGAGTGGATTCTGATGTTGTCAAAGAAAATGATGCACAGAGGCAATACTGGTGGGAAGTTCTAAAAGAGTTATTGCTGTCGGGGAGAGGGGCCTTGCTTTCAGGGAGATGATAAGTTGTTGGGATCACCTCCCAATGGGCATTTCTTGTGGACCAACTCACTTTTGTCTTCAGGTTTGTAAATAACGGTGGAGAAGAAGTTGAGTGTTTTGTGGCTTTTGAGCTTATTGAAAATCATAGTGGGAACAGTTTGGCTGAGTGTGTTGCTGCAATAGTGGAGAACCTAGCCCTAGACATAACTAACTGTCGAGGACAGTCTTATGACAATGTAATGTAACATGTCAGGAAAGTACAAGGTTGAAGAGAATAAACCCATTCAATAAAGTGTCAATTATGTTCACAGTAGCCCAGAAGCTAGCTGTTTCTTTGACTTTCTGCAATCAATGTTCACATTTTGTTCCTTATCAACACACAGGTGACGAAAGGTGTTCAGTGATACACGTGAATCTCACATTGAAATCTTTGTCCAGTACTTGCTGGAGTTCAAGAGCTGAATCAATAAAGGCACAATTGAGAGAGACACTGAACAATCTTTCCAAAGATAGACAGGAGAAACGTGAAACTAAAAGTGATGCCTCTGCACTCTGTGGTAAGCTGGACGCCCAAGAGCTTTCATGGCACACTTTTGGGATACAACTGCAGCAGTTCCAAGCCACAAGCCTGCAGCTGCAGAAACATGACATCGACGTAGACACAGCTTCTCCTTTCACTCCGTGACTTTGTGGTGGCACAGAGAGACAATTTTACCTTTTTTGAAGGGTCAGCTTTAAATGTGACGGATTCAGTCTCCTAAGACTGCAGACGCACAAAGACACGCAAATGTATGGGTGATGAAATATTCAGAAATTAGTGGAAAAGAAAAGTTTTGGATTGAAACATTCAAGTCTTTAATTGATAATTTTGTGTCCTGTCTTAACCATCGGTTTACTGCATACACACACTTGACCACTCGATCCAGCCTGTGCTAAACCCAATGAAGTTTAACTCAAGAACCATTTTTATACTTTCTGATTGTTGTTTATTGTTTACTGTTTATTTTTTGTTTGAGAACTTTAATCTATTTTTTTTCTTCATATTGATGTTTCTCAGGTCTTCAGGTGAACAATATGTATGTTGAGTTCTCACAGGTAAGTTTGAGTCATTCTCAGGCGTTAACTTTTTGTTTTGTTTAACCGGCTGAAATAATCATGAAAAATGTCTCTTGCAGGACTGACAGGTTAAAGAGGAACACACAAAGAAAAGCACTTTTGCAGAGATATCTCTTTTAAAAATGGTCTAAAAACTACAAAAGAAACGTTTGCTTAACTTTTGCCTGAAAATGTATGATGCTATTTTTTGTTAAGTGATTCAAAAGGCTTGTAATGGACTAAACTGAACTTGCTGCACAACATTGTGATGAAACAAAAAAATGTCGTCTTGGTGGAGAAGAAATGGAACTTTTATCATTCTATGTTTTTCTTTATTTTCTCCTAGATTTATAAAATAAACAATAAAAATCAATAATTGTCTGTATAAATACCCAATAAGATGTATTAGTTTGACGAGCAGCATTCAAAATAATTAAATGTCACTGACTTTAATCCACAAGTTTCTTTTTTGATGTTTACTAAAACATTTATGCGATAGATAAGATTCCTCAAAACAGACATTTAAAGGGGAGCATAACAGGACAGTTTGAGGCTGACTTACCTCACAGCCCAGATTTGAAAAATGCAAAAAGAAAAGGGGGCGGGGCTTAGGGAGGCTACACTGCGTCCTCATTAATGGAAAATGTTGCAAAGCAAAAGGATCGCAGTTTCATCCATTGATTGTATATTGTTAAAAGTGTGAAATATATGTGTCTATGGATCACCAGAACTCTCTGTGGAGGTTGAGGATTTTTCTCTGCATATAATTCCTGGCGGCAAGGCTGCAATATTGTGTTTATTCTGTTTGTAAAACATATCAACGATGCCACCGACATATGGAAGAAGTATAGATTCATCAGAATCAAACTCTTTGACACTAATTTTTTAATATTGATTTTTTTATAGACTTTTTGTAATTGCATTTTTAACACAGATTCTTTTATTGCATTGAATTTTTAACACTGATTTTTTTTACAATAAATTTTTAACACTGAATTTTTTACAATGAATATTTAACATTGAATTCTTCTGCATTTAATTTTAACACTGAATTTTATTTTTACATTGAATCTTTAACTCAGATTTTTTTGTATTGAATTTTTAACCATTTTTTTCACACTGATTTTTTCTTACACTGAATTTTTAACACAATTTTTTCTTGCTAATCTTGCATATTTATGTATATAAATTTTATTTACTTTACGTTTTGCAGAGAAAATTTCACAATATGCTTCCAACACAGCATTCATTTTTGTCTATAGTTTAGAACTAGAAAGAAAAAACCTCCATCATACATCCCAAAGTTTATTATCAACTTCATCAAATTAAATGTGTTGAGAAGAGAGTCATGATGTTCACACTCAAAGACTGTAAACTTACAGAATTAGGAACAAATAAAACCATTTCTATCTAAACGACTTTGTGATTAGATGGTTTATTTCAGTCTGACAGTTCAAATGTTTGATGTGGTTCGTGTCAGTTCCGGCGTGTGCAGCTTTCTACAGCACAAACATGGCCGACAGCCACACGTGGATCAGAGGCAGTTCAGGTTCTGTTCAAGTGCTGGCGCTGGCTCAGGGCTGCATGCGGATGGCTCCGTCCAGCCGGATGACCTCTCCGTTGATCATGGGGTTCTCGGCTATCGACGTCACCAAGTGGGCGAACTCTGCAGGGTCTCCCAGGCGAGACGGGAAGGGCACCTGGCGGGCGAGGAAGGAGCGCACCTTCTCTGGAAGACTGGCGAGGAGCGGAGTGGAGAACAGCCCTGCAAGCAAAATGTTTTGTCTGTTTAAATCTATTTCAAAAGTTCATCAGTATCTGATTGTGTTTTTTTAAAAAGAAGGTCCGATCATTTGGTAAAAAAAGTGCTAAAAAGCCTTTAAGCCTTTAAGTTCAGGATGACTACATAGACCTGAGCCATCCTAAATCCACAGATCTGCTATGAAGACTATTTAAAAGTATGTTTTTTTTTTAAAGTAGCCAATGTTTCATAGGTAATTCTATTAAAAA
Organism: Oryzias melastigma; assembly: GCF_002922805.2. Lineage (NCBI taxonomy): Eukaryota > Metazoa > Chordata > Actinopteri > Beloniformes > Adrianichthyidae > Oryzias > Oryzias melastigma. The sequence continues at coordinate 22,836,210 of NC_050518.1, read as the reverse complement.
ACTCAGGAAATCAATAGTTTAAAGTCCTTCTATGACAATTTTATTATTTAAAAAATGTTCTCAGCAGTGTTTTATTATGATTATGAAGTTTTTAACCAAAATCCCACGACCTAAATGTCTCTAAAAGCCATTTTTCAAGTTGATCTGAAGCCTCTGTTTCCAAAATCTCCTCTGAGGGGGCGTGGCTTTTGGAGCTAAGCTGAGCAGCCCCGCCCCTGATCCTCCCCGTGTCCGATTATGATAGCTTGTTTAGATCACTTGATTAAGACAGATTGAAGTTTGAGCACTAACCAGGTGCGATTGTCACGACTCTGATGCCCATAGGTGCCAGGTCTCGAGCAATAGGAAGCGTCATTCCCACGATGCCACCTTTTGATGCAGAATACGCCGCTTGTCCGACCTGGAAGAAAAACACACAAATGAAGCAGGTTACCCAGAAAAAGGCGGAACTTTGATGCGTCTGTTTTTTAAAGTTACCTGTCCGTCAAAAGCTGCCACGCTAGCGGTGTTGACGATGCAGCCTCTGTGTCCGTCTGCGTCCGGCTCGTTCTTCCCCATCTCCCCCACAGCCAGGCGGATCACGTTAAAGGTTCCTGCGATGTTCACCTGTCAGGACAGACGCAGGGCGAAGTGAGGCGTGAGCTGCAGTGAATTCGCTTTTCAGTCCATTTTTTTCTGTTGGGCTCACGTTGATCACGCGCTGGAAGTCCTCCAGACTGTGAGGAAGGTCCTTCTTGAAGTTGTAGGTTTTGACAGCCACAGCGATGCCAGCGCAGTTCACCGCGAGATCCAACTTCCCGAACTTGTCTTTAGCCAGAGACACGGCGGATCGCACGTCTGCTTCTGACGTGACCTGGAAAGACAAAACCGACTCGTCTTTGAAGGGTTGGAATTTGTACGAAGTGATTTTTGTGCCATCATAAAAGTTAGAGATTTGAGATCAAGATTTTCTAAATTGCAAACAAAATATAAAGTGTTGAGAATAAAACTTCCTTATTTGCAAATGAAAATACATAATATTTGCTTTTAAAAAATATTTTGTGTTTGCAAACTTTTTTTAATTTTTGCTTTCAAAACATATTTTTGCGTTTGCAACACAAAAGTTTTCAGATACGTTGTGTCTCATCTCACTTTTGTCCTATCTTTGATTTTGCTTTCAAAATATCTCTTAGCGTTACGTTTGTGTCACCCCAAACAGCCTGCTGACTACAGCCGCTACACAAACATGAATAAATACAGAACCCTGTTGTATTTGTGTGGCTTTGCTGCTCCTTCTGAGTTCTGTTCAAAGAGAAACGGCCCAGAATGGTTGAAGCCTGCAGAATTCCCATTGAACAGCGCCGATAGAAAGTCCAAAGTCTGCCTCGGACCCCAAGCACCGTCAATGCGCGGCAGAGACACCTGATTGGATAGAATCTAGACTAATCAGCATTTTGTTTGGAGTGGCACAAACATAATGCTGAGAGAAATTCTACACGCAAAAATCAAAGATAGGGCGAAAGTAAGATGAGACACTATGCATCTGAAAACTTTAAAAATATTTTTTGAAAGCAAACATTTAAAAAAAGTTTGCAAATGCAAAAATATTTTTTTAAAGCAAACGTTTTTGAAAGCAAAGAAGTATGTTCATATGCAAATTATGATGATTTACTTTCAACACTTTACTTTTTTTGCAATTTAGAAAACTATGATCTTAAATTTGTACCTTTTGTTTGCAATATGGCGGCACAAAAATCACTTCATGAATTTGGAGTAAAACGGAGCAAAGATCAGAAAGTCGGAATCAACACCATGATTGCCATCTAGTGGACTAAGAGGGCATTACAGCAACAATGGTATATTTCTGTTGATTATAAAAAACATTAAAAAAAATAGAATAAATCTGACTAATTTCAGCTTTACTTTTTTATTTTAAAAAAATGATAAAATTTGTCTTACTCTACAATAAAACTGCAATTTAGTTACTCTGTATTGCTGGTTTCATACAATGTCAAATTATAGCCAAATTGCTGGTTATCACCGTCTGACGTGGAAGAGTTTTAATACAAATTATGTTGATCTGCATGTTAAAACAACAAAAAACGAGCTAATATTTAGAAAGACTTATTTTTTTTAAAAAAGTTAGCAGCATCTCATGAACAGATCACACTCCGACGAGGTCTGACTGTGTGAAGGACTCACATCTGTCGGAGCGAAGGCACAGCGCTCTCCCAGGCTGGCTGCCACAGCCTCTCCATCAGAGGAAGGAAGGTCCACGATGACGGCAGACGCCCCACACTGCACCAGCCGCTCAACTGTGGCACGACCCAAACCAGAGGCCCCACCTGTAACCAGGCCGACCATACCCTACCAAACACACAAACTTAGATTCTTCAAGCTGCTCTTAGTCATAAACATCTTTTTGTCACTATTTAATAAAATAAGTGCTCACTTATTTTACATAAATAGAATGAATGAACAATAAATAATATAAACATATTCATTATCATTATGGAAACACTTTATCTGTGGGAAACAGAATGAAAACAATGAATCCAGGAAATTACAGTTGATTGTTAAAGAATTTATTTGCATGATGGTGTTTGGTCAATGACAAAAGTTCACCTCAAATCGTGGAGTCCCGGTTAACAATGACAGAGGTCAAATGTTTCCCTCAGCTGTTCAGCAGGTATGTCGCCTTGCAACAAATACTTTTAACTCTCTGTACAGATTCTCTACTGGATTAAAGTCTGGAGACTGGCTGGAAGACTCCAGAACCGGGACATGCTTTATATGAAACCACTCCCGTGTCGTGTAGATGATGTTCTCATCATGTTTTATCTTCAAGGTTCTCACTAAAGGAAGGATTTTGCAACACAACAGCACCAAAGCAAGATGCTAACCATGCTAAATACTTGCTTTCTGCAACATCATACAATTAAATACATTTAAAAGCATTCTATGTGATTTCCTGGATTTTTTCTTAGGTTCTGTTTCTTATAATAATTGCGTATCTATGATGAATATTACAGACACCTCTGTAAATGAAAATTTAAAAAAATAAATCTTATCTTTGCTTCTCAGGTTTATTTATTTATAGAAACACAAAATCTAGCAGGAACAATATTTGTAAAATATATTAATAGCAGACAAAATGTCACATTAAAAAAAAAACAATTATTGTACGAGTGTTTTTGGTTTTGCCCATAGAAGTTGCAAACAGAATCTTATCTAACAGTGGATTATTTTGACCTTCGACCTAGAAGCCAAACTATCATTAGAAAGGAACTTATTAAAGTATTTTAGGAAACATACATTTACTCTATATAAACAATAATGTTAATGTTCAACTTCATAATAAAAACCTTTGCAAAAATATTTTAATGATGTAAAGAAGTCCATAAAGTCCAAATGTGGTTACAGTCTCAAGCCTGTTTGTTTGTTTGTTTGTTTAACTTGAGAAAGTCTTCTCCGGGTTTTAATCATTGACTGTATAAAATAAGTATTTTTACAGTCAATGCTTCAGCTCTGTCGACCTTATAGACGACCTCTGTTCTGCAGAGTCCAGCTATGAGCTGAACAGACATCACTGAGCGTCACGTTAGCCTCACAGTCCAACTTCTGCACTCCACAGAAAACAAGACGGCTAATGAAAAGAAATGCTAACAACCATCAAACTAACTCACTTAAAGATTTAATTTCCATATTGACTTGGAATTTATGTATGTAAATGACGCCACGAGAAACACGAAGCACAAATGTTTCTCTTTCTTACCTTCACACATCGAATGTTCGCCATGTTTGCTCCGCCAAGACAGGACGTCATACCAAAGATCGTGTATGTGACAGATCCGTTCATAATGGAAAAAAAAAAACAATTCCACCAGTTGGATCACGAATCCTGTGTAGTCAAATAATTTTAACCTTATTTAGGTACACAAAAGCAGGATTATTGTACTTTGCTTACAAGTAAATATTTAAAAGTAATGAACTATCCAATGATAATATAGTGAAAAGAAAATATATATTGATAGCATAAATCTAAAAAGAAATATTTAATGGCAAGAATTGCATAAATAACATTATATAGCACTAAAGCTAAAACGGCAATAAAAACGTGTACCTTATTAGTTGTTAATATTGCGAAGTTATTATTATTATTATTATTATTATTGGTTGGATAAAATATAATCAGTGTGAGACCTCGTCAATTTATTCTCTTTACACCAGAAGAACCTCAGCCTCATGAATTGTACTTGAACCAATCAGTGATTAGCTTTTAGGGAAACGCCCCTTCCTACAGAGACGTGTCGTCCAATTAAAGCTGTTTTGAGAGGTCAAATGAGGAGACCAACCGAAGCCTTCTTGGTTTAAACTTCGATAATGGACAAAAGCAACTACACTTTTCAAATATTTTTAGAAGAATTGAACTGTTTCCACACTAATTTAAAAAAATATATTCCCTAAATTCATTTATTTTTGGATCAATAAAAATGTAAGGATATACATTAGGAAAATTAAAGGGCTTTAAAAAAAAAGTTATATCAGTCTGTCACTTTTTGTATGCTTTGTCTTTGGGTTCCTATAAATAAAATGCACTGTTATTTTCAAAAGGAAAGAACTTGATTAAATCTTTTTCTTTCAAAACCTAAAATTGAAAATTAAAATCTAAATATTCTTTGGCATGTGACTCTGCACTTTGAGCTTTGACATTCTAAGAGGTGTAATCTAATTTCACAGTAGAGCAAAGCTTGGCTTGAATAAAAAAAAACATTTTTGTAACTTAAAACCAACAATTTATTTATTTTTTAATACATTCTAGCTTTAAAATCAGAGATGGAAAACAAAAATATATTTTTCAAGAAAATAGGGAGACATCGGTGATGATTACTCAGTTTTATTCCCAAATATACATGGTTTGGTATCCCACACCCAACAATAACACATTTTTCTTAAAAACATTTAGCACACTATGAACAAGACAGCAGTCTTTGCTGTTTTGATTTTGCAAACTTATATCTAGTTTTTGATGCTTAACATGAACAAACAAGCAACAAAGTGCTTTATCTTAGCAGAACCAATAAACATTTACATATATTATTGATTAAAAGAAGAAGACATGATAGAACAGCAAACTTAGCCGTACAATCGTGGAAATTACATTTCAATACACTTCATTTCCAGTGCAGGTAATCAGGAAGTAAAATGTAAGTCATCTGCGTTCTTGTGGAAGGTGGAGATTTGGTGGCCTTGAGAAAGACAGTAGGCTGTATAGTTATCTCCCAGATCTGGTGTGATCCTAAAACTATACAAACTACTACCTCATCCCAAAGCTCCCCCTTTTTTCCTTGAGAGGCCATTTCAATGAGATCTTCACATCCTCCAGCTTCTCCTTGTTATTTGTCTCGGATAACACGTCTGTCGTGGAAAAAGGAGAACAAATCAGCTTTCCATCAGCCTAACCGTAAACAACACTGCGCAGAAAACACTCGTCCTTGAAGGCGGTCACATCCATGACTGCAGGTCTGACACGGAACATTGTGAACCGACTTCACATGAAAAGCAAACAGCCATCAAGAGACCTGCTAGCGTTTTAGCTTCCTTCTTGAATTGGGTGAGAATAGCAGGCTAGTACAGACGCTGTCCGATGCTATGGGGCTCTATAACGACGACTACGCGGCTAAAGAACAAAGTCAGAGTTGGAGATATAGAAATATGTTAAATTAAGCTAGCTACCCTAGTCAAAAGCCTGTGAACCGAATATCCCTGGTGTGTCAGCTAGCAAGCCCCGTTAGCTGGAATTGGCGGTTCTCGACCTCTTCTGACCAGCTCCTGTCACGTCCGCTGTCTATGGCCGTAGCGGTCAAGATGGCTGGCAAAAATCTTTTGAGTTTTTCTCGGTTTCTGCGGCCCATTTGGTTATTTAAACCCAAGAACGGTTCGCCACAAACCTCCGTGTAGCCCAGGCGGCTCCCGTATCGTCTTCGCCATTTTTCCTAGTGGAGTAGGTTTGTGGCGGCTGATGCCTGACCGCTGCTGGGAGGAGCTAATATCGCGAGATTTAGAAGCCCGCCCGACTGACTGCAAGAAACCTTCAAAAATGAATAGGCCTACAGTAAATTAAATAATATTTCACTAATTTTTCTCCAAAACAATAGTTAAAAAGTTGAAATATAAATTAATGTGTGCATTTTATAAATTTTGCCTCGTAGTGTTTTGCTTTAAAGGTCAGAATTTCACTAAAACAACAAAAAATTAGATTTTAAGAATTATTCATTTTGATTATTAATATGAGAGAACAATTGCAATAAAATATATGCTTAACATTTGGTTTTAAAACATGCAAAAAAATTAACAGCATTTTCTTCATAAACATACTTTGTATAGTTTGAAATATATATTTTTGTGTTTAGTTTGCAATTGTAATGGAATTTTTCAGCTATCTCAAACTGTTAGGGATCAAAGAGTTGACAAATCAAGACACTGGACACCATAAATACTTTTTTTTACTAAAAGAATAAATTTTATTTCAGCACTGTAAGTCGTTTCCCAACCAGTACAAACATGACTGCCATCTTTGTCTCTTTCTGGACCTTTCCTCCCCTCCTTCTGTGAGATCGGACCACCAACAGCCAGACAAATTTAAAACAAAATTTAAAAAAAAAATCCAAAAAGGAAAAAAAAAAAAAAAAAGAACATCTTTCTTTTCTCACCTTTTCTCAAGCCGTCTGGTGCTTTCATAATTCTAACGATGACAAATTATACCAACCATAATTATAACAGCAATAATGAGGATGATGATTATAGTTCTATAACAATTATATTATGGATACATTTTAACCTTGTTTTTTTTTGTTTTTTATTTTTTTGCTGCACAGGTACGTTTTGGGTAGTCGTGGGTTCTTTTTTCAGTAGGACACATTCTGCTGAGGATTGACTAAAATCAATGGGGCTCAGCCATCGGGGCGAGGAGAGTGGACGTGTTGGTGTACAGAAACTTTAGGGGTGGTGGCAGTGTAGAGACGGACAGACGGTTATTCCAAAACGAACAAACTGCAGTGAAATGCACAGATCTAACAGATCAGGGCAGGTACAGCTCCTCTCAATGACTCCATTCAACTTCCTGCTTAACAGACAATAATACTGTTTCACTTGACGACACGTCACCGTACACGTTTATCCTGGGACTCGGCTCTATCAACTGAACTTAAGACTTTTTCTAATTGTAACAATAAGGTGCATTAGAATTTGTTTTTAGGTGAAAGCGACTGAAGTTCTTATGAATTTTTTCTGTCAAACATTAGGAGTAAAGACTCAGATTCTAATACTAAATAACTAAATTTCTGTAAGGGTCACAAAAAATACATATAAATATTTTCTTAAATTTTGTCTTTTAATAACAATTCACAGTTGTTCAATAAGTTTGATTTTTTTTTCCAATTAGCAGTCAAATATGAACTTATTTTTTCTGACTATGTGGATTTTCCAGCAGGCAGGTAAAGATGAATGTTTTCTAGGAAGGTTCAGCCACTGGTGTCCACTCAACCAAACTGATTCCAGGGAGAAAACAGGTTTTAACACAGTAACTAGAAGTAGGACAGATTTGGGGCGCAGAAACTTCTGTAACTACATCAGGTGCAGTTATGGGGTCACATAAAGTGTACATTTGCTTAGAACAGCCCACAAAGTCTTGATTCCATCAGAAGAACTCGGAGACGTGGATTTGCCCACAATGCCGGAACACAAACGGGTTCCTAGTTTCAACCACAGAACTGAATACTCGCTGACCTTGCCAGTCTGTATCTCCACAACTACCACTGTATGAAAATGCCATCATCTCACAGACATGTCAGTTAAACTACATGTGCTGCAATATCATATTTATACCATATATAATCATAATTATGAGAAAAATTATTACTTGAGGGGGGGAATTGTTGAGTGAGTCACAGGCAAAGGACTATGGGAAAATGGATGTAAGGAGTACTTTGGTTGTCAGGTTTTGACACGAGATGTTTTGCTGCTTTGTGCGAGGGCGCAGAGTTCAGCTTCCATCAAAAAAGAGATAAATGATTTTCGGGGACATCATGAGAATCAAACATAGTGCAGACGACGATTTTCAATTGGATAAATGGGCGATATTTACCTACATACAGAATAAACGGTGAAGTGGTCTAAAGATGCCATACTGAATACAGGTAAGGAGAATGGCAATCATTACAGATCAAATCTCTAGGTTGGCTAAGCGTATTTCAGTACTAACTGAAGCAATGGTAGAAGATTAAAAGATGTAATAACATTAAAAATAGTAAGAAAAACACGTTTGCACAATTGAATAAGAGTTTAGATTTTTTTTCGGATTTTTTTTCCATTCTGGCTAGATACATACAGAAACTGATTATCAACGTTAATATAACCTTTAACTGTTAGTTGGGTTGATTAGGGGGTGGGGCATCCCAAAGAGAAAAAGAGAAAAACGGCCAATAGAAACGATCCTAACGGGCTAACAGAGCGGCAGAGCAGGAAGTGGAAGAAAAACGGAAATAAGAGGGGCGCTGGGAAGGGGTTGTGTGTTCGTGTTGTGTTTGTTCTTTGTGTTTTGTGTGCATGATTGCTTTTAATGAACATCAGTGGGTGTGTGTGAATGGATGCATGTGCTCTGCAGGGGAATTATGGGGGTGGTTTGAGGGCAGAGAGAAGCTAGTGAGCAGAGGGGGGTGAGAAAAAGTGTCATAACACGGGGGGGATTGTTAGGATAACAAGCATAAAAATCACTGATCAAATACCTATTGAACTAAAAACAGACGAGGACAAAAGAGGGACACTACATCATGTCTTGTGTTGACTTTTTTTTTTCCATACTAGCTACTGTGTAACTTAGGATTTAACATATATGTGTGTGTGTACCAATGTGCTGTGTGTGTGCGGGCGGCCGGCAGGCTCCGAGCCCGCCTGAAACCCCAAACCGTGTCGTTTTAATCCATGCATGCAGACTTGTGAGCGTGGGATTTCTGAAGTCAGTATGACATTGTTACCAAAATGATCTGTGACGAACCGACGGCAACTCCACTGAACTCGAACTGCACAAAAACCACTTCAGCACAAAAGCAGGGAGAATGCTGCTGGTAACAAATGCATCTGTCTTTGATGTGTGTGTGTGTGTGTATTTGTGTGCTGTCGTGTGTGCTTTAACTGTTATCTGGCGCGCGAATCGAGAGAGGGCATCGTCTACCAGATTACACTCCGGATCGCCGCAGAAAAGCTATCTCCAAACGATGTGCGACATTAACTGCATTAATGCCGATAGAAATCAGTTGTGTATGACTCCTAGATAACTTTTCGGCCAGTTGAGTTTTTATTCTCTAGTCTAGTCTTGGTGTCTTGTGTTTTACAGTCTTGAATTAAGCCCCGGCGTCTGTACCTAGAACACCTAAAGCGCTTGAACAGGTACCAAAAAACGGATAACAAGTCGGAACCTCGTATCTCATTCGATGTTGGCGTAAGAGACGGCGAAGCGGGCCGGTCTCACAGAGATGAGAGCAGGTCTTTGATCCCAGCCGGGTCATCTGTAAATGGTTGAGTACATAACTGAGGGGGAGTCTGACGTGACTACTCTAACACACACACAGTCGGGTTTTGTTTGTTTTTTTTCCTTTAAAACAGTAACTTTGTGAGAGAATTTTCTCGTGTCAATTTTGTGGCACACGATAGATCGCCAAGTCAACGTCGTGAGAAAATAAGGTGCTTCTTTGTTGACTTGCCTATTTTCAGCATTTCTTAGTAAATCTCGAGAGATGGCAATGTCCATGGCGAGGATCTCTCAGGTAATATCCGTCGGTCTATTGCGTCTATAGCTGCAGCGGCGCTACCAGCTATCGGTGGGAAGTGTTTACTTCTGTTTGTCAGATGAAACCTACGTTGTGGGGGGTAGGGGGGACTATAACTCTCTACAAACATAAGTGCTCTGATAAAACATTTCCATTTCATTGAAGTTTCAGGTTTGGAGCGGCACGCTTGGGTCCGCTGCACGGCCTTCACTCCCTTGTCGTGTGACTTGCTGTGCAGCCCACAGAGTCGTGTTGAGGCAAGATCTCGAGCGCCGTGACGCAACGAGGCTCTCAGTGTCGGGCTACTGTAATGACAACAGATGTTCAGTCACCAGAGCGGTGAGGCTTGGAGGCCACACCCTTTTTTCCAGGACTTGCTGTCTTAGGAGGTGAGCCTTAATGTACACTTTGGAGAAAAATAAACTTTTAGAAATCTGAAATGATTCCTATGAGTCTTTGTCTTTGCTCAAGGATCCTTTGAGCTTCATTGAGAAGTTCTTGTCTGAAGGAATGAGGTCGGTGTGAGGTGAACGCCGCCTGGCAGCAGTCACCCAGACCTCAACATCCTTCTCCATTTTCATTGGGCAGCATATTAAGTCTTTTTTTTGGCCTTAAGTCAAAAAGGTGCCTCAGAGTTTGCTTTTATACAATGTTTTTTTCTCAACTGGTAGAGGACTGTCCAGTGTGGTTGAACATTTTTTTTTTAAACAAAGTGCTTCTTTTATTTTGAAACCACTCTGTTCACATTCTGACGTCTCTCAAATAGATCTCTACCTTTAAAATGTATTTCTACATATCTTAAGAAAATTGACTCAGCCGCAGGGCACCAGCCTGTCCGGCTGTGGATTCAGCTGTAGGGGCTTTTTCTGATTCATTATTTTTAAATACAACAATAAGTGCTTCTGCTGGGTTAATACAATCAAAGCTTTGGGACAAAAGGACAAAAGGGGGAAGGGACAATCTTGCATACTTGAGGGCTTAAGGTGCATAAATTCGTGGGGTCTCTTAGAGCAAATAAACACTAGTCTATGCTACATAGGTCAAAATCTGAGAGCACAATTTCATCACGATGGTTCCGTGGTGCTCCATTGATAACGGTTATCAACCAACCTATAGGGGCAGGGGTGGGGGGGATTGTTTCTAGCACACATGCTGACACTATTCATGCAGCAGCTGTGCCAAAAATTGCTCACAAACTAACGTTCAAAACATTCCTGCGTGCCCAGAGTCAGACTCTGAGCAGCTCCTTGCAAGACAAACATCTCACAAGATGGCAACAAATCACATCGATGCACAACTAGCATCCACAGCGACCAGGCTTAGCAGCTATGACCATGGAAACCACATCCCAAAAGTCACTGTGATCACAAGCGCAACGTCATTGTGCAGAGATTCAAACCGTGGGACCATCATAAAATAAGAACTGTACAGTTTCTCCTGTCAAACAGGGAAGGGGGGGCTCGTTTCGTTGGTGGGTCGTGATGGGGGACAGCTTTAAGCTCGTTTTGCTCTGAGTGAAAGGGGTGACGTACAGGATTCTTTTTGAGGGGCGGGGCGCTTGCGAACTCGTGGAGAAGACCTTTCTTCATTAAACAATGTAAAACCACATGAGAAAAATAAAAGGGAGCAACAGCTAGGTGCTCGGGTCCATCAGATGGAGCAGCTGCGAGGCGAGGAGGGGCCCTCGCCTCACTTCCTGCTCCATGTGATGACGCCGCACGGCTAGCAGACGGGGCTACGAAAACAGGGAAAGGCAGTCGAACACAGATAACTCTCCGAGAGTAGCGCGTCCTAGCAAGGACGCCATCACTCTTCCTTCTGTAGCGCTTCATCTGACGGGCAGTCGTCAAGGCAACAGGGGGCCTCCACTTCCACCCCCTCTGATTGGTTGTCTCTGCTGGCTAAGGCACACTGGATTGGCTGGACCAGAGAGGCCAGCTCCAAGGGCTGGCCAATGGCGGAGGCTGCTGAGCTGCCATTCAGCTGCTGAGTCTCAGTCTCTGGTGTGGAGCCTTCCTCCTCCGAGGGCTTTGGGGGACTGCTGGATGGGGGGGATGACGACATCTACGGCAGAAAGATGGTGTTACCAAACAGAAAGCATAGAGGAATATTTGCCGTATGGTTTTGATGAGCTAAGGAAGCCGTACCTGTGTTCTATTGGCAGCTGGTTTTTTCCCTCCCTTTAATTTAGCTGGAGTCTCTTTACCCCTCCTGAGAAAAGCAAGAACAAAAACACTTGAGAGAGCTCATCTACAACTAAACTAGAGTAGAAGCTGTGAAGATCATCATGATGTTATGAGACTCCATTCTTCATGACCTCTGATACTGAAACTCTGTCCGGTCAGGCCTGCATCGTGTACAGAACTACTCCTTCACGAACTTGAATGAGTTTAGCCCCAGTCTGTCTGGCTCTTTTTTTCAATTTGTTTGGAAGAAAATTTCTCTAAATTTTACTCTATTTTTAGACTTCCTATTATGTAATTTTTTAATAATTGCTGCATTTTTATTTGTCACAAACTTAATCATAGTTTCCTGTTTTTGTGACCAAACTATGTACTTTGTATTTTTATGTATCATTTGTTATCAAACAGAAACGGCTTGGATTTGAACCCCAATCATATCATGGATTTTTTCTTCCTAAAAATTAGACATCTCTGAGCACAAAAAAGTTATGGTTAAGTAAAGCAAGTAGGTAGGTGTATGTGAAAGAGAAACATGGAAAACTCGAAAACTGACCAAGGGAAACGAGATGAAAGCTTAAAAAAGCTTTTAAAGTCAAAATCTGTGATTCTCAGGATGTTTCATCTACAATTCATACAGCTAAGAAGTTTCCAAATATATCCTAATTTGTGCAAACAGCTTAAAGAACAACGGATAATCCGTTTACTCACCCTTTCCCTGCTCCCACAGACACTACCTGCATGTTGAACCCCCCTCTCCCGCGGACTGGTTTGTTCCCAGCCCACTGGCCAACCACCATACCAGCTATCTCCAGTTTCCCTCCCTGAGGAGGGATGGACTGAAGACCTGAGGATGGAGGGAAAAACGGACAGTCTGGAAAAAAGATCAACAAAAGGGGCAGTTCTTCTTCAACTTTGAGCTTCAAACTGTAAACCTTCTGTTTGTCCTCAAGGAACTAGCAGGTCTTTTTGGGGTTTTGTTTAAAATCCCAGTTAAGTGTTTTATCGTACTATAAAATAAACAAGCATCAATAAAAAAAGTAAACTTTTTTGCTCATAAAAACAGAGCAAATGTTTTTCTATTAAAAAAAAAATTTTTTTTGTCAAAAGGTAAAAAAATCAGCACAAGAACACAACTAGGGCTGTAACAAGTAACCGAATATTCGCTACATCAAAGATCGCTGAATTGCTTTGGTTATAAATATAGTAGGGTGCAATAAAATACTATTCTGTAACAATGTAGTAATGTTGGATTTTAAGTTTATGAACTAACGGAAGTAAACAAATCTTCAAAATAAAGTGTTGGTAAAGCTTCCTGTTTTTAAAGTAAGACTAGCAAGAGCATTTTTCCGTTCAAAAATTCAGACAGAAGTGCGGCACACTGACATAAGTTCTGGAAAAAACGACTTAGAACATTTTCAGGTTTTGGAGTTAAATGATCAAAACAGCAATGATGTTTATGCTTTTTATGTTTATGTTACTGCTGAACTTAATCAGAAGGCTGAAAAATAAAAAAAAACTTGTTTAAAGTGACAAACACCATTTCTTTCTATCTAAATCTTTGTGTTTTTATCAGTTTTGTTGATTCTAAATAAAGGTATAAATGATGGTGATTTAATACAAAAATTTCAAATTTCCATTGATCAAGTAGAGATACATACACATAGCAAAAACATATTAAAAAGTAAGAATTGTGGATCGATTCACAAATAGAACCACGATTGACAAAACAAATACAATTTAAATTCTTTAAAAAAAATAGTAAAAAGATTAATTTAATCCTTATTTGCATCAACATTCAGATAAATTGATCAGACTAATCTCAACAGGTTTTCCACCTGCTTAAATAAAGGTTAAATGAAAAAGAAAAACACAAAAAAACAAAAATGTATCTTTCTGTGCACATATTTCTTATAAGCCAAGTATTCCTCCCCATATAAAACACATAAACTCTCCTTTACTTCGGTTGACTGTACAAACTTCAACTTGAAGAATGAAACCATTTTCATAAAACTTGAAGGTAGACGGCTAGCGTGTCCGTACCTGGGAAAGCTCTGGCTCTGTGCTGCGCAGGGTGATGCGGATGATGCGGGTGATGGTGAGGGGGCATTCCACCCATAGGGCGGGGCGGGTAGAGAGGAGGCAGAGGATAGAAGGGGGGCACCATGGCCGGGGGGAGGAAGGCCGGAGGTGGTAGAGGAGGAGGAGGTGGAGGAGGGCGGGACAGGTTGATGCCCTCCAGGATTGCCTGGCGCATCTTCTCCACCTTTGAGACGAGCTCCTCCTGCAGAACAGAACCGGGTTAGTGGTGGACGTGAACACGGCATGAACTTCACATCACATCTGTGTTGACTGTGAAGTTAAAGCAAACATCTGGAGACACTTCTTTAACATTTAGATGCTAGCTAAACTATTTCTCAGAATGCAACTTCTCCTCGTTTTTCGACTGTGTCATCTTCCATCCGTCACGTTAATACCCGCCCCCCCACACTGGCACGTGCACTGCTTCATCCATACCTGCCCCTCGCACATGTCCAGCAGGGCGGCCCGGTCTCGGGCGGCTCGGGCCAGTTTGCTCTGGAAGAGCTTGCCATCAAAGAAACCCCAGGGGCAGCAGTGTTCCCATGGCAACGGCTGCCCGCAGACATCATTGATGAATAACGCTGTGTCAACACCGGCCATGAAAAGAGCAGCCAGCTGAACGCCGCGGGCATCCACCTTCTCAACCTGACGGGAAACACACACAAATCCAAAACGTCAGAATTCATCAAACGGACAGAAAAACAACAATAGAGCAGAAACATTATTGTTTATGGATTTACTTAAAGATGAGCTGTGCTTTAATCTTGTTTTAATACCAGAAACTAATGAAGAAAGAAGCTGCATGATTAATTAAAGGTTTAATAAACTATCATCCTAATTATTTTGATTTTTAGTTTGAAGCTAATGATGGTTAAGATGTGTGTTTTCCATCCAGTTTACGCATGACCCGATTAGTTGACGAATCGGAAAAAATAATCCGTGATTAGTCAACTATTAAAATGACCGTTTGTGGCAGCACTACACCAAAGTGAAGTGAGGTCTCACCTTGAGCTCCTGCAGCTGGTCGGGCTCATAGAGCTGACTGGAAACAGCTTGGGCTAAGAAGGCATCGAGCTCGTGTCTCTGCAGAATCCTTCCTCCAGGCCACTGCATCATGTACCTGACAGGGAGGGAAGAGTGTCACCGCCAGCAGCAAAAATAATAACGAACAGGTGACATTGTTGTTCCCTCACCTTCACGTTCAGGTTTATATAAAAATGTTAAGTACTCTACAGCAAAAACAACATAAATCTAAGGTTGCATTGGTGCAGAAACACCTGCTCTCATGTCTATCAAACTAAGATTAGCCAACAATGCAAGAGAGGACTGCGGTATAAATGTGAGAGCAACAGTATAAAACACACCAGCAACATTCAATATAGAAACCCAGAGGTTTACACAACAATCTCTTTCTGTGCATGAGACAAATGCTGGGATTATGCAACAACAACTGTAGTAAATGTCATTATTATATTACATATATACAATCATTCCACTGTTTTTCTAATTTAAAGCCAAATTGTGAATTTAGATTATTCTAAATCCTTGACTGGATTGTATTCAGGCCTGATCTGATCAGACATGCAGTCTGACAATTTAATCGGCTAAACCTTTAGTTGCCACTAGAAAGGGATTTGCTATTTTCTACTTTCCAAGAAAGCCCCACCGAGGAAACAAAACACCCAGAATTCAGTTCTTCAGCCTCTAGACTGCTGCTCACAGCCAATAAGGACGACTGCTGTAAACATGAAACACGTACGACTCAATTCTGCATCTGCTGCCATTATTTGCATTCAGGTGTGTTTGAATTTAACAGGAAAGCAGCCCAACAATAGGAAAAGAGGTAGGTGGGTAATTTCCTAAACATTTTAAGTCTAATAATCCACTCAGCGCTTGTAGTAAAAGGTTGCTCTCTTTTTGAGAGGAAACAAAATACTCCTGCTGATAAAAACTGTTGAAAGTACAATTTGTTTCTCCAAACAGGTTATGTGATCACAGTCAGCAGTAACAGCAAGATAACAAAAAAACTCATCAGCAACAACAAATACAGCAAACTGCACTCCCATTATAAAACAGCAGGAACAAAACCTCCTTCAAAAATCATTTATTATTTTTTTAGAGAGCAGCTTCACTCATTCAGCATCTTTACACTAAAGTTTTCTGATTTAATCCAGAAATAATTCCAGAGCAGAGTTAAATAAACTAAATACAATAAAACATTTACTGTGAATGTATGTTGATCATTTAGTTTTTAATTTTTCTTTAAAGGAATTCCATTTTTATTGGACAAAAAGTTGTTAACTTTTAGCTTCTAATGTAAGACTTACTGGTTACATCAATGATCATTTCATCTTCGTTCACTATAAACTATTAAGTTGTGCAAAAACTGTTTTTCTTCAACAAATAAAATAGGTTTTGAATGAAATTTGGACAAATATCATGATGAATGTATATATTTGTTAATTAAAAATACATTGATGATCATACCTAAAAAGAAATCTAGATTTCTTGATTTTCACTGGAAGCTTATCATAAATGAGTAGCAGGAAAATCTCCTGCTACTCATTTAAACTTTGAGCAACAAGCGAATATTTGTGTTATTTATCTGTGTATATGTTGACGTAGTCGAGTGTGACGGTCAAATAATGCAAAGAGTAAATGAGCTTCAATAAAACTATTGAGTAAACAGGACAATATTTTGCAGTTTACACAGTAGAACATGTGGAGACGGATGCCAATATGTAGAAATATTGATGTTTGACCCACTTTGAATAAGAGACGCTAAACAGCATTAATTATTGATGGTTATTCATAATGATCACTGTTAAGATGTTATACTTAAAAACAAAACCTTTTAACCCACTTAAGGTTTTACATCATGACAAATTTCATTTTTGGATTTTTTTTCACAGTCAAAGAAAAGCTTTTTGCAGCAAAAAAATTCAAGATTCTTTTAGAAGTTCTTTTTTAAGTATTTGTTGCGTTTCGGGTAATGAGTTAAATGGAGGGGATGGTGAAGGGTGGGTTGGGGTTTAATAGTGTATGTTTTTTTTGTTTGTTTTTAAATATAAGAAGCACTTTTTCTAAATAAAGTTTGATTTGATCTGTTGATAAACTGAACTCCAACAGCTTTTAGTCTAATGTGAACATAATAGTGAACATAAATGCTGATGAGAACAAACTTAATAGCATTTTATAAACAGAAAAATCTCTCAAAATCTTATTAAGATCTGTACTGTGAGGAGTCCTTTCCTAATACAAATATATGCATGTTATGAATAACTTTTTTAAGTCCTTCTTATTACAGATGTTTTCCTGAAAGATGTACAAAATGAGACAAAAAACAACCAGAAAAGTTCCAACATAAATGCTAATTAAAGACCAAAACTGAAGTAATTGGTGAAAGACCGGACTCCACCCCGATATCATAGTCGTCTTTATGTGGTAGAGAGAATTTCTTTCAAAAAAAGCTAACGTGATCTTAATGAAGCTGCTTCTCTGTCAATGTGCAAATGGAACAGAAATTCTGTCCACTCTAACACACAAATGTGTTGATTTCCAGCAACTAAAACCCCCTAAAAAATCTTAAAGTCATTGACGTCAACTGATCAACAGAATCTTGAGGAGACCGTCTTATGCTCTGATTTCAAACCTCTCAGACACCAAAACAAAAGCAGTGCTCACAGTTAGTCTCTGCTCAGTAGAAATGTTTTTACACGAGTGAACAGGTGCAGACAGAAGAAAGAGTGAAGGTGAAGAGCATCCTGCGGTCACAAACCATCTGTGACTGCAGCTGGTGATACCTGAGCACACAGCACATGAGCAGCAGATGCTGTGGGACTTGTGCTGGGTTGAGGAGGGCTGGGCAGTCGGAGCGAAGGCACGCCAGGAAGGCCCTGGTTCTCCTGGAGCGGTCCTCGCTGGCACGACCCAGCCACAGGCGCCGCAGGTTGGGGCAGGTCCACTCTCGGAAACACAGAGCGGGAACCAGCTCTGGAGTCAGGGCTGACTTGGCCTTACCGCTGCTCCACTCTTTGACGATCACGGGAGGAACTAGGACACGGACGAAGAAGGCACGTCTCCATGACACGGTACAGGTTATAAATTTTCATCTGTTGGAGAACAACTGCACAAAACGTCTTCAAGCATCCTTTATTATTTCTAAAGATTTTAGGCATAATTTTCTAAAAAGATAAAAAATGATTGTTTAATCTTTCCTGCTTTTATTTTTCTGCAAAAACAGAGACATTTTATTCTTTTAGATTCAGTAATGGTGCCGTCTTTCAAACTCGTCTGAAGCAACAAGACGACTTCTCAGAGTTTCTTTCTTGAATAATTGTTATTATTAGACTATTTGAAGGACTGATGGTGATTAAATAAGGATTGATAAACATGGTTTATAAGGTTCCAGCAGCATACACTGAAGACTCTTGAAGATGTTGACTACATTAGGATATAATACCCATTTCACAGCCATATTAGCAAAAGTTGGATCAAGAATCTAACCCGTCACATGTGCTGATGGAAGAGAAGGAGCTTCTCTTGAATCAGACCATACTAATTGTACTTTCCTAAGCAGTCTGTGAACAATTTTAACACTTATCATAAATGTTTCCAACTTTTAAATCAAACTGAGGGAGTGGAAAGTGAGGCTTGTGCTACTTTCATTGTGGGTTGGACATTTTTGTAAAAACAGGAAACAGTTTATAACAACATAATCTTGGACATATTACAACAGATTTACTATATTTCATAACTTTCTAAACATATCTATGGATTTGTAAATTCTAAACTTAAATTTTTTTAAATATCAACCTAAAGCCATATGGAAAGAAATCTGTTTAAAAAAATTGTGAAACAGTGAATGATAAAATACTTATTTCTATATTAGTCTTTGTGATGTGATGATCCGCTGATAACAGAGAATCCATTTTGACATGGAATATAATTAAACCAATTGGTAACAAACATGAAATTGTTATTTTACCCAAGTACATTTGGTTAACTTACTGTGCATCCTGAGATACTTTGTATGCATTTTATTTAATTTTCATTTAAATTAACAGTTTATAACAGAATCATTGATGCTGATTAAGTAAAATATTGTCCAAAGTTTTTTTTCCCCAAGTCTCCATTTAATTTAGTTCATTTGAGTCTTTAATACACCAAACTGTTTTGGCTTATCTTCCTTTTTCATTTAATGACATTTTGAAATGTAAGATTAGTTTGTGTTGTAATAGACCATCATTAACAGCAGTTATTCCATTGAAGTGTAAACACAGAGCAGTGATTGTGAGGTTGTGTAGCGTACAAAGTTATATTTTTTAACCCTAGAGAACACTGGCCTTTGCATAAAAGAGCTTCAGAGCCCAAAGCCTACATCATCAGTCGGCTGAGTTTCTTTGACTCACTGCCTTCCCACCTCTCATCCTCCCAACACTGAACTGTGATTCACACAGTTTGTTCTGACTAAGCCACGGTCATGTCATGTTTCAGTCATGGACCAGATTAAAGGAGGACATGTTGGTGCTCAAGCTTAAGCTTTGCTACTATATCCATTCAAATCTGAAGTTCTCCTCCCCCTCTATATGTTTAATGAAGTCACACACCTTCCAGAGGAGTCCTTTTGCGCAGGGCAAGCCTCTCTAGGCGGCGGTGTGTCTCGGCCAAGCTAAAAAGAACGCCGTACGCGTACTGTCTGGCAGCACGGAACAGCAGAGAGGCAGGAGGCAGCTCAGAGTTACACTCGTCCTCTATACACACTGGCATCTTCATCTCTCCCTGAGGGAAGAGGAGGTGGAGAAAGAAAAACAGAAGACAGATTAAAATCTGGACATTTTTTTATTTTACTCTCAAAAGCCCATCAGAAGACAAAATGTCTTTAAGACCTTGGAGAAGAAAAACCGGTTTCATTTAAAAGTGATTG
Source organism: Oryzias melastigma (assembly GCF_002922805.2). Lineage (NCBI taxonomy): Eukaryota > Metazoa > Chordata > Actinopteri > Beloniformes > Adrianichthyidae > Oryzias > Oryzias melastigma. The sequence continues at coordinate 22,816,216 of NC_050518.1, read as the reverse complement.
AACTCATTTTCATGTAATTGCAGAAAATTAGGTTTGACACTGATTTTCCATATTTATTTATTTCATACACTTAATAAAATGTTCTAAAATAGAGAGCAGAGGGAATGGGACAAATATTAGCTGAAACACTTCAGTGGTTTTCATGGCTTATTCTCTAAACTAATAAATTAATAAGCAACACAAACATTTTACCTTGGTCAGAATGTGGTAAATCTGGGGGTACATCAGTCCTCTTCTGTGTCTGTGTTCAGCTACACGAAGAACCTCAGCACTGACCTGATATAATAAAAAATATTTTTAAAAAAAAAGTGAAAATCGAGTATCTGGGTCTGGACCGACAAGTCCCAGATCTGTTGCAAACATAAACCCGTCCTCAGCAGAAGCTCCAGCCCGCACACATGCTTCAAACTGGACCAGGTGAGCCTCACCTGAGGCAGTGGGGGTGTGGTTATGTCCATGTGACTGCGCGTCGCCATCGACAACAGTGACGGAATGTTTGACCCGCTCCCGTTGCCTTGGGAACCGTCGGCGGAGGCTGAGCCCCCTCTTCCAGCAGGTTCCTCCCACCGGGAGGGCTTGTCTGTCAAATGGCTGATGAGAGAGCGGAAAGTGAGTTAGAAAACCTAAAATGATGACAATGCAATCTGAAAAAAGATTTTTTTTGATGAAACGGTACTTGATGATATTCCACTGATCAGCTGAATGAAGGTCTCTAAAGTCAACATGCCAACAGGAATCCATGTGGAGCTGAGCCTGATGCTGTATGCAAACTAACAGTTACTCAGATCTTCTATCTGCAATTCAGCTCTGCAAAAATCAAATCAAATCAACCTCTGACTAATGAAGAGACTCGGCACCAAAGTATGGTGCAGAACCACAAATGAAGAACGTGTTAGTTATTTGGGAGTCATAGAACCACTGAGTAATATTCTGTATTTTTAGGTTAAATTGGAGCTTGGTAAATATTAATCCTGAATCCAATTTCACAGTCAAAGCCAGATTCTTCCTTAACAAACTAACAGGAATGAATCTATAAGAATGACAATAAATTATAATTTCATTAACATTTTCATTTCTTTGAATGATTCTATTCAAAGGGTTAAACTAATAGATTAGTTACACAAAATGAAATGCATTTAAAGTGTTTACTTCTTTAAATGATCATTGCTCCTTAAAGTAAAAAAAAAAATCCAAAATGTTTTTTTTAATTGAGTTTATAAAATGAAAACAAATTCTAAAAGTAAAATATGAGCCTTGGTTTAATTATTTGACGATTTAATTAAAATACTTTTTTTAATTGATAAATGTGTCATAAACAAAATTTCTTTGAGGAGAAATTTTAAATGCTTTATGATAATGAGAGACTCTTGGATGAGCCGGCCATCATTTCTACTTCCTGTCTTAGTGTTTCCTGTTAGTGTTTAGCTGCAGCTGAAAGTTTACTTTGCGTTGCTGTCGTTGGGCTCCTCTCCATCTGATGATGAGGAAGGAGACGGGGAAGGACCAGGCTGGGTGCTGGTGTGATGGTTTGGTAATCGACTCCCCCCCTGTGTGGAATCATACGGGGCTGACCAGTCGGAGAAGCCCATCTTTCCTGTCAGTGTGTCGTTGCAGTCCTGGGATGGCGGCGGAGGGGCCTGGAACAGGGCGGCGGAGCCAGGCCCGAAGGGAGCATTGGGAAAGGGGGGCTTTAGCCCTGGAACCTGGGGAGGGAGGAACTGGGTTTGGTAAGGGGAGTGGGGATGGGAAGGAGAAGGAAGAGAAAGACAAAAAGGGAAGAGGTGAGGAGATGACTTTCTTTAAGCAACAAGAGAACAGCAACCCGCTCAAAAAACTCCATAATCCACTTTCCTGCAAGTCAGAGCTGAAGTGAACAGATCTACCTGGTTCTTTCCAGGCTGCATGGGTCCCATGTGGCCAGGTGGTCCCCCAAAAGGAGTGGGTCCAAACCCAGGTACTGAGCACAAAGAGATGCATAAGATTTTTTTACAAATGTGAAGAAGAAAAAAAGGAGTTTGTCTTTTCTGAACTGCTTAGTACTCACAGATAAAGGAGGAAGGCCCCATGCTGGGCGAGCGTGGTTTGGAGGCAGCTGAGAAATAGTCCACAGCTTTCTTGAAGCGCTCCACTTTGTCTTCTGTGCGTGACTGCAAAGAAAGGAGACCTTCACTCAAACCCATATGAGACCAGGAGTCTGCCAAGCTGACTAACGAGTCAGAACTGATCAGTAATATTTAACCAAAGAATACAAGAAAATGTCAGGAAAATAAGTTACTACAAACTTCTTTTGAGATGATTAAAAAAGCCGAAGCAATGAAGAAATCAACCACGGAAAAAACAAAATCTAATAGCTAAATAACGAGTTTAAAGATGCATAAAATATAAAAGTTTGAGACAAAAAAGTTAAAGTCCTGCGTAAAATATAAAAAAAAACACTGAATTGTGATAACTGTTTTTTGTTAAAAAGGGAAAATTTGTAAATGAAATCAACATTTCGGTCGGTCATTTCTCAACTTTTAGATTCCAGACTAACACAGAATCTTTTCTAATTTAATTTAATAGAGATTTAGCGATTTTTATTTTGAAATAAAGAGATCAATCAGGACTGTACTAAAATGATTTTCTCCAGCTGAACAGATCCATGTTCTGGATTTGATTAGTTTAACTGAGCTAATAAACTTTGGCTAATATGTTAACGTTAAAGCTTCTGACCATCCTGACAGATCTGATAGAAACCACGGTGGTGAAACATATTTACATTAGGACATTCCTGGATTCGACACAACAGGCTAACAACCTCCTTGTTCCACGTTTCTCCACGTTTAGCTTTCAGAGGTTCTTAAGGTTGTGTCTGAAGAGAATCGGTGACTTTAATCACCACTTCAAGTCATAAAAAATGTTCTACAAACAAAGCACTTCCTGCTGCAGCTCCTTATTGCTGTTTGTCATCTGCTGGACAGATTTAAGTTTCTGCTTTTGGAAGAAGGTTCTGGTCAATGAGTACAGTAGAGCTTCTGATTGCTGGTCCCACAGCACCGACACGTTGGATTCGGGCTATCGATTGTTAACTCAGAATAGATGCTTTAATTGAGAACTGATGTGCTGAGACTTTCAGACGCTGACCCAAGCAAAACACCCCAGATGTATATTCTTTTGTTGCATCAGCAAAAATTTGGTTAAAAAAAGAAAACAACAACTGAGGAATATGGAAAAATAAATAAATGAAGCAGAATGTCAATATTTATGCAATTAAATTACGGTTGAGCGATATAGAATTTTTTTATATCACTCTAGTTCTTTCCATATTGTGTGATAATGATATATATCACAATATAAACTAAATAACTATATTTGTCACATTTGAACACTCGGCTCAAAAAGAAATTTATAATCATCAGCAGGACGTTCAAATTTAAATATTTATTTTCTATTATACTTTCAACATAACAGATACACTGAAAATCATGCAACCACTTATTTAAATAAATAAGAAAAGGTACAGTATATATATATATATATATATATATATATATATATATATACATACACTGAAAATTAGTGCAAAAGCTCTCAAGTTTCAAAAGAGAACGTGATTAAATTTGACCACTAAACTGTTTCTTCAGTTCCATTAAAAACAAGGAATTCTACAAATAAATTCTAATGCTTTCAGGCTTCATAAAACAAACATTGTGGTCACCAAATCAACATTTTTTATTAAACTTTTAGTTGCTGCCATAAGACCAGCGGGTTTGTTTTCCAGTTCTGAGTGGCTTCTACTGGCGAGTGCCAATTTTGGACCCTTCAAAGTAAAAGTCAATCGCGACACTCATTCCCATATCGAGAAAAAGTTTCATCACAATATCTATGGTTGTTGTTTTATCACCCAGCCCGAGATTAAATTATTACAAACGATAGTGAAAAGGTTGGTTAAACCTACCTGTGACTGTTTGAAAACATCTCTGGCGATGGCGTCGAGGTTTCCCAAATCCTTAATGGACGAGACGTACTCAGAGACGGCTTTGATGACCACCTCGCACGGCGGCAGCACCAGCTGATGGGCTCGCACCTGAAACAGCCACACAAGAGTTGGGCTGAGAGGGAGGCGACATGGTACTGCAAAGATTCAGGTCACAACTAATGACAGCACGCAACAGATTTCACTTTTCTGAAAATTCAGTACATTTCTGCAGTTCTAACTTCCAACTGTGGGCAGCTCAGGGAGCAACAAAGAATGAAAGAAGCGCATCAAACCAAGCAATCATTATCATAAATCATCAATCTGAAGGTATTGTTGTTCTGGTACAGAAATAAACTGTCCATCCGAGTGTCACATATCACAGCACCAAAAAAGCAAATTACAAAACCAGACTTTTGGTTGCTTTATTGTTATGATGGCTAATTTCTAACAAGCAAGTACAATTTCACACATTTATTAAAAACACACTACTTTTGCTATTTGTGAAAAACCACCTAAAAAGAAGCTGACTGAAGCAGCCCTGTCACCAATTTCCAACATTTCTGAGCATCTTTGCTGCAAAACCAGCAAATCTGGGAAATGCAGCATTTCCCAATCTCTCTGTTCCTGCAGGATTAAAGTGGCAGGATAGTGCAGATGTCAAGTGTAAACATAGAAAAGCTACAAGTTCTGGAAGCACAGTGCACTGATGCGAACACAGAGTGGGAGACAAATGTGGTGTCTTCTTACAGATTTCTGCAACATCCAGCAGACTCTATAAACCCAAAAGCAGTAAGTACCTTAAGGGAAGCGAGCGGGTGTTCTGGTCCCAGCAGACTCCAGTGGAAGGCAGCCAGGTCCTCATCAGGCAGAATATGATTCCCTGCAACAAGAGAACCTCTTTAGCTGATCTGCTAGGCCAGCAAATGAGAAAAGGGAAGAAATTCAGTAGCTGATATTCGTTCGAGCTGAGATGCGTGAGCCTGTCCTCACCCAGCAGAGCAGCAAAGAGTGACAGGTGTTGTGTCTTCAGGCCGAGCTGCCTGGCAGCCTCAGACAGCAGATACTGGTGTGTGGTCAGGTTTTTGCCATTCCAGCTCAGTTTAAGCGCGTGTGAGGAAAAGTAGGCCGGTACGTTGCAAAGGGCAAACTCGGAATCCTGAGCGATGAGGCCGGCAAACCCGTAGTCTCTGTAAAGAGACAGCACTTCCTGGTGGTGGTCCTCCAAAGTCTGCACAACCTGAAGACGAGAAGGAAAAACTTCAGTTTCCATGTAAAACTGGAAATGAATCATCTGTTAGACATCAATCTTGATTGATTATCCACAAATATTAGCAGTGAAAGGTCTTTTAGGATCTAAACTTTCTAGAAGTCAAAGAGCCTTTTCACAAAGTCACTGACTGTTTAATTTAAATACAGAAATCCATGTTTGGGAATAAAAATGCAATTAAAATCTGACATCTACATAACAGATGACCAGATGTTGACATGCTACTTGTCCACAGCTTCTTTATGACTGCTCACACTTTCTTTTGGTTGAGGTGAAAAACGGCTGCAGCAGTTCATCTCCAACTACTGATAATGTATTAAGATGTTACAATCTTATCAGGGTTCCAACACATTTCTTCAAGTTAAATTCAAGACCTTTTATGGCCATTAGGGCTGCCATGATTAGTCGACTAATCGACGACTAATCGACTATTAAAATAGTCGACGACTAATTTAATAGTCGATTAGTCGTTACTTTATATTGTATGGAGTCGGACTGTAGTAAAGTTAAAAGTGATAATGGCATTATGCTAGCTTTTTTAACTATTTCGGCATTTATTATGTTTTTTAGGCTATTTTGGAGTTTAGCTAATATTTCATCAACATGCTAACTATTTTGGCTAATTTAGGATTTTTTTATTTTTTAGCCTATTTTGGAGTTTAGCTAATATTTCAACTGAATGCTAGCTGTTTTAGCTAATGTAGGCTTTTTTTGTTTTTAAGGCTAATTTGGCATTTAGCTAATATTTTAGCTGGCTTTCAGCTTTAACGATTTCAGCTTCAGTGTTTTCAGCTATTAATTTCAGCATCTTCAGCTTTCAGCACTGGCATCTTTAGCCACCAAATTCAGCATACAGCATTCAAAATAGCATATTTGCTGGTAATGCAACATATATCTAGTTTTTAGTTAGTTTAAAGCTAATGATGGTTACGATGTGTGCTTTACATCCAGGTTATGCATGACCCAATTAGTCGACTAATCAGAAAAAATAAGCAGGTCGACTATTACTAGTCGACTATTAAAATAATCTTTTGTGCCAGAACCAATGGCCATGTACATCAAAAATTAAGACCAAATTTCCAGCTTAATTCCCATTTTATTCATTTATTCTTGTTTTTTTAACTGTATCTTCTTGTCTTGTTTGTGGTCTATGTCCTGATGGTTTGGTCCATAACAATTGATTCTGCTGTTTTTCATTCACATTTGATCAAAGTAATTTAAGTGAAAAAAAAAATTCAACATGAAATGTGAAATGGTGAAGTTTCAAGGAGCGCAGTTTTAAGGCTCAGGTATAAAAAATTCAAGACTTTTTTAAAACCTTTTTAAGGCATTATTTCCAAATTCATAAATTCAATGCTTTTAAGACTTTTAAAGACTCTGCAGAAACCCTGTCTTATTACAATTGGGGGCAAATATTTTTTGTTTGAATGTTCAGAAATGTAAAAGTTCCTGGTTGTTTGAGGCAGATTTTGTTCTCGGAGTCACTCAAAATGCCATGTATTTTCATTACAGCCCCCCTACTTGAACTTAATAGCTCACATCCATAGATTTTTCCTGCAACCCACTTAAACACAGAAACCTGATGCAGATTCTGAAGAAGAGAATGCATACCTGCAGGAATATTTCTGACATTCGGACATTAAGTAGGAACTGTAGCACTAAACTGAACAGACTAGAAACAGTGATGTTGCATTCAAGTGGGTTTCCTTTGCTGGAGAGTCCCCTGAGAGCATTTCTGAACTGCCACTTTATGAATATTATTGTAATTAATTGATTAAAAGTGTAATTATGTGCAATCTGATGAAGCCAGTTAACTAGCAACCTGAAAAGGGGTCCTGTGAATTCAATCATGAGAAATGGCACAGTGAGTTGACTAGGACTTTTGATCTGGATGTTTTAGTGCCATAAGAACAAGAAGTAAAAATCCTAGAGCAAAATGAAAATAATACAACCTCGTTTTTTAGCAAAAATCCTGCCACATGACACCATTTCCTCAGAAGAGAAAACAACTGCAGAATGAAATGACAGCTCTGCCTCGGAGCTTCATGATTACTGCAGTTATTACCCTCACTTTTTTTTTTTTTATACCCGACAGTAAAGAAACAAACCTGACCAAATTTATTAAAAGTAAAAGAAGTCCAAAGATAATCATACAAAAGAAGGGCTTGATAAGTGACTAATTGGCACCCTTTCATGGTTAAGTGCAACAAACTGTGAAACTAAAAACCAGTTTTAACAGTCAGACAACAGTACTTCTAACAGCGAGACTTCAGGGGTTGCAAAATATCTGAGCAGGAGCTTCACAGATAAGATCAGCACTGGGTTTAGTGAAGGTGCAATTTGAGCAGAGAGGTGAAAAACCAGGAGCATCAAAAGCTGGAATCTAGTTTACAGTACAGCTTTGTGAAGCCCGCTCGCGGACATTAAGTCTGGATAAAACGGAGACAGCAACCAACCACACAGCAGTTTTAAGTGGCAGGTTGTTGTTTTCGACATTTATGCTCAGAAGATGCTGCACAGAAGAAGCTTTTAATTACACAGACATGCAAGCAGATGGAAAACAAGACACAGAGAGGTTTAAAAAATGGACAAAAAGGAAGTGATGAAGACACTGGAGTAGTTGTGACACTCCAACACGTCACAATCCCATTTGTGTGTTCTTCTATTACTATGATAAATTTCAGATAAGACGCGTGTCATAGTTAAGGCCCGGGGGCCGGATGGGTAATTCTATCCAGCCCTCCAGACCATTTTATTTTATTGTGATTAATGACCCGAAGTTATCTTGCGTTTATTTCTAACTTGTATCATTTTGACAAAATATATTTTTATGGAGAGTAAAATTATTGAAAGTTCTTTAAGGTTAAATTGATTTGTTCTGGAGTAATATTGCTGCCCTATTTTTTTTTTCATAGCAATGTTAAGAAGTTACGCTTTAAAAGTTTATTTTTAGAGTGTTCAATAAATGTTTGCCCTGTTAGACCCGCGAGTCGCGACCCAAAGTGTGTTTTGGATTTTGGCCACTTGTACGATTGAGTTTGACACCCCTGGGATAAGACAACCAGCTATTTTACTATAGTAAATAAGTGTATTATAGTCAAACAAATGTTAAAATTTGAATAAAGCATCAGCTAACACATGGGGGCTACAACCTTCAACACTTCAAGAGTTATTTAGGTCGAATTCTCGCTAACAACAACTTAATAGGAGCCACAAAGTCCAAATTCACCCTTTAGAAAACAAAAATTAGCATTAATGTTATTGTTACTATTATGATAACTATGAATGAATTATTGTTTTTGGCATAAACGTAACTATTAAGAAAAATTTGCCTTTATCAAAATATAAAATGGTTAACTTTTAACAAATGTTTGTAAGAATTTTTGGTAACACTTCATAATAAGATTTCTTAAACTTTATCAACACATTAACTAACGTTATAAATATATTTATATGGCGTTAGTAAGACATTCATTAACACAATAAGTTGAATAAAGTTTATTAAAATACTTGGTTAGGTTCATTAATGTCTAAAATTAGACCATTGTCTACAAAGGCCATAATAATAAACTACTTACAAGCCTAACACATGTCTTAACCATCTTTGTCAACATTATATTGAGTAGTTTTGCAGCACCTCATCTAAATTACCAATCTTTTATTCTATAAAAGACACCTTGTGTCATTTAGAATCACTAAATGCAGAAAATATAGAGGTAGGTAGTGTAACAATCTTAAAATACAGTTTATTTTACCATTTGTGGTTCATCTGAGCCAGAAATTTGCAAATCTATCAAACAAAAATTAGTCAGAGCTAATTAAGTTAACTTTATCGAAACCATAAAATGGACTCAGAATCCTAGAATGTGCTAAGAAATAGAAAGTATGCCTGTTTGTGTTCCATTTTTAATATTGAATATGTTGTCAGCCACATGTGGCTCCGGAGCCTCAGGTTGCAAATCCCTGAGCTAACTGAAAAAGATTAGATGTACACAGGTACTATTTTCCCATTGTAAAACACAGGGGGGGCTATAAATAATGATTCTTCTGAGCTGCTCTTTAACAATACATGAAAAGGTTCATCCAGTTTATGTTATGCAATAGTGGGACTAGATTAGGTCATCTTGTGATGCCTATGGGATTCTTGGCCCAGCAGCTGCTGACTAGTCAAACAAATCTGTTGCTCTGGATGTAGTTCTCATCCCTGCAGACCATCTCCAGCACATACATGAGCTACAGCTTAAAAACAGTCATTTTGATTAGTTGAATCTGTGCAGAATAGCTGGTCCCAGCTGGGTTTTATTTCTGAGGTGGATGGTGGCGGTTTCATTTGCCCACAAACTGGAAGGAGTTAAAAAGGTGGTGAGTGATGTAAGAGGCTAGCAGGGCGTGTAGCATGAAAGGGTAAGTGTAAAGTGAACAGCCCCACACCAAAGCAAGCGCACACACAGCCGGTATCGCTTTTCTCACCCGCACTCGGAAGCGAAACATGGCGAGGCGGACGCAGTGGCTGAGGCAGGCCGGGGGCAGGAACCATGCCCGGGGAGGCGGGGTGGCCTTGCTGCTAACGTGGTTGACTATCAGCTGCGCCGTCTGTCTCTGGCCCTGCGCACGCCGCGCCCACTCGGGCCAGCGCTCCTTCCCCAAAGTGCCGTTGAACACCACGACCAGCTCCAGGCAGCCCTGGTACAGACAGGCCTGGGACAGGGCGGCCAGGTAGCCCAGCATGGCGTTCCACTCGCCCCCGCACACCCAGTCCGTCTGGTAGCCGCCGTACAGGCGCTGGAGGCTGGAGTCCGCGTCGATCAGGATCCTGGCAGGCGGAGGCGGGGGAGGCATGGGCCCGGGGTGATGTGGATGGTGGTGTGGGTGATGATGATGAGGGGGCTGACGGGCCGCCGTGCGGGCGAGCTTAAGGAGGTCCACCGGGACTGCGGCCCCGGGACACCGCTTCTCCAAGTATTCTTGAAAGCCCTGCACTCCCATGACGGTGTTGTTCAGCCGGTGTGTCTGGCCGGGAGCGGGGTCGAGATACGTTCTGTACGCCGTGTTTGTAATGTGTTGTAGGGGAGACGGGAGCTAGCTGTGCACCTTAGGCAAGCTAGCTCGTCTCCGATGTAGTGACAAACTGTAGTTAAGTTCGCGCCGCAAACGCACAGAAAAAGGCACCCGAGCTGTGGAAACCTGCGCACAAATGTGCAATTGAGTCTGAATGTGTGAAATAATCCGAGTTACTGAAATGCCGATTTCTCAGTTTAGACTGTGGCTACTCGGTTTAGTGTCCATCCCTTGGGATTTTTGGTTGGATGCCAGCAAAGGCCAGTGTTGCTTCCTACGACCAGAAAAAGTTCAACAGATTTCCTGCTCCCATAATTTAGCCTCGACAAGACCGGGTTTCGAATCGCTATTTGACAGCAACAAAAAGCATGAAACGTGAAGGTGGATTTTTGTTTAGAAATCTACATCGAATTATACTTTTGCTGGTTAGTGCACATTAAGATCCGTAATACTGCGCATTAGTCAGCGACCCACAGGCTGGATGGCCAGTTGGCGGACATAATGTTCTCACGAGAAGCTTGAAAACCGTTCTTTCTATGACAGCGATTTTTCCTTTACATTTGTATCTCACGAGCTCTAAGAAGTTCCGGTACTTTTCAAAAATGCTATTCGTTGCCTCCCTGCTGTCAGACTTTGTGTCAAAAAACAGTTAAGCATGTGCCTGCTAGTCTGGGTGGCTGTACTTATATTTGCTAGCGGAGGCTAGCCGTTAGCTGCTGGCAGGGTCCCGGCGTGATGTGACGCGTCAACTCCCGAAGACAAGTCCGGGGCGGACACGACGCGGAATGAAATGGATGTTTGACGAAATAAAATAAAAGTAACTAAAAGAAAATAAAAACAAAAGCCCGATGGTGCCTCCCTCGCTATCTTCCACACTCACGGCTTCATGTTGCAGAGGGGAACGTTACTTCCAAGCGACATCAGCCATCTTGCGACTTCCTCGCGGCCCAATACAGTGGGAGGGTGGTGAGGGAGGAGGCGGCAGTTTCGCGGTGGATTTTGGGAAATTGAGTTAACAAACGAAAAGTGTTCAACTGAGACTATTGTTTCGTCGAAGCACAAAAAATACAACTACCAGCACGAGGGCAAAAACATGTCTGAGGTTAAAAAGCTAGAGGGTAGAATGTTTTTTGATTGGTCTACTAATAAATTAAGGTCAAATTCAGTTTTTTTTATTTTGTAAGGACCAAGAAAAGGTATATTCTTGAAACCCTATTGCAGATACCAAACCTACATTTTAGTGAGTGGACTTTAAAGTTTCTTGACAAATAGCATTCTTTGTAGCTGTGAGTTAATATTAAAAGCATTTAGTGTAGAAAATTGTAGATAAATTCAAAATGTAATAGTGTTTGGTGTAACAGGTTGGTTGGCGCCTTTCCAGTTAATTCAAATGTCTATGAGTTTGTCGCCCCCTTGTGTTCAGTTATATGTTTGCAGGGGAACAGGTGTTCAAATTGTTGCACTAAAAGAGCTCTCCGTCCAGATTGCAATAACACATTTTTATGCTTGTGGTTAAAAACACTAAAATAAGTTCAAACCCTGCCAGGGCAGATTAGATGACAGGTAGTGTTTTGCCACATTCTCACTATTCCAATGTGTTGCTGAGCGGACCAATGTTTAAAGTTTGCTTTGGCAGTTCTTTGTCCAACTATTCAGAATTTGTGATGGAACAAGTGTGGACGATGTTTAATTCAGAATAAAGACAATAATCTATTCCAGGAGTGTACAACCTGATGTTCTGGAGCTACATGCAGCTTCTTCATGCCTCCATTGTGGCCCAATGGCTTTAAAGAAAAAGCCAAACAATTTATATAAATAAAGGGTTTGTTCAGGTCAATTCACTTTTTGTTTATTAAGTTGTCATTTATTTTTAGATTTTTACGTTTTAAAAAACCGAGCATCAAGATGGTGTAAGGGTCCATCTACTTTCAGAATGGTTTATTATTAGAAAAAACTTAAAGCAGATTTAGATTTTTTAAAAATGGACCCAATGTTGTCAAATATTTGATAGTAAAAAGAGCCCAAAGGCCCCTGTGGCTTTAAAAGATCCAGACTCCTGACCTAACCTGTTGAACAAAAGTTTTAGAGTCCAAACATTGAAGTCAAAAGGTCTTTGAAAATCATTAGACAAGAAAGATGGACATTTTGCAAAGGATTTTCAGTTTGTGAACACCTGTTTGACGTCATTAACGTTTGAATTATAATAGTGTTTCTGAGATTTTTAATATTTTCCCAGAATATTGCACAATACAGGTGTGACGGGTGTCAAGTTACCTTCTTTCTTTGATGATACACTGAGTTCTTGGAAGAGAAAGATTGTATTTTTTCTATTAAATCACTGAAGCAGCTGCGCAGATAAAGCTGACATTGTTTTTTGTTTTTCTAAATAACTTTAGTTTTTGTTTTATGTGGTCTAAAATGGTTAAAACGCGTGTTAGTTTATGAGAGTTAAAAAAGACACAACAACAACAGGCGGATTAGCCGTGCACGCGCGTCTCCCGGTCCATCACAGCTCTCCTCGCTGACAGACAGACACCATGACGGCGCGCGCTCTGCGTTCTCTGCCTCGCGCCCTAAAGCCCGTTTTCAGCAACCGGTGTCCGCAGGTGAGCGACGTTATTTCCGTCCGCCAGCAAACCGATGAACTCTTTGTTTTTGACTTGTAACTGTAGAACGGGGAGTTTACCGGAACCGAACTCAGACTGACTGAGCGGGTCAGTCAGGTCAGTCTGCTAGCCGAGCTAGCTTTAGCCGCTCCCTGTCGCTGTCCGTTCAGCACCGCCGTCATAGTTTAACTTTTTTAATCTTCATTGGCAAATATCTAGTCATTTAAGAAAGAAAAACACAAACATAATTCAAACACAATTTTAGTGTAATAAAGTACGTTGGAGTGTTTGCATGTCTATGTAGTATAAATGTAAGTAGTGGATTTGAAGTATATTTTGTTTGAGTATACTTCATTAAAAACATAGCAAGTACTGTGTACCATAGCAATTATACGACCTGAATACTATATTTTATTGAACATACTTCATTATAAGAATAGAAAATACTATGGATTGTGTACTGTCGGAATTATACTACATGAACACTATATTTTATTTGAGTATACTTCCGTATATCAAGTATTTTCTGTACTGAGTAATGTAGAAATTATATTACCCGAATACTTCTTGTGACTAAATTGGAATGTTTTAAGTTAACAAATATAAAGATAATATTGAAAAAAAAGTAAAGTTCAAGTATCCTCCTTCACTTTTAGTATAGACTAAATATACTAGTATTGCACTTAAATACTTCTTGCTATGAGAAATGAGTTATATTTACTTAGTTACCTTACTTAAATTCCAAAAGAGTATTTTTAAGAGTACTTTTTATTGTATCAAACACATTTACCTGAGTAGATTGATCACAGTGAGTACTCTTAGCTGTAACGGCTATATTAGTTTAGCTACCAGTTTTTATATTTATTTTTTTATTTGCTATATTTATTCAAAGTATGTACAAAGACTGTAACACAATTAGTATTGTTTTTGCTGCAAAAGTCCAAGACTGTCCATGAACATCACCAGATCCTGGTTGTTGCCAATGAGACTGTCAGTGAAAAATTCATTTTATATCAGGATCTGAATAAACCAGATTTTATTCTATCTATTTTAAATCACACTGACTATTTTAGTATTTTTTTTTTACTTATACTCGATTAAATATTTGGATGTCTTGTTTTTACTTTTACCAAATTAACTTTGGACATACAGCTGCTCTTACACTCACTTGACCTCTTTCTGTTTGTCACGACTGTTTAAATTCAGAACAACTAGTGTTTCGTCCTCATGTTTCCTCAGGCTTTTGCTGTAAGAAAATGTCACCAGGCAAAACAATCGACCTACACTGTAAGTAGTGATGCCACGAAGACACCGACATGTCTAGATTATTGAGTATTTACCCTTTGACCTTCCTGACCGGAGCTCCTAACCCGTTGAACGTGTTTTTGGTTGTTGTGCACACATGTTCAACAGTGTTTTTGTGTTGTGATTGTGGCAGGAAGCTGCAGGTCTCACTGTCCCCGTCCTGTTTGTTTGTATTTTTTGATATTCCTGTTGTCCCTCCTCTGTTCGGATCTCCCCTTCCTCCATCCACCCAAACAAGACTATAGTGAGTACAGCAGCTTACAGATCCTCCGTTAGCGGTTAAACACAACCCCGCTGTTGTCTGATTGAGTCTTTCAAATGTTTGGGCTGAAGCAGCAGTTTGTGCGTGTTACAGCCTCCACCCGCAAAGTACGGGGGGCGACACACGGTGACCCTGATTCCAGGAGATGGGATCGGACCGGAGCTCTCCGGATATGTACAGGAGCTATTCCGGTGAGATCCGCTTTATTCACACACATACTATCATATCACTTTTATACTCAAGTGTGTTCATCATCAGGTTCTGCTGTGTGCCGGTCGACTTTGAGGTCGTCAATGTGGACTCGGCGGAAGATGACATCACCAATGCCATAATGGCCATCAGACGCAATGGCGTTGCACTGAAAGGTAACTGGACACATAAATATCAGATAAGCTTGTTTTCTCCATATTCTTTTAATGAAAAACTCAGTAGACGGAAATAGTACTGCAACGTTTTCTTAGCACAGCATAAAAAACACATACATATTATTTAGGGCTTTCGTAGAATTTTAGGATGTTGATTAAAGAACCACTCCAATGAAACTCTTGTTTTTTTGTGTTTTTAACATGCTCTTGTAGCATGTTTCTGATGATGGAGGACAAATATAAAGCTTAAAATTGCATGTCTGAGTATTTCTTTATTCAAATTGTTGTGAATCAGGAGAAGATCAAGCTAAAAAAGCTTGTAGCAGTGATGTAAAGCTACAATTCACTCCATTCTGATGCATCCAGTTGTAGACGACTAGATCTATGTACGTCTTTGTTTTCCTCATGTCTGCTGGAAACTGGCTTAAACTGTACACCTGGATAAATCCAAAGTTGCTCACCATTTTGGTTGCACTGGTAATGTTAGCTTGTGGTTGTGAGGGGCTGTAAGCTAGCGGGAGAGAGTGTACACAGAGGGATGATGGGAAATCAGCTCACACTTACTACCATTGACAGTATACAGAGATGGACAGAGTGACTGTGAAAATGCCTTAATTCTGGTTCCAACGAAATTAAGTCAACTCAGTCGCCATTTTTCCTCAATACGAGCGCCGCCATGTTGGAACCAGAGGACGTTAGTGAACAGTGATTGGCCCGAGCCGGTCTGAGTCAAATTTCTATGGCAAGAACTCTCACTAATCAGGAGTGAGGTTGTAGGAAAGCCACGCCCCTTCCACTGAAAGCGGAATGGAGGCATCTGATTGGTCAAATTATAACTTGAATAACTTGTGATCAAGAAAATATATCATGAAAAAAAAATAAGTTTAGTAAGAACATATTAAAAATAGGAACCAGTGCAAGAATGGTTGTTCTGACAAACGTGATGACGGAGTCGTAGCTATTTATTTCTCAAAAGACGTCATTTGGATTTCGGCTTTCTGGGACCAGCAGGTATTTCCTGTTTTTGGAACACGAGGGGGGAGGGCTTACTCTGTCCAGTTCTAATAGACAGTCAATGCTTACTTCCTGCCAAGAGTCCCGCCCACAACTGTTTCACAATATTTTTTTTCAGTTTTAGTTTGCTTTTAGTTACACAGCGCCTTGTGTTCTGTGTCCTGATTGGCTGTAGAGCGTCGTCATTCAATCTCATCTGTGCCGTCTCTTCTGTACAGTATGTGTTCAGTTCTCCGAATTTATCTAAATCTTTGATCACGATTAAATCTTTGTTTTCATTTCATAATACTAAACTTATTTTTCTGAAAATGTTCTGTCTTTTGAAATGACTTGGGACTTAAACGGATTGACCAATCACGAAATTAAAATGTAATACACCAATTCAACCTGTAGGGGGCAGCACATAGACGGTTTTAGACTATATTTTCAAGAATTAAACAAGTTTATTTTAATTTGGCCACAATTTGCAATCACCAAAAGACCGTTCTTTTAAAGCCCCATTTATAGAAGTCAACAGCCAAAAAAGTGAGTTTGAAAATGTTCATAAAGTGTATAGAAGTGTATACATTTTACAGCCTTAAGACATCTATAACCGTACATCAAGGATTTCACATTTTTTAGATCAAACCTATAAATGATCTAAAATAAATGAGGTAACACCTTTGGTTTTTTTTTTTTGTGTGGAGGTCAAAAATTAAACTTGGACCTCTGATGTCCTTGAGTATCCCAGCAGGTTCCTTTTAGCCGTAAATGTTTTTGTGTTACCAGGAAACATCGAGACCAATCACAACTTGCCGTCGTCCTACAAGTCCAGGAACAACCTGCTGCGGTGAGTCTTCATCACCCAGTTTCCTCCTGAGAAACCTTTTCTCACATGTACTTCCTGTCACTGCAGGACCACTCTGGATCTGTATGCAAACGTGATCCACTGCCAGTCTCTGCCTGGTGTCAGAACACGCCACAGTAACGTGGATATCCTGATTATCAGGGAAAACACAGAGGGAGAGTACAGCAGCTTGGAGCATGAGGTGTGTGCACCAGAGCGGCATGTCTTCTTTTGTTTCTACCGTAACCCTGTCTCTTTGGTCTTCATTCCTGCAGAACGTTCCGGGCGTGGTTGAATGTCTGAAAATCATCACCAGGAGCAAATCTTTACGCATCGCCGATTATGCTTTCAAGACGGCCCGAGAAAAAGGACGCAGCCGAGTCACGGCTGTGCACAAAGCCAACATCATGTGAGTCTCTGCTGCCTCCAAGGCTTTACGCTTTACTTTACACGTTTGAAGGACTTCCCTTTGGTTCTTGGAACAGGAAGTTGGGTGATGGCCTTTTCCTGGAGTGCTGTAGAGAAGTTGCCAGTGGTTACCCAGAAATCACATTCGACAGCATGATTGTGGACAACACCACCATGCAGGCATGTCTGTGCACGAACGTCCTGAGTCCTGAAACCAGTTGAAAGCTGTGTGGAACACTCCTCTGGGATGTTCACAGATAAACTGCTTTAACAAACATCCTGACTCGTCTCGCGCTGACTGCAGAGTAAACCTGTTCTGTCTGTTTGCCAGCTGGTTTCCAGGCCTCAGCAGTTCGATGTGATGGTCATGCCCAACCTGTATGGCAACGTTGTGAGCAATGTGTGTGCTGGGCTGGTTGGTGGACCAGGCCTGGTGCCAGGGGCCAACTACGGAAAGGACTACGCTGTGTTTGAGACGGTGAGACACAAAGACTAAAGAACTTGTCATTTAATGCAAAAGCATGAGCTTTCTTGTATTTCATCATCATTGGTTGGATGTTAATATCGAGGCCTTTGTGCTTCCTGCCTCTTCTGTCCTTCTGAAATCATCAGAAATGTTTAGTACGGAGATGCTCATGTAAAACCATAAAACCATCAATGGGTGCATCTTGATTTCATGTCTAT
Source organism: Oryzias melastigma (assembly GCF_002922805.2). Taxonomy (NCBI): domain Eukaryota; kingdom Metazoa; phylum Chordata; class Actinopteri; order Beloniformes; family Adrianichthyidae; genus Oryzias; species Oryzias melastigma. The sequence continues at coordinate 22,798,463 of NC_050518.1, read as the reverse complement.
TGTATTCAAGCTTCTACCTTTTTTTGCCACAACAATCTAATGGGGGTCAAGATTTTTTTCCTCTTAAGGTGCATTTAAGTACAAATTTGAGGACTCATTTGTGCTTTTAACATGTTTTTTTGGCATTTTTCTGATAATGTAGGACAATTATGAATAAAATTGATTAATTAATCAGCACCAATGGTCCCGCCCACAATTTAGAGGGGAATTTCTAATGAACTCCTGCCACTCTGCAGAAGCTAGGAACAACACAGTTTTTTTTTGGGCTAAAAACGAGATAATCACAATTAAAAGATCAGTGGAAGTGTTTTAAAAGTAGCTCAAAAGATGATCCAAATGGGACTTTGAGTGTATGTTTTTTTTTTAACTAGTGGTACATATTCTCTTAACATGTTTAAATGATTTAAGATTAAAACTGTTTGTATTTCCTTGTTCAAATCATGTTGGACCAGATCCAGATGTAAACCTGTGGCTTGAAGAATCTGGATTAGTTATGCAGCAACTGCCGTGGGCGGACCAAAGTCTCCCTTCTCTCTACAATTCTAACAAATACATCCATGAACGTCTTTGTTTTCCTCATCTGAGCTCCCATCTGGATCAAAACTGTACGACTGGGTAGCTCTGATATTGCTTGTTGTTTTTTAGCTATGCTAATGTTAGCTTGGGCTTCTGAGATGCTAGTGTGAGGGAGACAGAGTACACAAAGGGCTGATGGGAAATTAGCAAAGCTAACTCAAATGAAATATGTCCCAAAAATAACACAAGCCTTTTGATTTTAGCTAAAACCGTATAATCATAATTAAAAGACCACTGGGAAAGTTTTTACAATAGAAGAATATATTTTTGGAGTAGGATTTTTAGTACAAGTCCCCCGAGTTCCTTTTCTGTACCATAGGGGGAAGTGACAGACCTCACCTGTCATTTGCTCCCTGGTTTCCCAAAAGATAATCTAGAATTTGGAAGAATCAAGATTAACTAGATTATTTGATTAACAAAAATAGTTTATTTGCAGAGTTTATAATTTGGTTCTTCAGAAACAAGTGTTTTTATTGCTGGATTGTTTATTGATCTTGTCTTCCAGTTTTTTTGGGGGGGTTGTGTCTAAGATGCTCTGCGAGATCATTTATTTTTGTTTTGACTTTTTTAAATCATCTGAATGTTGGGTAAAAAAATAAATAAATAAAACCAAACTGTTGCAACAGCAAAGATCAGACAGATGACAGCAGAAACACAGAGCAGTTTAATATTAGATCCCATAAAGAGAGAAAACATGAAATAAAATTAGAGCAGTTTTTATATTTACCCAATTTATGCATGAAATTTAGCTTGAAATAAAATTAAAAATGTCTTCTTTCACACAGGGAACCAGGAATACAGGTAAGAGCATCGCGAACTGTAACAAAGCCAACCCCACAGCCATGCTGCTGGCCTCCTGTCTGTTGCTGGATCACGTGAAGCTGCACGCCTACGCCCAGATCATCCGCGGAGCCATCCTGTCCACTCTGTCTGAGGCCCAGGTGAGCCACGACTGAGGACACTTTACCAAACAGCACACTCACATGCAGAAACATTTCAGTTACATGAGTTACATTCTAATAACCTGCAATAAAGAAAACAGCTTGTCCACAGAAGGTGAACTATGATACAGCGAGGGACACTGTACCGCAGTAACAACATTTACCTCACCTGTCTTTGCTCCTCAGCTTCACACTGCTGACCTGGGAGGCCACAGCTCCACCTCTGACGTGGTTCAGTCCATCATGGATGCTGTTCAGAGCGCGGGACCCCGAACGCTCAGCATGTAGAGCTGACGGGAAAAGAGCCACATCAAAGATGAGGGTGTCCACACAAGTAGAGGTGCAGGTTCTGCTTGGATGTGTCTTAGCAGATCAGATTAACTCTGAATGTTGGATAAACTGTTAGGATTTTCCCTAAAACTAACTCTGATCCAAGTGCAGCAGAAGATGTGTGAAAGTCTGATTAAACAGAAGTACATGTGGTTATTTGGGATGGGATTTGCTTTCTTAAAGATCTTGAAGATCTGTTCTTTTTTTAATGATTTGAAAAAATGATGATTTCATCTATGAAATGAATTATTGGATAAAGATCAAAATAATTTAACCTAAACTATCCATCAATATGGAAACTATTATAAAATCGAGTTTGGATTTTTTAAAAATGTGTTGATGATGACATTTATGTCAGGCTGTTTTGATCTTTAGATCTGCTGTATTTTCTGACTGAAGTGATGCATGTTTTTCTCCTTCTGGAGAACAGTTACAAACACTCAGTAAATGAAGAGTTCCCTGCTCAGAATATGTCGAATGAACTTATACTCTGCTGCACTCCTCCTCTTTGTGCCTTTGTGGTAAATGATCCTGATTTATCCTTGAAAACATAAACACATTTTTAACATTTAGTCTCAAACAGATGCAGGTTGTAGATCTGTTTGCTTAAGAGTTAGAAGATAGAACTTTGATAATCTTTGTTGGTTCATGTCACAACTGTAATTTTCTGAAAGGACTTCCCAAATGTCCATGGTTTGAAAAATATGTATGTTCATTTAAATTTTAATTCTGTCATTACTCACAAAACAATCTTTCATTCCATTAATAAAACAGTCACAGTTATTTGGGGTTTTTAGGTCTGATCTCTAATAAAGTCTGAAACGCTCTGAGTTCACACAAACCTGTGACAGCTCGCTGCACCGTCTTCTCTGAGCCACAGTGAGGCGTCCTTGTCTCAGTTGCACACAGTTACTGTGTTGTGAAGGGACGTTTCTATAACACATTTTCCCTAGATGAATAATAATTGTAGAAAAACCTAAAGTGCTGATAAAACTGAAAACACCACTAACACGAGAAACAAAAGCAGTTTTATACAAAACATTTCTCTTCTACAAAGTACTTGGAGGAGATGAGTGTCAAACTACAAGTCCAAAGTATGGGTCTGTTTAAAAGGACACAATAAACAGCAACAGTGAAGGGGATGCATGATGACAGAAGCTACTCAAGTCCCAAATCTGAACAGATTTGTGTTCAGTCTCTGTGATGGATCCATCAAGAACAGTAATGTTTTTAGAGATATAGTCCATACAGACATAATAATGATTTCTACTTTACCTACATAAATACCATTTTAGAAGATCAGAGGAGCCGGAAGTTCAAAAAACAATCCATACATTTAAAGTTGGAGAACGTCCTGCTACAACAGCATGTCTGCCACTGACGGCAAACCTGCAGAATACTTCAGCAGATGAAGAAAGAAAAAGCTTTTGCAAAGGATTTTTGGAGGAAAACCTTTCATTTTTTTTGCCTCTGAATTTTCTGAATTCTGAATAGGAGTGCTCATGATAGTGTTTCATCCTCCCCACCCCTCTGTATCAATGGAATATTCTGTATATAGCAAGTTAGCGGGCAGAGAAACTCTTCGAAGAGATTTAAAAAGAAGATTAAGCGTAGATATTCGAGTGAAAGTGAAATTGATACATAAAAAATGAAGAAAAACCGTCTCACAAAATTCTAATATCTATCCATTTCCTAAACCTTTTTTATCTCTTTTGCCCAGCGAGTTCTAAAAATGTAAGTTAAACAACAAGTTACATTTAGTATAGTTTTTAGGACTTTGCATGAACAAACTCCCGAATCCATCGCTGACACTCTTGAGTCCGGAAATCTGTTACAAATTCCAAAAACTCACTACAAAACCAGAGGAAAGCTTACCTTTCAAGCTGTTGTTCCTCAGCTGGAATGACCTCCCTTTGTCAGTACGACAGATCAATTCCGTTGAATTTTTTTAAAAGTCAAGTCAAGATGTTTTTATTCAGAAGAACTTTTAGTTTATGTATTTTTGTCTTTTCTTGTGTTTTACGTTGCTTTTACTGTCTTTCTTTTTCTGCAGTATGTATATGACTGGCTGTAATTTTGTGTTCTTACTTTGGGAAGTACTTTGTGATTTTTATCTGGGAAAGGTGCTATAGAAATAAATATTTACTTAGTTACAACAACAAAACTAATGTGCAGGAAGGAAGACTAAACAGGAAAAAGAAGAACAGAATGAAAGGAACTCAATATGAAGATAAAGAACGTCAACAATGAAAAAAAGGGACAGAAGGAGAGGAAAGACAAAAAGAGAGGCAGAAAATGGTCATTTTAAATATATATTTTTTTATTGATGCCACACCATAATAAAGGGTTATGTTCCATCATTTAAGTATTTTTATTTTTTTCTTCTTTAAAGGAGATACTTAAGTTCCTATTAAAAAATGAGAGGGAACAAATGAGCACATTCAATAAATTAAATGGGTTTTTTCCAAGTAAAAATCATTTATTTGACATTAAATTGTGTTTTTAGTTTTTAAATCCATATAAAAACATTTGTATTCTTGAAATTGATGCATATTTTGGAAGAAATGAGAAAGAAATAAGACTATTTATGTGTCAGAGTTAAATTGAGTAAGTGGCTTCTGTTTGGATTTGATTCACTCCTCGCCACAATCAGCTGCCACCTGTAGCCAGGTGAGCCAATTTAACGTAGCGTGGAAGTCAGGAGGGTGAGGGGCAAAAGGTTTTTTCAAAATCGCATATAGAATCACAAAGAATAGCAAACAGAACAACTAAAACATTGACCAAATCGATAATAAAGCCCTTTTTTTGTTACAGGAAGCCAACCACGGACTCGTTTTGAGAATAAATCCTTTTTTTTTTCTTTTACGCTCCTACCTGGAACGACTAAGGTGGCTGTAACACCCCATGGATGGATGGATGGATGGACTAAGTTTTAATTTAAAAAGCCTTTTAATCAAAACTATGAAAAAAGTAGTATTTCTCCTTAAACTGACCATATCTGCCTTTATGTCTTAATACATCAAATTAATTTCAACATCTAAAAATCTGCCTTTTTTAACGTCTGATTTGAGGACTAACAACTACCTTCCTTCTGCTTCACAGATTAGAATTAGGCGTGTATGCACCTAAAGTTTAATTTAATGTGGTGATGATGGTGGGGGGGACTGTGTAGAGTAGACACTTCCTGTTTGTTGCTTGTGGTTTTTCTAACTTCCACCCAAACAACCCTACCTATCTAATGCACAATTTAAAACCATGGGTGGGGGGTAGCAGCACCATTCTGCAGCCTAGGGGTTAGAAAGAGAGAAAGCATTCGGACCATACCATTTATCAGAGGGCAGGGTCCGTGCACACTCCATACAAACCTCCCAGAAGCAGGGCTTTGGACCTCCACCTGCACAGGTGAACACACGAGGTCATAAAGGTCAGGGTTTGTTGAAGGGCAGGGTTCCAATAACTGATTAAATCAATGCAGGGGGAGGTTGGTTATGGTTAGGGCCCTCTCTCCCTGGCCCTCTGTGTAGGTTTTTACATCCCAGTTGACTTGAAGAGGCCTTGTTTGCTTAAGGCAACCTCCAGAATGCACAGATTTAAATACTAAGCAAACCTTTGGTAAAAAGTTTGATCTTTTATGAGTTTAAATGACAGTATTTTATGCTGAACTGTCCAGAGCAGCACAGAGATGATCCTGCATCTTTTATTTTGAAAAGTTATTAAACATTAAAAAAATCGCATTTTGAGAAATGCTAGTTTCTAATTTTTGAATTTTTGCTTTTATTAATGCCAAAAAAAATAGAAAAGTAACCCTTCTAAAGGTTGCAGATCCCTGCACTAATTCATAGAGTTCAAGATGATGTTCTTCTGTTAGTCCACCACAAAAAAAGTCATTTTCAGAGAAAAGATTTGCTTTCTGAAGAAAACAATCAACCATTCGTGGGATCTTCTGATTTATCAAGCTGGAGTTCCTGGAGAAAAACACTTTTTAGGTTGGAAAGACGTCATGCAGTCACACTGCTTTTAGGATACAGCATGAGAGAGTGGTTCCCTGCAACATCACCATGGTAACCAGACATGGCAGCACCAGAAACACAATATGAAAACAACTGATAAAGCTGCTCTAGTTCTCAAAAGGCCCCTGGTCTCCTGTGAGCCCCGGTTTTAGCTTCATGGTTCACCAGTGGAATAACAATTCAGCTTTACGGCAATAAAATAACAGGTTTTCTCATAGTTTTTAAAATGTACTGTTCCTTTCCTGTTTTTTTAGTTTTTGTTCTTTAATACTCATGTTCATTTAAATACGTTTCTGAAACTATTATATTTGCAACATTTCTTGGTAACTTACACTTTTCTTTATCAAAGAATTCGACAATTTTATTTTCTAGCCTTCCAAAAACACATTTATTAACATATATTAGTCTTGCACTTTCCATATTTTTAATGTAAAATTTGAATAATATTTCCTACCTAAGAATATAGACACACCCCCTCTATATGAGAGTATAGAGCTGAGTGTAGCAGATCTGCCAAACAGCTGGTTAATTTCATGCTGTTCTCAGCGAGACCACAACCACAGCTCCTGACTTCCTTCATCACGCTGGAGCAGAACTTTGGCCGTCCAACACTCGACATCAGAGGGGCTGTCTCGGTCTGGACAGACGCGAGTTGTTTTTGGGCCTCAGACGGAGCTCCAGCTGGCATGAACTTGATAAGTGATGTGTTTGTGGAAAGCGCGGCCAAGCTGTGGGAGCAGAGAGAGTCGCTGTTGGAGAAGGTCTCCAGTTAGAGCATTTCCTGAAGCGGGCCTGTTGTTCTGCGGCAGGACGGCTCAGAGAGAGCACGGCCTGCACGCTTTAGGACGCCTCAGCAGGCCCCTCTGTAATTACTGGCTTCTCTAATTGAGCGATTAAGAGGAAGAAAACAGATTACTGCCCTGTGGGAGACCCAGAAATGTGGAGAGGTGGAATGCAGGGGACCGACGCATGAAGGGGTGAGCAAAAATGGGGTCTCAACATCCTTCTCCTTTCTACCTCACACCTGTCTCAACATCTGACCCTCCCACTCAGTTTAGATCCTGGAGCTCTTTGATCGCTTTAAACAACAAACGAGCCGCTACTCTTCATCAAAGCGGACCCAGCAGCACGCGGTCTTCATCAAAACATCCAGAAGGAAATCAATTCACCCCGCCTTCATCGAAAAATACTGAAGAGATTAAAGAGGGAGGGGTGTGTGGGGCGAGGGGCGGCTGAGGGGAGGAGAGGGCTGTGAGAGCTGGAAGAGGTCACCATGAGAGGAAGAAGTGAAAGGAAAGCACAGCATGGATGCAGCGCGTGTCTGCAGCAGCACCAGGCTGACCGTCCTGCATCCTTCAGACACTTCCCAGGAGCCTGAGGTCAAGGTGAGTGAGCCCGACTCTCCTGCTCCGCTTCTGGACGCTTTTCACTTTCCTCTAACTCCATTAAAGACATCATGAAAGATACGTTCAAACTTCTACTTTAAAGGTTCTGAGCGACTTGAATTTCTAGTGCTGTTGATGAATCCTCCTCAATTAATGCTCAACAAAATGAGTTAACTAAAAAGAAAGATGCAGATATAATAATATTAATCTAACGATAATCTCTAAATGCCTAAATGATTTTAAGTCAAAACTGAAAACAAATTATTACAGGTTTGTGGTTCAGTCGGCGAGTTTCCTCAAAGCAACTTTTGTTCCGTCCACTCATGGATAATTGATAGTTAATGGGAGACCTAAATGGGTCGTATTATAATTAAAGTAATCATGAAAGTATGTGTTTGTTCTTCTCAAGTGACGGCCAACCAGAGAATTAGTCATAGTGCTGCCCTGTCCTTTTTTACTAGCGGCTGCCTGAGGCTGCAAACGCTTCAGCCTCGGTTCCACTGAGCGGTCCGGTCCGGTATTTTGAGCGTTTCCATTGTTAAACAGTACTGAACCGTACCTCTTGAAGGTCCATATAAAATAGAACGAGACGGTTGGGGCGGAGTCGCTGTAGCCACCCGTTGATCGGCAGAAAGTGATGACGACGTTAGAAAGCACCAGTATAGCGCTAAGCTAGCAATTATGTTTTCCTCTTTGCGGCGGTATTCTTATTAGCCGCCCCCAATCTTCTTTCAAACAACATTAAATTCCTCTAATGCATGATATACAAAAAGTAAAACAAGAACAAGACGGGCTGCTGGATGCTGGATGACCTCCATTGATGCTTTGGTAGTCGTCACACCACAATGACGTGCTAGCACAAACCGCTAAAACAAACCGCTCAGTGAAACCGAAGTTTAACTCAGTGGAAACGCTTACCAGAATTAACCGTACCGTACCACACTACTCCTTACTGGACCGCTCAGTGAAAACAAGGGTATAGTTCTCCTTTTTTCAAAGTTAAAGTCCCATTAGTTGTCACTCACCGGAATGGAAAATGTGTTCTCTGCGTTGATCCCTCCCCTGGGGGAGCAGTGAGCTGCAGACACAGCCGCACTCTGGATCTATTTGGGTGGTTTAATCCCCCCAGCCATCTTCTTAATGTTGAATGTTAAACAGGGAAGCATTGGGAGCATTTAGAGTCTTTGGATTTGAACTCACGACCTTCCAATCTCAGGCTGGACACTCTACCACAAGGCCACTGAGCTGGTTTTTAACTAATTTTGTTAAGTCTTGAGTCTAATGGATTTAATTATTCATCAGAAAATTATTTCAACATCAGAATGATGTGTATTTATCAAAATAAAATGTTATCATATTTATTTTAATGTCAGTCCTGAATGAATAAAACTGATGTTATTGTTCAGATCTGTTACCAGTTACCTTACTGATCCCAACAGCCTGTATACCTGCTCTTTTACAATGTTTCTGGTGCCCGATTACAGCATTATGATCTTACAATGTTTTCTTTATCATTTTATGATGTTTTTACTTATGTTTAATTCAAATCGTGGGAGGGTTTTGTATTTATAATGGGTATGACATTGTGAGCTTTATTTTTGGTCTTTCTCTGATGCACTTTAAGGATAAAGTCTGACTAACTTTACCATTTGTTGATCGTATCAAGCGGCCATATATTAACAGTACATTCACTTGTTAACATTTTATGACACTTGGTGTTTTATTTCTGAGTGTTGCATTAATTTGCACTTTAAAAACTAGATTTTTATTTTCTTTTTTAACCATAAATCAAATATGACTTAAAAATTAGTCAGTGATGCAAATAGAAACCTCATTTTAAGATTTTGAGATTGTTTTCTAAGTGAAAGGTCGTAGCGTACAACATGAAAAGGTTGGTAAGGATGAAGTGGGTGAGACGCAGGCACATCGTACAGATTTTTTTTATCTTTTCATTACCCCAAATCCTGCTGATTGAGCAAGAAGCCTGTTAGTGCTGTTAAGGTGATAAGTGCGTGCTCCGTATGTGTAACTTGGCTGTTAGAATTTAGGAAATTACACAATCAGAGTGCAGTTTGTGCAGCATTTGATCATGATAAGTAAGGAGGCAGTACCTGCACCTTACTAATGACTAGAGTGCAGTCAGTGTAAGGTCACCGCACAACAGCATCACCTGTATGTCATAAGTGCGTATAACTTACCTTGTCCTTACAAATACTTCATGATACACACACTACACGCATGACAATGTTGCGTTTCAACTTTTACTGAGGCTCCTTATAACCATGGAAGCCTCAAAGGAACTGTGACACACCTGTGCTCCTCTCTATGACCCTCAAAATGCCTGAACAACCCCAAAAACTCACATTTACCGGTCAACCCCATGAGACTAAAGCTTTACAGCCAACATTAAAACCAAACTGATAATACAGAGACTGTACGGACGGTCCTAACAGGGCGAACCCCACATCTCCTTCAAAACCACGCAGGGGATAAGATCGAACGCTTTCTCCAGTCCACAAACCAATTGGCAAACTCCCATGAACTTGTCAGCACGTTTAGTAAAACGTAGAGGTGACCCGCTGCTCCGGGGTCATGACGAAAAACCTACTCTGTATACCCTGAATCAGATATTCAACTATCAGCCAAATCCTAGACCTCCACGGGGAGGGTGAGTGGTGTACGGCCCCTGCAGCTTGAACACTCCACCATCCCCGCCTGCCAATTCAGCCACTTTCTCAAAGCCACAAGGGTGTGTCAACCGAACCGCCTGAGATTTCAGGGCTCCTCCAGGGTCTGGCTCCAGCCTCTGTGATGGATTGGCCCACTCCTGCGTCCTCAGCAGAGGGCTTGTTGGTGGGATTAAGGAGATTATCAAATTACTCCTTCCACCTCTCAACAATGTCCTCAGTCGAGGTCGGCTGCTCGCCACCCGCACTGAAGTGTTGGCAGAGAACTGCTTCCCCCTCCAGAGAGGTTTGCCAGCATCTCTATCAATAGTCCTCCATGTTTTGGTCATTAAAATGTAATCAGATCCATTTTAAGCTACTTTAAGGATGACTTTTTTCAAATGTTTGTTTTGATTTGATGAATGATATAAAAAAAATCCAGTGCAAAGTAGGTGATAATGATGATTTAAAATTTGAATCCATTTTTAATGTTCCCTCCTTAAATATAAGAGGTCACGTCAGCACACGGCGAGACAAAATCTTCAGATGACTTAAGCTTCCAAATAAAGGCTTGTTTGTGCTCTCTAGAGAACGGATGCTGAATAATTACTTTCCAGCACTCATAGTTAGACAGCCTTCCTAACTAGTGCCTCAATTAGTTGCTGTAATCTGTAGGCTGTGTTGTTTGGCCCCGTGTCCAGGAGTGAACTCAGCCCATGCTGTGACCTCAGAGGGGCTGGGGCCTCAGCGAGGCTTACAAAACAGGCAGGAGCACAGTCACCTCTCTGTTTTAGGTAATCGGGTCGCTTGCTCCTCCCTGGATGTGTTTGTACTGGGTTTCTGTTAGCTTGATGTAAACTTGGCACCTCGTCTTCTCTGACTGCAAACACAGCACAACACGCATCAATTATGAAACAAAGAGGTGGAAAGTTGCAGCTTCTCTGGAAGCTTTTCTGCAGGTTGGCGCCACTCTAGTGGCTAATTTTCTTTATCTTAAACCATAGACTGTATATGAGAATAATAATTTTTACAGTCTATGTATTATATGCAGACATTGCTCTGGCTAGAATATTGAGTTAATAAATGACATTTTACCCTCAATTTCTACTAATCCTCCTCTTCAAGATTAATCAGATATAATTTAAAGTAAACTGCTGTTACAATTTTCATTAATATTTTAGAGCAGGAGTGTTAAACTCAATCGCACAGGGGGGCAAAATCCGAAACACACCGAACAGGATAAACATTTAATGAACACTTTAAAACTACATTTTAAAAACTTTAAAACTGTAACTTTTTAACAAAATTATGAATTAGATATATATACCATTACCTGTGATAATGCTAGTGGGAATATTGTAAGATGGATTTTGCTGCTGAAGATGCTGAAATTTATAGTTAAAAACACTGAAGCTGATAGCTGAAAATTCTGAAGGTGATAGTCAGCCAAAATGTTAGCTAAATCATTAATTAGCCTGAAAACTAATAAAAAAAACTTAGGTTAGCCAAAACAGCTAGCATGTAGCTGAAATATTAGCTAAACTCCAAAATAGCCTAAAAAATCTTAGTAAATGCCAAAATAGTCCAAAAAACTAACAGAATGCCCATTTTTAAAACTTGAAAACTGTGACTTTTTAACATAATTACAAATAATAAAAAGGCAGGAATATTTTTCCAAAATAAATAAATTTAAACACTAAATAAATTTCAATGTTTCACTCTATATGAAAACATATTTTGTCAAAATTATACAAGTTAGAAATGAGGGCAAAATAACGTCGGGCCATCAATAAAATAAAATAAAATGATATAAGGCCTTGACCTTTAGAGGTGTTTTAGATTATTCCTGTATCCAGTTATGGTTCTGTATAGAAATGACTGCAATGCATAATTCCACCACTAGGAGGAGAAAAGGAAAAGCAGGAAAAGATTTTTGTATTTTACTCTTGGATGACATTGTAAATGTGTCATCAGGATTTGAATCCAGATATTGACAGCCTGATGAAGGCCAAACCATGCTGAAATTCAGGAGAGAAAGAGAGGTTAACTTCAAATTTGTATGTTTCATTTTATTTTTACGTCTCCCTCTTGAGTTTACTATCAGGATTACCTCACTGTCAGATGTAAAATATTCAGTCTTGTAAAATTGAATAAGCATCTTCTTTTTTTTTTTTTGGTTGAAATCCATTTATTTTAAATCTGTGATTAAATGTGTAATAATAAGAAGTGATGAGGCTAAAAGTTTGCTTGAGGTATTATTTTCCAAATGAGAAAATAATAAAGCAAAAACAGTTGACCATGGTTTATTTTTGCTATTACGATACTGGTCCGGTCCACTTAAAACCAGACGGGTTAAACCAAAACCAATTTGACACCCCTAAGCTAGGCAAACTTTGCAACCATACGTTAACCATAAAGTCTTTTAGTTTGATGCTAAACCTGTGAGTTTTTTGACAGTCTCTTTTCCTGCTCTAGCTAGCATGTCTGTTTCCATGGCAACACAGAGGTACCTATCCCTGAACGGGACAGCGACCCCAGTGACCCCCGTGAGTTCGAACGGCACAAGCAATGAGAGGGACGCGCTGCTGGCCGTGGCTGAGGTGGTGGTGTTAGCCGTCATCCTGGTGATGGCGTTGCTTAGCAACGGGCTGGTGCTGATGGTGTTGCTACGGCAGGGGAAGCGCCACAGTCCGCTGCACCAGTTTATGATCAACCTGTGCGTGGCTGACCTGGTGGTGGCGCTGTTCCAGGTAACACACTTGAGTCTAACAAAACTCCTGACGTGAACTGATCGTCCTCTCTGTAACGTCCGTGCTCACTCGCTCTTTCTCTGGGAGGTGTTACCCCAGCTGGTGTGGGACGCCAAGGGACGCCTTCCTGTTTCTGACTTCTTGTGCCGCCTGGTGAAATACCTCCAGGTCCTTGGGATGTTTGCATCCCCGTACATAATTGTTGCCATGACGGTGGACCGCCACTATGCCATCTGCTGCCCCCTGCAGGCGCACCGCAGCTGGACCACAAAGAGGTGGAACTCGCTCATAGCTGTGGCCTGGGGGCTGTCGCTGCTGCTCAGTCTGCCTCAGGTAGGACCCCACTGTCCCAGGACAACTCAGCTTAGGCCACATGTGTCAAAGTCAAGGCCCGGAGGCCAAATCCGGCCCTTCAGATCAGTTTTAATTATTGCTACTGACAGGCCGGAGTTATCTTGCGCTGGTATTGAAGCATCAATATGATCATGAAGAAAACAGATCTAGTAATCTATAGCTTTTTTCTTGGGACACTTGGTGTTAGATCACAAGGGTGTCATCATCCGCTCCCTCACTCTCACTCAAATGAACATGTTTAAAAGTTAAGGATTAAACATTTCTTGTCTACCCAAAGTAGAGAAGAAAAACAACTCAGAAGTTTACAATCACAAACACACAATCAGATACTACTCCCTCCTTCTGCGTTCAGGTTTTCATCTTCTCCCGCTCAGAGGTGGCTCCAGGTGTGTATGAATGCTGGGGTACCTTTGCGGATTCCTGGGGGCTGAAGGCTTACGTCACATGGGTGACGCTAGCTGTCTTCATCCTCCCCGTCCTCATCATCGCTTTCTGTCAGGTACAGACTCAAGTCAGACTTGGACATTCATGTCATGTTCATCGGCACGTTCTCCCTTTCAAATAAAAAAAAAAATCTTTTTCAGGTGCGCATCTCCAGGGAGATTCATCACAACCTGTACCTGAAATCAGAGAGCCGTCCGTCCAAGAAATCCATTTCCCACAGACCGGACAGAAATACCCAGGAAGGAGAAGGAGGAGGAGCAAAGAGGTTCTGTCTCCCTCTCAGTGTTTCATCTTTACTGTTTAAAGATCATAGGAGGTCTGACAGCTTTAACCCAAGATCCACCTCACAACACCTCCCAATGGGCCCAACCAGGCCCCCCAGCAGAGCTTCACGGAGCGAGACTCCTTCTTTAGGTGACTTGGTTTTCAAATATGATTAACAGGTGCTTGCAGACGGCTGAAAGCTGAAGGAAACAGCAAAACGAACAAAATAAATACTTGAAAAAATAAGTAAACATGTATGTAAATATCAACCTAGTTAGACATGAAGGAATGCAAATACAAGCCTAAAGAAACACAAGTTCAGCTCATTTCTGTGTCAGTTTCAGCCCTGCCGCCTGATCCTGGGGCGCCCCCTGCTGTCAGCTCGTCTGAAGCCCCTCAGGGGGGACAGGTGACCGCCGCCATGTCAAAGACGGTGAGGATGACCCTGGTCATCGTCGTGGTCTACTCTCTCTGCTGGGCGCCCTACTTCACCATGCAGCTGTGGGCCGCCTGGTGCCCTGACCTGCCCCAGAAAGGTGTGTGCACGTAGATCCAAATTAAATATTTAGATCAGAGCTAAATATTTAATAACAAAATATTTAACTTAACTTTAGTAACTACATATTTAGTTCGAAACTAAATATTACATGCTCATAATTAAGTTGATTTAATTTAGTTGATTTACTAAATATTTAGTTTGAAACTAAATATTTGGATATTAGCTAAATCTTTCGTTTTTAACTGAACATGTTGTTTTTCTTCTAAAACAGGCTAAATAACTAAAAAATTGCTTTTAAAATTGTATTTAGCAGATTTACAAATGGCAACAAACAAGAATGAAAACCTACAAATATTTGAATTCTTTGGTGATCCTTACATATTTATAGAATTCTGTTACGTATGAAAGGAAATTCTACAAATATGCTAACAGAATTAGCACTTATATTTCTTGGTGACATCAGCCCTTCAGCTCAGTCATCAAACCCTTTTCACACAAGTCTGAGTGAATTTATAGTTTTATAAAATTAGAAATGTATCTTCTTTTTTCAGGTTATTATTCCATAAAACTTACAAATATTAGAAAATACCAGTAAAACTGAATTTAAATCCCAGTTGGGGTCAAGTTCTTTACACTTCACATAAAACCAACTGTGTGTATATATATATATATATATATATATATATATTTAGCAGGTAAATCTCCTTTGACAGCACCATATTATTTCTTAGTGTCTGCATTCACAAAAGTTCCACATATAAAAGTCTTCCTCCTCTTCCTCCAACAGATCCAACGTTCACTCTGCTGATGCTGCTGGCCAATCTCAACTCGTGCACCAACCCGTGGATCTACTCCGCTTTCTCCAGCAGCGTCTCACCTGAGCTCCGGCTGCTGCTCTGTCGGGGGAGCCTTCATCACAGAGGCTCCTTACCTGGAGAATCCAGTGCCACGCACACCTCCAACATCTGAGGCACTGGTGTTAGATGAAGATTTGTTTTAGCTTCATGATTGTAACACTGAGAGAAAATCAGTGTAATGTCATCATTTATAACCTATGATAGTTCTGCACTGGATGAAACAGGAGTTAGATGGGGAGGAGGTCGCTGATGTAGTCTTCATCATTAAACTGTCGCCTTTTATCGTCATTATTTGGCGAGATTTATTTGTCATCAGCATTTCATGTGAGTATAAAATCAGATTGTTATAATTTTATTGATTTATAGGCAGCACATGTAGAATGTAGCTGAACTTTGCTTTTTTTGTATGATCAACTTCATAGGCATCAAATTATCTTTCAAGAGTTTTTTTCACTTTCAATTTATGCTGATTTTATTCAACTAAAACGTATAAAAGGAACACCCTGTTAAATTTGATGTACTGTGGGTCCTATTAGACAGAACTCATTCTGCTTTATTTGGGCTTTGTGTACATAAACCTCGAAGATTGAAAATTCATTGTCCGAATTCCCACTCTAACCCCTAACTACTAAAAAACTATATATTGTCCTGGATTTTAAATGCAATTCGGACTCCATGCTCACTTCTTTTTCGTTTTGCTAAACACCGGATATGACGTCACCAATTTCCGGAAGTGGAAATTGGACAAATACAAACATTTCACGACGTCTATTTCGGACCCCAGTTTGTTGTGATGATCAAAATGTGGATGTTTTATTTAAAAAAATACATTTAAACATGTTTTTTGCAGATAAATTGTTCAAACGTAGTGCATTGTGGTCTATATGCGCTATTAGTGGGATGAGCATGCTCATAGACATAAAGAAGAGCATGCTAGTTATTTGCAAAGACTTCTGGGAAATTTGTAGTGCACTCGATTTTGGATTTGTAGATTTGGACATCACTACAAAATGGCAAACAGACTATTGAGTAACATAAGGAACATCCGCTCTGTTTAGAAATACTTTTGATAAATAAAAAGGTTTTTAAAATTTGGCTCACACTGGATTTAGATGTAAAAACCTTTGGAACATCTGAGCCAGCAGGGGGCGCCAAAGAATTTTTAAAATGATCTTGTTTCTGCACATCTGTAACTGTTTCATATTTATCTACATTTTCTGTACAATTAATAAAGAACAAAAATGAAAGTTAATCTCTGAATGGTGTTTTTGCGGTAAAATGACAAGAAATCTTTTTGAGCTGCATTGTCGCACCCAAAGTAACGTTGGGGAAAATATTTTCTTCCCCAAATCTTTTCTAACAACCAGGCATTGGACAAAAGGTCGAGAAAACACTGAAAATAATGTGCAATTCAACATTTAGAGTCCAGAGATTTACACCATATTATAAAAACATTGAATAGAGGGAAATTATTTTTTTTTAAATCATTGAATGTTCTTGTAAGTTTCATATTTAAGCATGTTCTATAGAATGTATGTAATAAATATAATTTAAGGTCCAGATGGAATAAACTTAAACAAGGTTCTGAATTGGACCATTTACAATCATGAATGTGAAATTTTACCCAAAATAATAAACAGTTGAACAAGAAAAAATACATTTTTGGACAAATCATGTGGTTCAAAGAACCACATTGTTACCAGCGTACAGTGTTAAATGGATTCTCAAACGGAGAACCTCTAACAAAAATGTTCCATCATTAACATCGTAAACAAAAAACTTAACAAATAGGAGTTTGGAAAGTTCATGACCGTGAGTTTATAAAGATGTTCATTTAGTTATTTAGGTCGACCCAGTGTTAGCATTAGCCGTCCTATGGGAAATCCCATTATATGTTAGCATCAAGCTAGCAGACTTTAGCTTTATACATTAGATCAATCTATTTTTATGAATCTATTTTTAATCTATTAAGATAGATTCAAATCGATTCATTTTTAAATCAACCCAGCCCTAAATAAATGTGTTTTTTGATTAGATTAGGATTGTTGCAAGTCTTTCTTTGACACATTCGTAATTGCAACTAGTTCTACAGCTGTCTGGATTCGTAATAGTATTATGCATGTTTTGCTATACAATGTTCTATGGCCAAAAAATAATTTTAAAAAACTAATTCATTTGAAAATATGAAAAAAGCATCTGTCATGTGCCAGTGAGCTCATATTTGACAAAAAAAGCAGCAGAGAATGCAGATAATCAAGCTTCCACTTGATTTTTTAAAATGCCAATCTTGTATATTTCAAAGTAAATTGACCCTTTATTATTTGAAAAGTTCAAAGTGATTTTTGACTTTAAATATAGTAGTTTCTAACAAAAAAAAAAATGTTTGGACTGATTTTTATTTATCGCCCTTTTATTTGGAAAAAAAGTTCTGCAGTGATTTGTCATCATACTTTCAAAAAATAAATTAATTTACCAAATAGTTGATTTTGACAATATTTTATTTTAATGACTCATAAAAACTTTGAGCTACTTTGTTGGTACGTTTGGATTGTGTTTTTTTCCATCCTAAATCCCTCCATAAACAGCCTCGATTTGACTCAAGATAGTATAAATCTTAGTGTGTTTAAAGCAAAACAGAAATGAGGAGTTTCGTTTTAAAAGCCATTTATTCAACAGCAGTCACAAGTATCACACAAACATTAAAATACCAACTACGTCTAAAAGTAATCTCCCAAAAATAGTAACAATTTGTTCATTTCTATGCAACACAAGGTGCCGTGGCGACATAAACGTACCGCTTTGGAAAATTGAAAGCACTAACACTCAGTTCTGATGTTTGATCTCAGGTCACCATCTTCAGAGGCGCCTGGAGTTGGAGGAAAAAAAAAAAAAAAGAAGCTTCAGTTTGTTTGGAATCAGCATCAAATTAACCTGTGGAATAAATGTCAGCTCAGCTGTGGTTTGATTAAACTCTGAAGAAGATCAGGCAGCATTGTAGCAGGGGAATGTGGACACATGGAGAAGGAAGCCCGTCTGATGACCAACGTCTGTTCCAAAGCGCACAAACATCCATGAAACTCAGGAGGTGAGCTTCAGATTCAAGTAAGAGGATGGATGTGGGATCCCCAGACAGAATTTTAACAAGCCGGCTAATTCAAGAAAAAAAACAAACGTGGATAACCGGTTTGGAAAAACCCGTTTGGTCATGATGAATTTAAAGGAGCCTGATGATGACATGGTGCCTCTCCACTCTCTAGAAAATGCAACATAATCCTCTGGAAGAGTTGTGTTAACCTACACAAGTGTGAGCTCTCTCCAGGACAACAACTTCTGATACAAAACAGTAACAAATATTAGCTTTGAGGCTTCTCCGCTCTTTTGTTCTGCACGTTTCCCGTCTTCTGTTCCCTCTGAACTGGACCCGAGTCGGACAACTCCGCCAACAGTGACCGCACCTCCACCTGCCGTGACTCTGCTGTGACGAGGAAACGTTTTAAAAAAGTGATAAAAACCTGGCTTCAATTAATAGACCTAAAAACACACAATCCACAATTAAAATACATCGACTAACCTTTTTTGTCAGACTTGTTAAAAAGAAGTCCTTAAAAAATGTAGAGAATTCGATAAATCATTAAAAATACTAAAGGTTGCAGCACTGGGAGCCAAACACTACCATCAATAGCCAGCAGGGGGCATAGTCCAGCCTTGTGTGTAGCTTTATCTTGCAGGATGCTCACCTGGGATGCAGGTTTAATTCCTCACAACAGATAGAAACCTTCGGCATGACCTGGCTTCTACAGATTCCTTCATGGTTTTCCAGCTTCCTGGTTATACATGGAAGCTCATCCAGCCTTAACATTCTAAATTAAAAAGCTTATAAACATCCGACGCCAAGAGAGACGGCTCTGTTAGTGAATTATTTTCCCTATAGGCGTGCTTTCCTGTAAAAATACCTTTTAGTCCAACCGTTGAGAGTGAAACACCACAAGTGAGGGGAACCGTTTAGTTACAGTGAAAGGCTTCCTGTGGTGGCGGATCTGAGGTCTGAGCCCCTGAGTCAAAGTGTCAGATTATCTTGTAGTCTGTGTGTGTTCGGGGGGTCACAGAAGCAGCAGCTGTGCTCCTGAACAGGAGTTTACCAGAAGGCACACAGAAACCAGAGGAGAGCCCGACCGGACGTCACCGCAGCAGGTTTTCATGGTAACGGTTTCTATGGCTTTAGGACGCAGTAAAAAGGGTGTCCGCTCTAAAAACAACAAACGGAGTGTGTTGCGACTGCTGCTCCCGCGTGCGTTATTGAAAGTGTGTCCCCAGGTTCAGTCCGTTTACACCGAGTCCTCGTCCATTCTCGCCACCTCATCCAAGGTGGGGGCCGGCTCCGATTCATCCGTCTTCGACGGTGAAGACGCCTCCAGCATGGCCGTGCGCTCCTCTTTAGGCTCCTCCTTTTGCTTCCTCTCTGCCTCTTTCTTCTCTTTATCCAACAAACGGTAGTTGATGCCCATTCCCACGAAGAGGAAGACGCTGGCGATGATGAGGATGATTCCACAGGTGAGGTAGGTGTAGTTGTAGTGGTGATAGTAGTTGTAGAAACTACCTGTGAGCGATAAAACAAGAAAACGGTCAGACTTTAATAGGGAAGGAGGGTAAAAATATTGATAAAGCTCAAATCTTTAACCCTGTGATGCCTGAATTTGATTTAAGTTATTAAATATTTTTTTTTATTATTTTTTTTCTTACTTTGGGCAATTGGATTCATAATTCATTGTAATTCTACAAGTTTAGTGTCTTATGCTGCCATCTAGTGGTCACATGTGGTATGTAAAAGTGGGAAACAGGAAAATGTTCAACTTGGTTTAACTTTCAAATGGATAAGAGGCATTTTAAACAAATATGTGATGAAAATTATTTTGTGCAGAAAGGCCGTTTGTCTCATTTGTCAGCCGTCTGTGGTTGTACTGAAGGAGTTCAACATGCCACCACTAAGACGGCGCCACACCACCGAGCTATTTTAATAAAGTGTATATCTATATCTAGTTCAAAGAGCGTGTGGTATTTTCTGTTTCCAGTGACAGTTTTGATCTTAAAGGCTTTTTAACAAATACCTTCTGGCTTCAAAGTTTGATTAATTTGAGCAATAAAGGCAATAAGATGCTTCGTTTTCGCTTCCCAATTCTAAATTAGAAGGTTGGCCCCTCCCTCGTGTCTTACTTGTCAAGGGGGGTCCCAGCAGCACAGGCCCACACTCCACTATTGTGACCAGACCCACAGCGGAGGAGAACCTCTGCGCCCCCACCAGGTCCATCAGGGTCTCGAACAGCACGGCGCTCAGCCAGCCGAATGCGAAGCCGAAGAAGATGGCGTACACGATGAACCCGGTGTAGTCCACGTTTAAAGGAGCGAAGACGTGACACAGTCCGTTCAGGAAAACCGAAGCTGCAAAGTAATACTGCACTCTGGGCCGGATCAGCTTGGTGTTGGCCAGGAGTCCCATGGAAGGTCGGGCGAACATGTCGATGAAAGCCATGATGGAGAGAAGGAACGCCGCCTTTTCTTTGCTGATGTCTTTACTCTTGGCGAAGTTGGAGAGGAAGATGAGAGGAGAGAAGAGGCCGAAGAACATGACCACGTTTCCCATGAGGTAGAGCAGGAAGCCGCGATGTTTGAAGAGCGTGAGGTCGATGAACGTGTTGATGGTCTGCAGCACCGTCTTTTTGGGCTGCGCCGGAGCGGCTTTGTCGTCCCCTGCCACGGGCTGAGGTGGCTGGGGTTTGGGCCCGATGGGTCGCATCAAAGAACCGGCCACGCAGCAGTTCAGCAGAAGTCCTCCCAGGATCAGGAAGCTGCCCCTCCAACCAAACTCATCATACAGCCAGGTGTTCAGAGGAGCCAAGGTGGACAGGAAGATGGGGCTGCCCGCCATGGCGATGCCGTTGGCGATGGGCCGCCGCAGGTAGAAGTATTTACCGATCATGGTGAGAGCCGGATTCAAATTGAAGGCGAGTCCCAAACCTGAACATGGATCAAACAAATGAAAATCATTCTGGTTCATTCGCCTTTATCACAAACAGTTATTTTAAAGGTTTCTACCTCCGACTACTCCAATGAAGAAGTACAGCTGCTCCACAGTGTTGCAGAAGGAAGCAGCAACCAGTCCAGAACCTGCCAGGACGCCCCCGAGCATGATGATTGGTCGGCTGCCATATTTGTTCACCAGGATGCTGCTTATAGGACCTAAAGAGGGAAAAAAGTCAATGTAGTTCCACGTGGTAACCACCGCTAAGGGCTCTTCCTTAAATTCATCCACGCTTCCTGTTGGAACAGAGCCATTCTAAGGGGGTCAGAGGTGAGACTATGGAGATAAATTGGGCCCATATTTAAAAATCCAAATATAACACATTGAAAA
The DNA here is from genome assembly GCF_002922805.2 of Oryzias melastigma. NCBI lineage: Eukaryota > Metazoa > Chordata > Actinopteri > Beloniformes > Adrianichthyidae > Oryzias > Oryzias melastigma. The sequence continues at coordinate 22,776,981 of NC_050518.1, read as the reverse complement.
AAATATTGTCGTTTGGCCAAGATTTTTTTTTTAATTTGTGATATTCTAAATTAAACTTAATTATTTTTAGCTTCAAGTGTTAAATTTTTTTAGCTTTAAAACTCAAAATTTCAATTTCAAAACTTTAGTTTTTGAATCTGAAAATTTCAGTTTCCAAATTTTTGGCCCCGTTGAGGCGTGTAGGGGCGGGGCTAACACGAAGGACCAATCAAAATCGCGTAGGGTGGTAACCTCAGTCCCGGTGCATTCACCGACTGAAAATTTTGGATCATTACGGTCAGAAACTGGCTGTAACGTCTGGACTATAACAATGTGAAGTTGTCCCAAGACGGGACCCACAGGACCCCAGGCCCCAATTTAGCTCCACATGACTGAAATGAAGGGTCGCCTGAACATTAGCTACACCCTCACACACGCTTGGAAAGTTTCTGTTCAAGACTTTCCCTTTTAGTTATAGACACAATTTAGAAACCTTTAAGACAACCAGCAAAGAATTTTTGTTTTTTGTTTTTATTCAGCAAATCATGTGATTATGGTCATCATATTATTAACCAATTGTATTTCATTCAAAATTTAAACTTGTGCACAACATTTCATCGTAACCACACCTCCTGCAGTTACATGAACTACTACAAAGCCAGGTTACTTGTTTGCAGAGACAAGTTTTACATCCATCAGTCTTTTAAACCCGTTTGATTTCTAGATGCTGGAGTCTATCCCAGCTCCTGTTGGGTGAAGGCAGAGAGAGATTCCATAAGCCTAATTTTATCTCCGTTATTGTAAGTTTGTTCTCAAGACATGTAAATGTGATCAGAAACTACATGTTTCTACATTTTTATTTATTTTCAAAGTTCAAAGATGTGCAAGTATATATTTATGCTTTGAACTACTTTATGTATATATTCACAATTTTTTAAAGCTATTCAAAAAAGTATTTTTTTTACTTTTAACCAATCTAAAAAATGATCTGAATCATGACCCTAAAAATCACAACTTAATCCAAACCTTGAATTTTGTGTCCCTTACACGTCTAGTTTCTCCTGAGCAGTATTTTAAGCTTTAGAGTGGGTTTTTGGGACATTTTTAGGCCCCAATTGGTTGCAAGTCACATAAAAATGGAACATACCGTTGTGGTACGTCATCAGGATGAAATCTGTTGATTGGTGGATTGTCATAATGACTCAAGAAAGCGGTTGTAATCCTTTTCACTGCCCCTGATCTAATCGGAAACAACATTAAATACTTTGTATGTACAAGAGCACCAAAAAGCCAAGCATAGAAAAAAAAAAAAAAAATCAATGCTGGATGACCTCCACTGTTGTTGCTAGCTTCACTTTTATTGTAGTCATAGTACTATGATCCAAAGATACACAATCGGTCTACACCCCTCATGGGGCGTGACGGTCCAACTTTGAGCGGACACGCTCCCCTGATTGCCTGGACCAGTCTAAATGGCTGAAACTAGTCGTTTCAACAGTGCACCAGCAGGGGGTGCTGCGAGAGTATTTATTGGTACAGGGTTGTGTAATCACACCAGTTGCAAGTAGAGGAAGGAATGAACAGGAGCAGGAGGCTGACACGTCATGAATAGACATGACGGTTCCAGGTGGACGTCTGGAGGAAGTGCAGCAATCCACAAATCACTAAAGGGGAAAAAAAAATAAAATAAAATAAAAAAATACTCCCATACGCAGTAATAGAATACCCTCAGTGGACCAAAACAGGGCGGCCTAAAGTCAATGGTTTGTGGGGATACAAGACAGAAAGATTTTGGATTACTTCACAGGAGGAACTAGCAAACAAAAGTTGCGATGTGCGGATGTGCACTCAGAAGGAGGGCGTGCCGAATCCGGGTGAGTGAGGTCAGCTAGACAGAAGGTATGAAGACATCCGTTCCTGTGAAACAGTTTAAGGAAACGACTCTAAAATACTTCAGCTCATCTAAGGGCTTGAAGAAATGTCATCTAATGAACAGAACCAGCATATCAAGACAATAACGGGAGAAATCCAAACAACTTGACACCTGAGGACACACTTTCTATTCCAGCAGGCCTGCTTCTCATCCCTCGCACACGTGCACACTCACATGCAAGCTAGATGCCTCTCAAGGACACCCCACTTGTGTTGCGTCTGTCAGCGAGGCCTCAAGAGCTGGCATGGTGTCTGTGCTGGAGCGCTGCCACGCTCAAGGTGGTCAAACAGGAGCACACAGCCGCAGCACTCGCTGCCTGAAGACGTTTCCACGGAAACTGGAGTACAACAAATGACAGGTTCAAGTTTCAAGCTCATCAGCAGATTTACCATTGAAGGAAAACACAAAGAGAGCAGTGAGCGGCGCCCTCAGTCACATTACATAAACAACTTGCTGGTTCCAAACGAAACCGTCCACTATGAGAACTCTGCAGCTGCTTTCACTCAGCTCTGCTTTTTTCCCTCTTAAGGGAGTTAAGTGTTAGTTTGGTTTCAACACAACAATTCCTTCTTTACTTAAATCTCCCATAAACACACCGCTTTAGTAAGCCAACCTGGAAACACAGGATTAAATGTAAAAGCCAGCTGAGCAGTTAAAGATCCACTCCAATGGAAATTGTGTTTTTAACATATTCTTGTGGTATAAATAATGAAAATTAAGCTTAAAATTGTGTTACTTCATTCAAATCATTGTGAATCGGGATGAACCAGGAGCAAATGAAAAAATGCCATTTGAAAATGTTCTCTTTTGTGATTGGATGGCCCAAAGTCTCCCTGCCCCATTCCAATGGATCCACTTGTAGATGAGATGATCCATGAGTCTTCGTTTTACTCGTCCAATCTGGAAAATGGCTCAAAAATGTACGGCTGGAGAGTTGTGTTAGCTTAGAGTTGTGAGGGGCTGTAAGCTATCGGGAGTGTCAACAAAGAGATCTCTACAGGAAAAATTCTAGAAAACGAAAATCCTAATTAAAAAGACCACTGGGAATGCTTTTACAGCAGATCAAAAGATGATCGGTGGGAATTTAGGAGGAAAAGAAGAGTAAAAATGAGGGGAAAGAGAACGTTTCAGCTCCAAACACAAGTTTTTACACAAGTTTGAACCCCTGAGACCCACTGATAACAAAATACTGGATTGTTTTTCTATTGTGGGCATGATTGACCTTTAGCACCAGTCTGTAGAACTGACTTCAAGAAGTCTGCCGTCGATTAGATTGACCGGCAGAAGTTTGATTGGGTAAATGTCCAAATGACTTTAGTATGATTTTAATTTTATTAAGAACCAAATCCCACAAGACAAAGTATGTGGTCCTCTGTTGGATAATGGAGGAATTGTTTTTACACAGTCCTCAGCTGAAAGTCCTTGATGTAAACTTCAGACATTTCCTCCCACAGATCACATGAACAGCTCTCAGTCAGTACTTCCACCCAACAACTCAGATCAGCATCACATGCTGTGACAACGGCCCTTGTCCCCGAGTCCAGAGATGACTGGAACTGCCTAGCAAAGAAACACGCCGTTTTGTAAGTCCACCACCGTCTACAGTCAGTCAACAAGATTAGGCAAATCTGGAGCAATTTGTTCCTCATTAGTAATCCCATTTCTCAACAGTTTGGCATCAATCATTTGCTGTTATTGATACAGGTTTACGAAAACATCTGTGCTAAGACTTGTTTTGAAAAACAAGAACAGAACTTCACATCCTCTTAACGTTCACAGATTAGTAATGTTTAATTCCTCAGTGACAGGAAACAGCACGCCTCTACAAATGACAGAACATTGTACACCGATCAGTTTGTGCATCAACTACAAGTGGCTGAATGGGTCAGGATGGAGAACCTGCTCTCACCGTTTTTTTAATCTGGGTCTTGGGTTTCTTAAGCACATGACGGATTACGAGAGCATCAGTGAGGCTGCATAACAGCTGCTGCCATGCAGCACATTCACGTATCAGAAATCCGACCATCACTCACACCTGTCAGTATGGTTTCAATGTCTCACACTGAAAAAAAAACAACCAATTAATCATTTTAACTTACCAAGAATTCCTAGAATATCGATTGTTGTCGATGTCAGCTCTTTGCTAAACAACCAATACAGGAATATTATTAAACTAAGCAAAAATAAATAAATAAATAAATAAATAAATAAAATTCAACCATTATAATCAAATTTACGACCCAAATCTGAACATATCCACTAAATTCACTCTTTTTAATGCACATTTTAAATTAAAGGTTAAATTAAATGTTCTTAGACAGGTATTTAGTGAGCGACTTTTTAGCACCATTTTAGAAACATTTTATGTCTTAAAATGGCAAAGTGTCTTCTGAAGCTGAAACCAGTGTCATTTTTAATTCAGTTTTATTTATATCTCCCAATATCACAAAAACAGCTGCCCTGTTGGGCTTTTACATATACAACCTTCCCCCACTGTACAATACATAAAAGCATGGACATATTTTTCATTTTGATTAGGTAGGGTAAAAAACATTAAACTGACAAAAAAAAAGTAATTTGGAAAAAAATGTATTTGTGATTTAGAAAGTATGCTGGACAGGCCGCAAGCTACTTGGTTCACAGTTTCGAGGGGAAGAGGGAACAGGATTGCATTGCACCATCAGGATCCACGACTCCAAAATGAATTCAAAACAAACTAGTTCTGCAGAAACTATTTCCTAGAAAACAACCGGTTTTTAGATCTTGGAATGCTTTTACGGTAGATTGAAAAGATTATCCCTGTGGGACTTTAAAGCCTCGTTTCCACTGAGCGGTTTGGTCCGGTATTTTGAGGGTTTCCATTGTAAAATGGACCCATTAAGCAGTTCCAACTCATTCCTCTCGAGGGACCTCATCTGTTGAAAGTTCATAGAAAATTGGAACAGGACTGTTGGGGGCGCTCTCGTCACCCATTGATTGTCAGAAAGTGATGACGACATTAGAAAGAACAAGTACTAAGCTAACATTTCCGTTTTCCTCTTTAGGGCGGTATTCTTCTTAGCCTTCTTTTAAACATTAAATTCCTGTTCAACACGATGTAGAAAAAGTAAAGCAAGAAATAGACAAACTTCTGGATGACCTCAGGTGTTGTTGCTTTTTTAGTCGTCGCACTACTAGCGGTCTACACCACGCATGCGCGATGAAAACAGGAAAACAAACCACTCAGTAGGAGCGAGGCTTCAGATACTTGCACTCCAAAAATTAAAATAAAGAAGCTTTGGTTGTAAATGCCAGTTTATATTGGAGACAGCATTGTCAACTATATCAGTGACGCCGACATTTATTTTGGCACAAATCAATTTGTTCTGCAACAAAATTCAATAAAATAGAATTCAGGTCTATTTGCACCATTAATGCATCAGATCGAATGACCATTTTGTAGTTTTATTTTGTTATTTTTAAAAATAACACACCAACAGCTCGTTTTAAGCACATTTTGATGCAACAATTAAGGCTGGAGGATACTGACATACAAAATATGGATATTTATAGACAAATTGCACAAAACTGAGCGATTTGTCAATAAAATCCAACTCAAAATAAATATTAAATTGGTTTATTATCTCATCTCTTCATGCCTCAGATTGCTCAAACAGACATCAATTACTAGAAAATGCGAAACTTCAGTGCCACTAAAACCTTTTTCTCAAGTCTCATTACTTATTTAAATGCTTTGCAATATTTCTCTGCTTAATGAGCACCAAAACCACCACATTAAGTGAAAAACTGGACAACAGAAAGCATTACTGTCACAGGTGAGCGTCAGCTCATCTGCAGATCACTGAAATATTTAAGGTTATTGTGTGGTTTCATATTACACACACACAGTGCAAGTAGGCTTTGTTAAATAGTCAAAATAAAGAAACACGCCTGATGATTCATTTAAAGGAAGTGCTCGTTTTACTGGTCGACACTTACGTGCCCTGCATCCTGGGGAACCATTAGTCAGTGACGTCACACTTTCTCAGAGCGTTAATACCAGCGGGTTTTTCCCTGTTAAGTCTGTGCGTACGTGCACAGCCTCATGTGTTACAAACACCCTGTGAGCAGCGTACACTTTCTTATACTGGGTTATCCCATTGAATAAGAGAAAAGCATTTGAAGAAAGAAGGAAAGATAACTGGCCAACATCTGGTTCCTGTTCTGACTCGCATATTTTTCCTCCCTCAGCACTTCTACAATCCAAGTTTATGAAAAAAGGCTGGCGGCAGGAACACGCTCTGCTGTGTTGAGACACAAAACGAAGGAGAAAAAAAACTGGTTTAACTGTTTAACAGTAACCCTTAAAAACTAAAAAGTTGTTGATTCTGACAAGAGGAAACTTGATGACGATTCTAACTCATATGAACAAGCTCAGAGGTGTTGACGATTAATTTTTGGGAACGTTTCTATTTTCTAATCCTACAGCTAAAAGCACAGAGTTTACACAGGACGGTATATGAAAAGCCTTAAGGAGATAACCGTGTATAACTTAAGGGGATAAAGGTTACCTAAACAGATAAAGAAAACACCCCCCCCACCCGGGGGATCATCACGTCAATCCCTTAAATCTTTGACCGTTAAATAATTCACAGCATTCCATTCATGGCTTCCCTCAGGAATGAAGGGTTTTCGTTTCAGACTCCTCGGTTTACTCAAATATGACAGTGTGGGTTCTGTTGGATGAAGAAAGTTTATTTGCACCCAAATGAAACGTTCTAGTCTTTGTATGTTTGCAGAAAGCGGACCACAAACCTAAAGAGGGCGACCGATTCAGAGTGGAGATTTTTCTCCTCTAGAAGATTTGGAAGGATTACAGAACAGAAGTGCTTATATTGCAAAACTACTAGAAACAAACATAAGTATACATTCCTGCATCACGCTTAAGACTGAGGTGTAATGCAGAAAAACAAACACCTCAATGATATGCATATGAGATGATAGTGTCAGAAATAAATCCTCGTTAAGACCCAGAGAGCTGCAGCGACAGCCTCTTCATTAAAAGGTGAGACGCTTTAGACAGCTGCTTGACACACAAAGTGTTGTCCGGTGTAAACCGCACACTCACCTGCTCCATACATGACAGCCAGCATAATGGAGGAGATCCAGGACACCTGACTGGGCGTGGCATCGAAGACGACCTCGATCTCCTTGAAGAAAACGGTGATGGATTTGGGGAAGGCGTAGGAGAAGCCGATGCAGATGAGGGCACCCGCCACAACTGCCCAGCCCCAGCCACCCTCAGGGGGGGTGTACCCCACTGGCCCACCCACGGCTGGAGGCATGTCAGCTAGATTGATGAGATGTGGACTGTTTCAGAGTAGAGTACCAAGCTTCAGGACTGCAAACAGCACCTGTGGGCGAAACAATGAGGTTAGAGGTGATTTTACATCAAGATCACCATTGATCAAAAATCCAGAACTTGTCTAGCATTAGTACTGATCATGACACCAATATTATAAGCCACAAATATCAGTTTTTGACCATCTTTACTACCAATAAATTGTCTCGACCCAGGAAAAAAAAAAAGGATTTTAGTAAACCTTTACCATAAATTCATACAAATATCTTAACGATAAACAGGTTTTTTGAAATATTTACAGAGGTTGCATAATGCTCTAAGAAACTGGTCTCATTTTACAAAGTGTTATCTCTTCACAGGCTCATTTCTTAAACTAATTTACAAAGAACTGAGCACAAAAGGAACCAAATGTTCCCACACAGCATATTAAGTGTGGTTAGCTATGATGAGATTTAAAGAAATAATTGAGCATATTTGAGACATACTGCTGCTGAACATCCACAGACTTTGACTTAAGGGGTTCTAAATTTGGCATTAAATGAAAGAAACTAAAAACTTGATGGTATTGAGCAAGACCAGTACTACTAAAAATGGGCCTCGCTTATGTCAATTTTTGCTTTTTCTCGTTGAGTGTCAATAAGAACTGGACTGAATGAACTCTTCCCCTCGCGTTTCAAACAGGAAGTATGCCCCAACTCCAAGATGTCAAAATCCCATAAACTGGGACAGCCATTAGTCATTCTATTTGTCAGAATAACCATTCTTGCTCAGCTGACATTTTTAAAACATGTTCTTGCTAATCCTATTTTTTCCTCCATTTTATTTCATTATTCCAGTTACAAACTGACCAATCAGATGCCTCGATAAATAACGCGATATCACATTGAATGATTAAAATGTTTGACAGATTCTCCTGAGCCCATTTACAAGTGGTAGGACTGGGACTTCCAACAATGACACTCCTAATAGGCCATAAGAGGTGGCATAAAAATGACTCAGAACGACCGTTTACTCGTGTTGTGGCTCCAACACGACAACACACATATAACAGAAAAATAGTGACTAAATAGATTTTATTTGGTTGAAGCCGGAATTTACCATTTCTATGGGTCAAACCCGAATTGTTCCCTACCCCTACGGCTTCTCCCCGCACCTCCCATCGTAGGGTTATTTGGAGCAGTAGTGGTGTTCTAAGTTCTTGTATAAAGGGGAAACCATTGTGACTTAGAAATCCCCTCCAATGGTATCCAATAATGTCCAAATCTGAGGACACTTTTTCCATATCTCTCCGTTAGGGGCGCTAAACGTAGAGGTAAGGAGAAGCTGTAAGGATAGAGTTCAGTTTGGCCTTAGAGTCAATGTTTTTTTCTCAAAATAACTGTTGCAGAAGCGTATATAAGAAAACAGGATATATGAAAGTTAAAAGATGAAGGGAAAAAAAATAGATTTGCTGATACAAACAAGCAAACATGTACAGCTCATCAATAGAGCATTTACTTTAAAGTCACATAACATGACTATTTAAAATGCAAAAACTTCTGCGGTTTACATTTAATGGGTGAGCAAATGAAAAATGAAACCGCTCAACATGGGAACCGTGCGCTTCAAGAGTGTTTGAATTAAAAACAGAATTTTAAAATGAAACTTAACTACATAAAGTCCTGCTATGGAGTCGGCTCTCCTTGAGGGGATTAATGAACAGTCAGAGTTGAGCACCCGTATGAAGCATTTAGATCCAAACTGGTTGTAAACAGCCATGTTGAACAAATCATTACACCGTCCGCCTGACACACTAACTAGTTCAGTCAGCTAAAGTTATGCATGCATTCAATGGCTCTCACTTCCCTTTTTATTTTTTATCTGCCAAAACAAACAAAAAAATGTGCAAAGAAAATGCAGCAATAGGTAAAATCTTAGACTTTGGCTAAATAGAAATACAATCTGGCACAACTATTTAGACAAGTAATTAGTCCAATACTACTTCCCACATCCTTATGTTTGTGTGATGTTTTAGTTCTCACATCTACGGGTGAGCCTACAAACACTTCCCACCAGATTTTGAGAAGGAAACACTACCAAACTTTTTTTTTTTTTTTTAAACGGAGAGTCATAATAACATTCCATTCATCTTCTTATCCGCTTTGTCCCTGTCAGGGTCGTGGGGTGCCTGAGCCTAACCCGGCTACTGATGGGCGAAGGCGGGGTTCACCCTGGACAGGTCGCTAGTCTGTCGCAGAGCATATAACAACATCAAATTAAAATGATAGTTTGTTGCAAGCAAAGTAATTTCAGTGTGAATGTTTGTTGGAGTCAATTGCTTAAAGCGCAGATTCACCTGCCTCAAGAGTTTGGATTAGGACTGCCACAATTAGTCAATTAGTCATGACTATTTTAGTAGTCGACGACCAATTTAATAGTCCATTAGTTTTGTTATTTTTAAATCTCACAACTACCGCCACCTTTGTCTTTGACACATGCAGATCCAGGTCAGTAATGATGTCACAGGAAGTTATGGGACAAAAACTTCAATGGAGCTTGTGGTCCATGGCAGCACTACAGCAATGCATGAACACCTGAAGAGGAAGTACGTTGTGACCAAGTATGACAACTAGGGCTGGGAATCACTGGGTACCTCACGATACGCGATACATGGCTCACGATATCGATAATATCGCGATACTGCGATAATTGGTAAAAATCCTCTCTAATAACTGCCATTATATAGAACATGTTTTTGG
>NC_050518.1:22756766-22766861 GCF_002922805.2 Oryzias melastigma | reverse complement strand
AATACTTCAAGTTTAAAGCTAATTATGGTTAAGATGTGCATTTTACATCCAGTTTACACTTGACCCGATTAGTCGACCATTGAAATAATCGTTTGTGGCAGCTATAGTTTGGATGTTAGCAAAACACTTCCTTGGACAGAAACACTTCATGCTACATTTAGCTCAAGTGCTTAATCAAAAAGATACCTAGATCATACAAGATGTAGCTTTTAGAGCAGTTTTAGACTTCACTATTGGACAAACTGAAGAAAAAAAAATGCAATTTCTACTTCGACATTTTCAGATACTTTAAAACTAAAATGAAATGTTATGTCACTTAAGTTTGTGGTGCTACATGAATAAAATATAAATACAACTTTTCAAACATCTAAAAAAAATAGAAAGCCTCATCTGGCTCCTGCTGGGCTTTGCAGAGTGCCACTCCATGGAACATTTCACCTTATGTGCTTATCAAAAGGTTAGAGTGTCTGCAAACTAAAAAAAGGAATTGCACAGTGACCACATGTTGCAACTCCTGAAATGGAAAAGTCACATCAAGGACGACTGTGGGCCTCGCTGAATAGGCCCACAGTTGTGAAATGGGTAGAAGGGAATCCCAAAGCTTACTACAGAGAATGTCAGAGCTAGAGATTTAAAGAGTCTGTGCTTAAAAAATAAAATGGGTAAAGATATTCATATTTTTCAGATAAAAGAAATTCAAGTTTAAACATTAGCGGGGTGCTAAAGCAACAAATCCCTCTTCAGAAATGAGACTGTACAGGTCACAGCTCTGCCTGAACCTTTGCAGCTACATCTGCCCTTTTCGGGTTGTACATTGTGCGGCTTTGACTCTTCCAACCGCACTGATAATGGCCAAGAGTATCAGTGTGTGGAGTATTTACTCAGCAAAGGCCCACGTAGGTCAAGTCCAGCCTGGCAGTCACTCAGTACCACGAGAGCGCTCAACTTTGATGCAACACTAAAAAAAAGTGATCCCGTTGCAATTGTGGAGGGTGAGGCAATTACACAACAGTAAATGTCAGAATAACAGACAACAGCCTTTAATGCCGTTTATCTGGCGGTTTCAGTTACGTACTGAAAGGTCATCGAGGGACCAGGGTAAATCTGGCAGAGGTTTGGGGGGTCCTCTCAAGTTGCTTACAGTGACTGGTCTCATCTGGTCTCTATGACCTCACAGACATGCTGCTTATGCAATGCCAAGTAACAACCAAAACCCATCTAACTTTAGCTACTTCAACACTTTAAGGGAAAAACAAAACTGAAATCACGTGGATCGTCAGGATTTTGGAAAAAAAAAAAAAAGTCCCAGAATGTCTATCTTCTGGTCAAACTCAGACTTCCTGTGGTGAACAGGAATGTGATGACTGTAGGGAGAAACGCTGATGCTCTTTTCTACCTCACCAAGGGCAGCTCAGCTATAAACTCAAACAGTGATAAAGTCAGTTTTGCTACCAGGACACACATGTCAAGTGCCGAATAGAAGAAAGTCTGCTCAACAGTCTGCTTTCACATTTCAACGATAACATGCCAATAAAAGGAAAGAGTCTCATAAATCAAACACAGGTAGCAGCGACTCGGGGTGAAAAGCTCAAGACTTGATAATCAAGTACCTGAACCAGTTAAATTACTATTTTTAAAGAGCCTATATAGAACCATGCTTTTCTTAAGCCTTTGAGAGTAAGCTATATCCATACTTATATGTTAGGGGCTGTTCTCACTCATCTACATCAGCTCGTGAGAACACGCAAATTTTCGTGGCTTGAGAGGGGCTGGTGCTCAGAACACAGGTTTTTAGAGGAGGACTCAGAAACACGTGAACTGATCAAAATACCACTTTGGGTTGTTTATAGTGAAGAATGAACATTATAACTCATTTAAAGGCTCAAAAAGTTGATTTTTTTTTTAAATGGTAAAGGCCCTTTAAAACTAATAACTCACAGGGATCAACATAGAAGCTAAATTCCTCCATGCTTATGCCAACAAATGAAGCCATAATCATTGATTGTTACGTACTGGACCAAGTGAATGTGACGCCGCCAATGGAACATGGCTTACTCCCGGCTCCAAGAAAATAAGGTCAATTCAAGAATGAAGTTGCCATTTTCTTCACAATACGAAGGCCACCATGTTGGAGCCAGACGACATCAGTAAGCAGTGATTGATCCATGTCACCCCTCTCCTCAACTAGGGTGAGCTTGTTGGATGTCCACACCCCTACCACCTGAAATAATGCTCAGAAGAATTGGTCAAACGTTTCAAACGTTAAATGCGAGACCACATCTATTTTAAGTATCTGATTGGTCAGTTTATAACTTGAACTATAGAACAAATTTGGAAAAATATTCAAATTAACAATAACATGTTTTAAAAAGTATTTTGACAATACTGACCGAGTAGCTGTTAATTAGGTTACCATCTACAGTCAATGGCTATTATAAAGAAAAATGCTCCATGGAGGTAGTGGGGAGGCTTATGGGGTTCATATTATAAAATATATAAATTAATTTATAGTGCACAGTCGTTGCAAACTATAAGACCCCATTATATATAGGTGATAAATCAGTTTGAACAGCAGGTGGTCTTAATTAGCTCTCAAAATTCTGTAATGTAAGAAAACTCATCTTGATACAACTGCTTCTAATGACTGTTGCTGGGTTGAATTTTCCTAACAACCCAAAAATGTCTAGCTATACATCAAGACAGTAACAAATGTCCCCCCCTAACCTTTCAGTGGGTTTATCCCAGATGAAGTGGTTCTCTGAAATATGCAGAGCCTCATGGCAACCACTACAGTAGCAGTAGGAGCTGCAAACCTCTGAGGACCTCTCATTCTGCAGCTGAACCCTCCCTCTGTGGCCGATGCAGTCAAGTCTGGACAGATTTAATAAATTATGCTTTTTTTTTCTCCCGCCCACCATTTTTCTCTTAACCATTTTTGGATTTGGACTGTTAGAAGTACTAAAAAGACTGCAGTCTTAAATGTCAGCAGGAGATCTATCCATCATTAAACTCAAACTAAAATATCTCCAGAAACAAACTATTGGCTATAAGTCATCTTAAATGAACAATTGCCCGGACATAAGAGTTCTACAAGTTAATTAGCAAACACTTTAGTGGCAAAAACTAGGGGAAAAGAATGTAGTGGGTCTCACACGACTGAATTTATGCGACCATTTCCCCTGAGGTTACAATCCCCAGTGGAGAACTGTAATTGAGCATCTGCATGTCTGTGCCAATAAACCAGAGCGACCCATTCAAGAGTTCTCTACACTGCCAACTTCACAGACTAAAAACAGTCGAGGAACAAACATTTAAGAGACCAAGATACAGTTTCCATGGGGGCGTAATCATTTCACTAAGACAACTAGTACTGCGTAGAACAAGCGATTACTTTCAATGAAGACACAAAAAAGACAAAACCACTATAAAAATAAGTGAAATAACACAGGGGAGGGATTAAAACCTAAATTAGTATGCATCTGCTTTTACTAGAAACATGTCCTACTTGTTTAAACCCATTGACCTCTAGAGCTTATAGGTATGAACTAGTATGAAAGCAGTCCTACAGATGCTAATCCATACATTCTTGACGCTTAAACTACTTGTAGTTTCTTATTTAAATCACTAAAACACAAAGATCTGCTTCTCTGACTAAATAGACCTAGTTTATCCGGTAGTCATATGAACCACTCATGATCCTTAAGTAAATTCTGTCAGTAGACAGCTTTATTTAGGTCAAATCAATGCAAATGGAAGATTACAACCTTATGCTAAAGCTATTAGTCTTGTTAAACATAGGCATGCAGGAGCAATTTAGAGAAAGTAGGTGGTTCATTATATACTGCAAAAAAACATGTTAAAATGTGCTCACATGCATGGAAACAAAATAAGTGCACTTTAAGCAAAATAAATACATGGGCATCAAATGAAACAAGAAGTTGGCATCAATTGCAAACCAAAAGAAGATGACAAAGAAAATACTGAGACAACTTTATGGTTAGCATTTCTTTAGCAAGTTCTTGACTTCATATCATATTTTAGAATGAATTGAATATCCTGATGTTATGAAATGGAAATGGGAACCTTAGATGTATGTCTAGGTTTTAAGCATGAATGCACTATTGAACAGCACCCAAGTCTCACCAACGTCCAAGGGGAAATCATCAACTCCGAAAGGAGATGAAGTTTTCCATCTAAGATAATTAGGCAAATGAGAAAACCTCTTAAAATACAGTCACCAGAAAAGAGTGCTTCAGCTCTACTTTGTGTGAGTTCTGAGTGTTTGTGTTAAGAGACTGGCATTGTCAATTTCCTTTTCATGCAAAATACTTTTAATCTTGAAAGATAAGAAAGCTTTCTCAGTCAAATTAAGCAGAGCAGAGGCTGAGATGGGAGGTTTTTATTCCTCTGATAAAAAGCTGCAATGCTCGTAATAGACTTCTAATACAGTCGATAAAGGACAAAAAAATATGAGTTTAATTCTTGGTTACATGTAATAAAATCAAACATTTGTTCTTGAAAAAGGGGAGGTTGATGTCATAAGTTGGAAAACGAGGACAGCTTGGAGCATTTGGGTTGTAGTCTGTTCCGAATTTCTACAAATGTCAACATATTGAAAAATACATGACTATATGTGCAGGATTAAGCAATTTCAAAACAAGTTTATTCAATGTGATCCACAGTACAAAGCTCAGATACTTAGCCACTAAAAAAAAAAATAAATAAATAAATAAATTTTCTGACTATAATTTGTTCCGTACTACAAGTCGCAGCAGCCCTAAAAGGCAAAAAAATAAATAAATAAAATGTAATACTAGTCAAAGCCTGCACAACATTGCAAATGTATCGTCATCGCAATATCAGCCTGTGCTTAAATTGCGATAAATTGTTACCTTAAATATTTACACATGCAAAAACAATCTTATGACAGCTTGACATATTTAGCAAATTAAATGGAGCCCTTTTTGCATATGATTAATCGGATGGACCTCTATGTTAGATACTCGCCTCCTGTGTAGAGTATAATTTCAGTTCTCTTGAATTTATTTAGATAAAACGGATGCAGAGAAATGGAAATTATGTATTAGTCGTTTTGCTACATGGTCATGTATCGCAAGTCATATCCTCATTGCAGTATTGGTCACTAAAATTCCAAGTTTTACCAATATCGTCCAACCCCATCTATACTACTCACACTTTTGAGGAAAAAGGTGCAACTCTCCTGAACAACTCCGCCAAGTCCAGCGTAATGTTGCATTCACACCGAACGCAATACGCACATCATAAACTAGCTGCAGATGCAAGTGGGGGAAGCTACCGTTAACAATTTTTTAGCCTCATTATTACAACATGGAAGCTATAGCTCTTTTACAATGCAAGAAAGACACAAAGTTGAGAATTGCAAGAAAGACACAAAGTTGAGAATTTGGGTTTATTTATTTTGAAGGACTCTATAGAGTAAAGCCATACCCTTAGGTACCTATCGGGCCACTATTTGTCTTAAGAAACTTTATTCAAGCAGTGATGTCCGTGCCAGCTGCTGGTAAAGGTTCTTGTTTGATATTTAGGAAGGTCAGGGTTCAGGGTTTAGCACTGCAGGAATCGTAACCTTAAAGGAGAGCCGAGCATGGAAAAAGTCAGCAACACACATTCGGTGCCACAATAAGACAGTACATCTGGTTACACAACTATTAATAAACTGGCAGCTCTAGACGTATTGGGACAATAGAGAGTGCACAGCGCGTGCGACCGTCATGCAATCTTTCCATGGAGCTCTGACCTCCCAGAGTTGGCATGTGAGGCGCGTACTGCGCTGCACAGACTAGATAACACGTTAGACCATGGTCCAATGCAGTGCTGCACTGAGGGAGAAATCTGAGTCAGGACTCCACAGTCACCGTTAAGACTGCTTGTGTTTGAGGTTTGGCCCCCAGTCAGCTTGGCTGAGCGGGACTCCAGAACTACTGAATGAAGAGTGTGTGTGGGTTTGTGTGTGTCACAGGACATCTAAGGTGACACTAGTTCTCCTTTCCGTACATTTTTCAGCTCATTAAAAATTCAATCATACCTTGAAGGATTTCCGTAATCTTGACATAAAAAAGGTTCAGCTTGTTCAGGACATTACTGCTTGTTCATTTAGTATTCATGAACTTCATAGTTTTTTTATATTTTGAGCAAAATATGGCCCCATAGGAAATGAATGAGAAATTGCTCAAATCTTTCAAAAACTTTGTGCACTTTGAAACTTGTAAACTTACACATGCTTTCAGATAGAGACACCATTAAAACTTTAAAATGTTCAGCATCCACGGGGATTTTAGGTTAATCCGGCATTCAGCTTTTATTTCAACAACATGCTAGCCGTTATTGGCCAATTTACACTTTTTTTTCCCCCAAAGTTTTTTTTAGGCAAATTTTGTGTCAAACTAACATTTTAACAGTAAGCTAGCTGTTTTTTTTTTAATTTAGACATGTTTCGAGTTATTTGGCTAATTTGGAGTTTAGCTAACATTTTAGCATTATGCTAACTTCTTTTTGGTTCATTTAGACACATTTCCAGTTTTTGGCCAATTTGGAGTTTAGCTAACATTTTAGCCTTATGCTAGCTTTTTTTGGCTACATGTTTACATATTTGGGCCCCGTGTGAGTTTAACACCCCTGTCTTACAACAGTTGCATTATCGCAGGTGATGCTATTACTCAAACTATTTTTATAGGCAAATTAAAGGAAGTAAAGCCTAAAAACAATAAAAAGATGACAAGGAAATGAAAATAACAAAAAGTATCAATAAGATTGGATAAAATTAAGTATTAATTTATAAAACCTAATTTAGCTATTTTTTTTAAATCAATGGTATACACTGAAGATATTCCCGCCTTTATGTTTTTCTAAGTGGTGATGCAATAAGTTGTCTATAAAAGGACAGCTGTGTGGTTCCTCTCACCCCGTAGTTGTGTACTGTGGAGGAACTCCGGACACTGAACCGCCCGGCGGATTACGACCGGCGGAGTAACAGACTTCACATGTGGATGTAAAAATAGCGCCGGCCAGCATCACGCCACGGTGAACGAAAACACGTCGGTTCAAAGCCGCTTGATGCCGCATCGTAGTAAACGGATTTATCACCAGCAGCGGCCGCAGAGGGGATAAGCGGTGGACCCACGCGAAGAGGCTAATTAGGAGGGAAAACCTGGACTAATTTAAAATTTAAAGCCACAGAGTCCGTTTTAGTGATGCAAGCAGCCCTTCTTTTTGTGTGCCGCCACTTCTGGCATATTCGTCCGCGTGCGCTCAGAGCGTTTCACTCACCGCGTGTCTCTGTGTCCGGTGAAGGCCCGGTGGTGAAGTGCTACAGACCCGCACGCGGCTTCGTCGTTCTCGGGGACACGCTGGTCCAACTGCATGTGGCTCCTCCGGGTACCACAAAGGTCTGACTGGAAAACTCCTGGATGGTGATGAAGGTATTGCAAATCCCCCTCGCGCATGCGCAACAGAGAACTTGAAGCTGCCGCTCTGAGTACTGGCACGTGCGTGAAGGAGGCGGGGCACAGTCGGAACTGCACGTACGCGATGGTGATGACGCGGCGCCGGGACACTTAATTGAATCAGTCCTGTGCCTTACTTTTAGGTCACAGCTTAAAAAAGAGAAGAGTAAAATAAGTTCATTAAATATTGATGATAAAAATGAATTATGTATCCAGGAAAGTACTTCCGCTTTCCTTTATGTAACAGTATCGATTTAAAGAATCTTGGACACAATGAGATGGAATGACTCAGCGCGAAGCTTGTTTGTACTGGTTTAATCTGGTATTGAAAAAGTCTCGCTTAAATGTATTAACTTTTTTATTAGATCCACCTACGTGTTTTACAATTTTGGTGATATTTTTATTTATATATCAGCTTCACATGAGTAGTGTATTGTCAATCAATAATTACTCCTATATCTATTAAGATGATGCATATTTATGAGCAATAAACCAACTATAAAGATGCCGCATTATGGCTTGTGCTTTTAGCTGCAGTACCCTGGGAAGAAGAAATACAACTGTCAGCAATACACACCGATAAAACAAACACTATAGGGCATAGTGTACAACAAGGACACACACATTAGCATAAGATCAATGTCCATTAGGTCACTCCTGGAGTCAATGCCCCAGTTATAACAGCTCAAGGTGGGACAAACCATAGACAGACAGTTGTTTAACGTCTTTTGATCTATTGTAAAAATGTTCCCAGTGGTCTTTTAATTATTATTATTTTGTTTTTAGCCAAAATAATAATAAAAAAGCCAGTGTTGTTTTCTAGGACAGCTCCTGCAGAGTGCCTCTAAGTTGTGGGGGGACTATTGGCTTAGAGTAAGCCTGCCCTGACTTCCCAACATCCCTCTGTTTACACTCTCTCCTGCTTGCTTGCAGCCTCTCACACCCCCAATATAACATTGCCGGCGCAAAACAAATCGGGGAATAATGTTGGAGCTGTGCTGCAGGCGTTTTTACAACTGCATTTTTTGTCTGATTGTGATTTTCAACGATTTCAATAAAGAATACAAGGGAATTATTCTCAAGTTCTTCAAATATTTGTTTTTCTATGCTATGCACTTTTTCTATAACAAGACACTGTTAAGAATTAATTTTTTATACAACTCAGTTTTGCTTTGTAAAAACATTTTAAATCCAACATACCTCAAACCCTTTTGTATTTACAATAGAAGAATATACACTTGGATATTTCTGGACATCCATGCATTCATCTTCTATTCCTGCTTTGTCCTGTACATGCAGAGACACTCACTTCTAAAGGAAGTGATCAATTATCCTGTAACACGCTTGTGGAGTGTGGAAGGAAGTCAAGTGGCCATAGAAAACCTCACTTTTAATGTTTGAGGAAGACATGAACACTCAGAGAGGAACGCGCCGGGATTCAAACCAGGAGCTTTTTGTTGTGAGGCGACAAACAACAATTGCACATTCTAAATTCCTCCTGCATTGAGAGCATTCAGACTCTTTTTCACCCCTTTTTGAAAGTCAGAGTTCAATGTAGGGTCTTTAATATTCACTTTCCTGACCTACTGGCTATTGTTGTTTTCACAATACTTTAGGTTGGTTCTTTCTATTAACAGTACAGTTTTAATTAGTTTCTGAGTGGAAGATCTAAAGTTTACTGTCAACATTCCCAATTTTGACACAAACATTGCAAAATATTTGGTGTTGAAAAACTGTCCTCCACCTTCCTGACCTTTCGGGGTGGATGTTCGACATTCTGAAGGTGATGAAGGATTTGAGACAAAGAGAGGTTGTTGCACCGAGATAGAAAAACATTACATCAGCTGGAAACACAGTTTGTAGTTTCGCTTTATTGCAGCACATTTGAATAAAACAACAAGGAAACTAAGTGATAAGATCAACCATAAACTCTGTTTTAATTGTGAATGTTTCACATTTCATTCAAATGTTTTTGGAAGATGGCTTAAAGTTTATGATTAACTTTTCATACGGTGCTGCAATATTTGTGTCGCAGGGACAGGTTTTGTTATTTTGTGGTTTAAATATAAATATATATTTTTGCTTTTTTGACTTATTTGTTTTACTAATTGGAGACCAAATGTAATTGATTTATTAACACACAAATCAAGCACATACACAACAACACACACACATAAAGCAGTTTCTCATGTTTTGATCCATTATGTTTATGTTTAAGGAAAAGGGCATTTTATTGTTTAACCTTAAGTTTAGAGCACAATCCCTGATTTAAAAAAAAAGTTTGTTTACATTGTGTTAGGTTCACAGCTAAATTCACACACTGATGGCAGCTCTGCTGCTGAACCTACAACCACCAGGAGCAAAGTGAGGTTCAGTGTCTTGCCCAAGGACATTTTGACACATGAACAAGCAAGATGGGAATAGAACCTGTGATCATCCGATCAAAGGTTGACCGCTCTACCTCTGTGCCACGGTGGATGCTATGATCTGAATCAATCTAAGCTTAATAGATAAATAACTGATCCATAAAAGTAAAGATAGATTCAAAGCATAAGGCTAAAGTCAGCTAGCTTGAAGCAAACGTATAATGGGATTTCCCATAGGACGGCTA
>NC_050518.1:22738092-22756526 GCF_002922805.2 Oryzias melastigma | reverse complement strand
GATCAAAGGTTGACTGCTCTACCTCTGTGCCACGGTGGATGCTATGATCTGAATCAATCTAAGCTTAATAGATAAATAATTGATCCATAAAAGTAAAGATAGATTCAAAGCATAAGGCTAAAGTCAGCTAGCTTGAAGCTAACGTATAATGGGATTACCCATAGGACGGCTAATGCTAACTCGACCTAAACATTGCTGACTAAATGAGCATCTTAATCCTTATTTTTATTGTCTTCAAGACTAAAGAAAATACAGACCTTCGCCTACAGCTCATCATTGTGATTCTGTGCTATTTTGGAGCCAAACTGGATTTCATATTGTCTTGTGTCCTCTGGAGTTTACTCAAGTTCAACCGTTTAACCGGTTTAACCATAAAGAGCCAAATCACAACTGAGGTCATTTTATGGTGTGGCTTAAATAATGTGACGTAAGCTAAAAAAAGTCAAAATAAGCCTTATTATTCTAGGGATCCAAATAATTTCAAACTATTCAATTTGTTAAACGTTCAAATCAGTTTAGATCATTCTATGCAGTAAGTGTCCAGCTTTACAATCAAGCAACTGTAAAGGGGAACACATTTCTATAAAAAAATAATTTTAATTTTAAGGTTTGTCCATTCCTGGTAAACAAACCTGAATTAAAAAAATCATAGACGTATATACCTGGACAGACAATCTCATCCATAAGATTCTGCAGGATCCATAACTAAAGAAAAAAACCTGGAGAGAAATGGATTCATTGATTGGAGTTTCTACATTTCTAATTGGCTCAAGTGGGTTAAATCATCTGTTAAATAAAAACCATTCCCTTTAATATTTAAGTTTTCATGACAGAAATTGATAAAACATTTCTCTCCCTAACAGAGATAGTGTCATGCATCCAAAATAGAGGAATATACATAAAAACTGTCCTTGAATTCTGACTGTAAATGTGTTAATTTTTGGTGTAAAGCCGGATTTTTGTTTTATTTTGAAGTCAATGGGAAATATTTGCTTTTTAAGAAAGCATGTCTCTGCATCAAAGTGAAAGCTGATCATCAGATTTCAGCTCCTAAAGTCTCACCGTACCAATGAACGATACACTCATGCTGACTTTTGATTTGCATTTTCCGCTTCCCCTCCTCTGCAAGCAGACGTCACATGTTCGTAAATCAAACAAACAGTAGTACAAGAACATGCTCCTACAAGACTGTCCTTAAATGCTCTCGGTGAAAAGAAACCGGTTCCACCAGCCATCTGGAGCTGTTGAAACCGTAAAATATGCTCTAGTTTTAATTACCAAGGCCAGCCGCATCTTCAGCCAAACATTTCCAGCTGACGGCGTTTCAGGATGTCTCTGCAATGTGACAGCTCTAATTGGACCATTCATAGAAATGTCTCTGATTTTTGCTAATGAGACGAGAAAGAAAGGGACTGATAGTTAAAGAATGAAGTGGAGGAAATAGATTGTTACCAATCAAACGTGGGTTCTCTTTTTGTTTTGTTTTTTATATAGAGGATCACATCATATTCCAATTCTCACCGTCCAAGTGAAGTCATTTTGATTTCCATTTGTACTTCTGATCACTTTCCTCATAAAATCACAGGAAAGTTAAGATAAATGTTTTCAGATTCACCTCAGATTTAGGGATTTACCCAGAAATAATAAAAGACAGACAACTGTGTGTTTCAGATTTTTAGTGCAGAAAAATGAAACAAGTTGGAGACCTGGGTGTTGATGGGATGAAGATCCACTGGATATTTTGGTTGGAAGGAAAGTCTGCTGCTTTCATAAGCTATTTTCCTCACATGAGAGGATCTCAGTCATTTCGGCTCAGCGAGAGCAGATTACAGACGGAGTTATCTGCATAGATTGAGGCCATAAACATTACTGATGTGCACAATCCTTTCATGTCTGGCCTCACATCCTTCACCGGCGGTGACAAAACAGATAAGATAAAAGATTAAAGGTAAGATCCTGATTGCTGCTTAGCTTGCCTCCTTCTATTCATATTGTAAAGAGAGTCGTAAAAACTGTTATTTTAGAGCAGGGGTGTTTAACTCAATCACACAACGGGCCATAACCCATGACACACCTTAGGTCGCGGGCCGAACATGATTAACATTGATTTAACACTCTAAAACTACATTTAAAAAATTTAAAACAGTAACTTTTTAACATAGTTATGAACTAGATATAGCCTATAGTACTGTATTACCTTAGATAATATAGTGTGAATGCTGTAAGGTGAATTTGGCCGCTGAAGATATAGTGTGTGCCAAAAACACTGAAGTTGATAGCTGAAGCTAATAGCTGAAAATGCTGAAATTGATTGTTAAAACACTAAAGGCGATAGATGAAATCACTGAAGCTAATAGCTAAAAACGGTGAAGCTGATAGCTGAAAATGCTGAAATTGATAGCTGAAATCACTGAAGCTAATTGCTAAAAGCTCTGAAGCTGATAATTGAAGATGCCGAAGCTGATAGCTGAAAATGCTGAAGCTGGTAGCAGAAAGTGCTGAAATTGATAGCTGAAATAACTGAAGCTAATTGCTAAAATCGCTGAAGCTGATAACTAAAGATGCTGAAGCTGATAGCTGAAAATGCTGAAGCTGATAGCGGAAAAAACTGAAGCTGGTAGCAGAAAGTGCTGAAATTGATAGCTGAAATAAGTGAAGCTAATTGCTAAAAGCGACGAAGCTGATAACTAAAGATGCTGAAGCTGACAGCTGAAAATGCTAAAGTTGATAGCTTAAAATGCTGAAATTGATAGCTGAAATAACTGAAGCTAATTGCT
Source organism: Oryzias melastigma (assembly GCF_002922805.2). Taxonomy (NCBI): domain Eukaryota; kingdom Metazoa; phylum Chordata; class Actinopteri; order Beloniformes; family Adrianichthyidae; genus Oryzias; species Oryzias melastigma. The sequence goes on along the minus strand of NC_050518.1, from coordinate 22,753,749 downwards.
AAAAGTGCTGCAGCGTATAATTGAAGATGCTGAAGTTGATAGCTGAAAATGCTGAAATTGATAGCTGAAATCACTGAAGCTAATTGCTAAAAGTGCTGAAGCTGATAACTGAAGATGCTAAAGCTGATAGCTGAACATGCTGAAATTGATAGCTAATATCACTGAAGCTAAATGCTAAAAGTGCTGAAGCTGATAACTGAAGATGCTAAAGTTGATGGCTGAAATCACTGAAGCTAATAGCTGAAAACACTGAAACTGAAAGCCAGTTAAAATATTAGCTAAATGCCAAATTAGCCTAAAAGCCAACAAAAAAAACTTAGGTTAGCCAAAACAGCTAGTATGTAGCTGAAAAAATAGCTTCAGAAAAACCTAAAAGACTGCAAAAAACCTAAATTAGCCATACCAGTTAGCATGTAGCTGAAGTATTAGGTAAACTCCAAAACAGCCCTAAGATTTAATAACAATAAAATAAAATAAAATGATATGGAGGGCCTTGACTTTGACACGTGCTTTAGAGTATATTGCTCGTTCAGTTAACCTTTCAGGGTTAGAGTCCACAGCAACAAAATTTAAAAACCTGACAGTACTTATTAGTCTGACTTTGTGTTTGGTCAAAACTGGTCAGTACAGAGTTCACCTGGACTCTGTGACATACAGGAAGTCTACCTCAGCAGACTGAAAAGCCCTTCTTCAGCAAACTGATTAAAGTTCACTGATACACTCTTTGACCAAAGTCTTCTTTACTGAATGCAGATTTGTGCGTTGGGACTGCACCCACGCGTTTGTGCCCCTCATTGTGAGCAAACAACAAACCCATGCTTGTTTCAGCTACTACAGAGGGAATCTGACACAGTGGTGTGTGCCAGATTCCAAACGGATCTGCTCGTAGCGGCAGGATGCCTGTAGCTTTGCCTCACACTGTAACTTTAATCATATTTTGCTTATTTTTAACCCTTTAACTCCAGAGCTCCAGTGTTTATGCTCTTTGATTTACTGTAACTTTTCAACGGTTAACAGGATCAACGTGATTCCAGTAAATCGTCGAGCCGCTTTTCCCCTTTACAATCTACTGGAATCACGTTGATCGCCAGCGACGCCTCAGGCGTTAAAGGGTTATTTTATATTATTATTATTAACGGACCGATGTTATTTTTCTAACATATCAGTCATAAAGACCTTTAACATAACAGCATGTATAATTAAGGGCGAAACAGAGTAAAACAACAAAAACATTGACAAAACCAACACCTAACCCCAATCAGCCCAGACAGGCAAAGGAAACCATTTCCCACAATTCCTTGCACTGCTAGATCTGACAGCAGGCCTAATATGTCTGTGACCATCAATTAACTACAAATCCCATCATACAGTGCGTCATTCGCCAGTTTTGCCACAATAGGAGATTTCCTTTATAATATATAATTTTGACAGGATATATATTATGGGGAGCAAAATCTTTTGGGGTATTTATAAGTTTAATTTTTTATATAAAATGACATACGATTAAAGAAATTTGAGTTTTTTTTCTTTTAACGTTTACTTTTTTTATTATTGTTTTTATGTAGAGTAAAATGTTGTAAGTCATTTAAGATTTAAATTGATTTACTCTGGAATAATATTCCTTTCGGTTTTTACTCATATTTATGAGTAACTTCTTCAAAGTTTTAACAATTTAGTTTTTTTGAGTTCAGTAAATGTATATCCTGTTTGGCCCGTGACCTAAAGTGTTGCATTGACCCCTGGTCAATGCAAAGTATAATTAGTATGTGATAAAAGTGAGACAGTATACTTGAAGTTTACTTTTTATATTTAGTACTATCTTTATATTGTAAATTTAAAATGTTCCAATTTAGTCTGAAGAAGTATTCAGCTAGTATACTCCCTACACTGCTTGTATGCGGTCTTTAGTAAAGATATTTTACTTAAGTATACTAAGCGAACATTTTGCTAAAAATACAACAAACAAGAGTAACTTAAATTTGTTCGACTTTTATGTTGTTCACACTTGTATTTTGCTAATTTTAATCTATTTTCCCAGTAAATTGAATTTAAAAAAACTAAAATACTTTAAAAATATTGCAACTTAACCTTCATGCTTTCAAAAAAAATCTAAAACTTGCAACATCAAATTGAAAGAAAACCGCCAGGTCGGACTGATAAGCCATAGACTGCTGCTCAAAGCAGAGAAAAGGCTGGAGGTTTGCTTCACCTTTCGGATGTGTAAAAAGCTTATCACTGAAAAATAATTTTACTGGATTGTGTTTTTGTGGGGCCCCAGTACAAGGTGCACAGAGATTACTGTCAGGAACTTTTAGGGCCATTCCAGGACTCTATATTGATTTGTTTACCTCACCCACGGTGCCGTTGAACTCTGTGGCTTATTTGGCTCTAAATTATGAACGCTTTTACCCGTCCTTTACCCCAGTTACTTTTACCCCACTTTTAGCTCCGTTTGTCCGCCTTTTCTTTTTCCTATCTTTGCAGAAATACTGCTCAAGATAAAACTTAGTCTTAACTCTCAACACTGATGCAATGTTTGCTGGAACTATTTTTTTAGCCGTTAAGACTTTTATGCAGCTTATTGATTTAGAGATGGGCCTTGTTTAGTTCAATTCTCAATAGAGACATGTTGTCACTGCCTGCGTTACGCCCTCCACGCTGATCTCTGAACTCAAGCTGCATGAGCTGCATGTGCCAGGACCGTGCACTGGGAACACCATGAACAGCTTGAGCAAATTTAATTTCCTACATTTTAAAATGTGCACAAAGTATAGCCTGCACTGTTAACTATTTGATACTTTGAACAAAGATTTTATCAGGTCGAAGTTGTAACTTATCTAAGGTTTTCTCAAAATCAATAAAATGTAGAATTTTATTTTTGGTCTTGTTAGGAGCTAAGATTTTTGAATAAAGAAATGATTAAAAATCAGTCAAAATTATGTGGCTTTGACAAAACAAGAATTTGCTTTAGGATTCAAAAATCCCTCAAATTGCACTGCGAGTTTTGGTTCAACTTTAAGGATTTTAAGTTAAATTTCAATAAATGTTAACAGCATTTATTTTCATTATTTTGGAAACAAAAGTTTAGATTTATGTTCTAAGAATAGAAGCTGTTTTAGATCATACAAGGATTTATAGGATGATTGTATTCTTATTTTGTTCTAAAATTAGTGATTTTTCATTTGTTATAGTGGTTTTTTGATACTGTAATCAAAATGAACTATAATAAGTTACATAAAAATAGAAAAATATTAATCACTTCCAAAAAATACTTATTATTTGGCTGTATAACATTCAGTTTGAAATAATTCTATTTAACAGTTAGCTTTTTATCTTATTTATCCCTTTTTAATGCTTGTGTGGAGCTTCTTGTTTCTAGATTTTGGTGTCTTAATACAAGACTTCTTGTTTTACAAAAAGAAACTACTGCATGGGCAGATAATTTTACTACTTTCTGATGATTTTCTTCTTAAGATTATTGCTTTATTCCTGTTTTTGCAGTGTGGATTTGAGAGACATGACTTAACCACAGAATTTACACTCCTCAACAGACAAATGTAGTTGTGAACGGCAAATATAACACTTAATTGAACCTAAACATGACAAAACCTTAAAATAACACAACAAAATCAGTGAAGAACTTGAAATGAAGTGGGAAAAAAATGAAAAATGGTGGATTTGACTGAGACAAATTAAAAAGTATATTTTGAAATGCATACAAAAGGTCAACCAACTGTTGTTTGACCTGCCGTCACTAGAGGTTATTCAAAAATAAAACATTTACTCATCGACTAACAAGCTGGATCATAAAAGCAAACGTCAAATTACAGCTGCTCATTTAAAGCACGAAACACAAACTGTTCAGTTGGATGAAGTCTGGGTTGATAAAGAAACAGTTGGAATGTTCTGAACACACATCTGATCACACAGATAAGAAATAAAAAATAAAAAGATGACGATTAAGTCAAGATAAAATATCTATCTGAGGTTGTTGAATAAGATTTTGTTTTTTTGTTAAAGTATGGACGAGCGGCAAGAACGTACACCCTTAAAACAATAAACAGACAGGGTGGGGTTTACACTGAGAAGCTCACAGGCTGTTGGACACTGGAGTAAAGTGGCATTTATCTGGAGTGATGGCTGTGGCAGAGCCAGACCTGCGAGCCGCTGATTTACGACGGCGGTGAAGTGTTTAATGTTGGTGAGCACGCGTCTCCTGTTGAAGGTCACAGCTCTGTGCAGCCCTCGCTGGTGTGTGGATGCTGCTGTCAGCTGCTCTCTTGTGTCACTTGACCTTGTTCCAACAGGGCTTTGCTTCTGCTTCAGGCTGCGGTGATGGTGAAGGCCAGGAAACACCCAGAGGAGCTGGAAGAGGTGGCTCTGGAAGAGGGCAGTGTCAGAGACGGAGTCCCCAAAGACAGGGATGATGGATAGATAGATGGACAGATTTGACTGACAAATTCAACCCCAGCTGGGAACATTCTGGACAGGTCACCACCATCGCAGGGTAGAATAACAGCTCCAAACCGGAAACTTGCTGGATTCATCCTGATGCAGAGGAAGATTGATGCTCAATTGTAAAGAAACTGTGTTTATCTTCTTTGATTTACTGTAACTTATTAACGGTTAACGCGATCAACGTCATTCCAGCTGATTCTGAAGGAGAAAAGCGGCTCGTATGAGCCGCTTTTCTCCTTCAGAATCAGCTGGAATGATCTCATTAACGGTTGAAAAGTTACAGTATGTTAAAGATTCTGTATTTAAGGGTTAAAACAAGACTTAAATCAAATGTGGTTGGCAATCTAAGTAAACAGAAAAAACTAAATAAAAGCCTACAATTTTTTTAAAGCTTCAAAACACATTTAATAAAATATATAGGAAATATTTCAAAGCTAGGATAGGCTCCAGCAACCATATGACCCTGCAGGGGATTCAAGGGGTTCAAAACCAAGACAACAAATGGAACAAAATCAGGAATTATTACATTTTTTGTATTTCAAGCTTTAAAAGGGGACACATATATGGATTTGATGAATCAATGTATTTTCTGAGTGAAAACCAATTTGATTTGATCAATTCTATTTTTAATGTCCTACTTCTGGGCAGGGTAGGAATAAAACCTGCCAGCCGGAGGAGTCATGCATTTGATCCACTCTGTAAATAGATGTGATCCCATTTTGCTCCCTAGTTCAGGAATTTGACAAATCTCTGTGCTTATTTGATATTGGGTTAATGTTTCTGACTGTGGTTATCTATAAAATTGCAAAAGAAAGCCCAAAGGAACTATTAAAAGGCTGAAATTAGCCTTAATTACATTGCAGTTTGTACAAAACCCTCTTTATAAATGTAGACTCCTTTCTACTCTCTCCGTACTATATAGGCTCTCATAAGCACAAGATTAAACATGAGTAAATGGACAAAGACACAAAAACTCTAACTGTATCACACTATCTGTGATCTGAGAGACTGCAACCGCAAAACAGACACAAAGGCCTCTGTGTTTACCAGATCAAACCACGGGGAAGCCTGCTCCAAACATGTTTTCACACTATAGTAAAAACAGAAGGAACTCCTTTAAATTGAAACCATATGAAGCATGTGCAGAATCCACCCATGTTTTCCCTCCAATCACAGCAGGCGTGGAGCTGCGGGGCGGCTAAGCCTGAAAGTGGGTCATCGGTGTGAAAACTGTCTTGACCTTCAAATGTAAGCATTAACCTGGGTGTGTTGCTTTCCGCCAAGAAGTTGTGTGTTCACAACATTTTGCTCTTTAATGGGCACGGAGTCGAGGTCAGGGGTCGGCGAGGAGGGGCCGACCTTCTGAAAACCCTAAAGTTTCTAAAGCGTACACAGATGCCAACAAATATTATATCTTTTTGATTATTTTGTTATCAGACACGCAATTTAAATCCCACCTGACATGTTTTGACGGAGACGGAACGTCTCCGTCAAAACATGTCAGGTGGGATTTAAATTTCGTGACAAAATAATCAAAAAAGTTATGAATACTACAGACACTATGAACCTTATTGCATTAATAACAGGCAATAAATACAGTAAAAAAACTAAAATAACCAGAAAAGTTGGAGCCAAACACAAAAATCTGCTGTGTAATGCAATAAAAACATACTAAATTCCTCACCGCTAAAACAGGAAGAGCATGAATCTGGATTACATAAGAGAAAAATCTTTCTTTCTGCATGTTTTTAAAGAAAAATGTTTTAAAATTTAAAAAAAATGACACAAACTAATGAGCTTTTTGCACCCTGCTGCTCCAGAGAGTTCCTTATTTTACAGTGTTAACACAGCAGAAAGGTGATCCCAGAGTCTTGTATGACCTCTTGTTATTTGTGAGGTAAAGGACATCCCCGGGGGCAGAAACATAGAACACATACCGTACATACTAACCGTCATGTCAGTGACTTTGAAGCCCGGTTGAAGGTCTCACAGATAGAGGTTAAGTTTAAAAAAAATATGCTTTAAAAATCCTCTAAAAACGCACAAAATCAAACTACATTAGAACTAAATTGTTCCTGTTTTGTGTGATTTTTTTTAAAACAAACCTTAGATTTGCTGAAAATGACTAACTGCCATGCAGTGAAGAATGATGCATATTTACATGCAGTACAGCGGTGGTGTGAGTGAGATCAGTCACGCTCCAGGCTGTAAATAAACCAGCAAAGCAGAGAGGTGAAGCCACAACAGTGAATGTAAAGGTCATATTCTGCAGCAGCGTAACATCATCAAAAATTCAGCATCTACACATGTTTGGATAAATGTATCATCGTGTCATGCTGGAATAAAAAAAAAAGACTTGTCAGCACATGCACCTTAAAATGCAAAACTACTGGGAGATAATGACCCACAGGAGATCTAGTGATGCTGAACATAATGAATGAAAGTGCTGCAAACTGCTCCTCCCTTGAGCCAAAACATGCGTGTGTTTACGCGAGTCCCCGAGGGCTAAACAGGCTAAATATAGAGCATGTTAGCATACAGCATAAGCACAGTTAAAGAGTGGAAAGGGAGGAATAAAGGAAGTGTGTCAGTGGGCTGCCAATGCACAATGACACAACAGGTTCTTGTTTTTTGCCGTGTAATGCTGAGTCATCTGCAGAACTTTCACTTTTAAAGGAGGGAGAGTCTATCTATCTATCTATCTATCTATCTATCTAGGGTCTAGGGTCTGGGAGAGTATCCGTCTGTGTTCAAGAAATCCTGATCATCATTAAATTCATTATAATTTCATACATCGACTATATTTTACTCCTAAAAAATGAAGCGTAATGAGGATTACCTCAGACCCAACGTGTAACTTATGCCCCATAAAAGGCTTTGGCACATTTAAACACGTTTTGGGAATGTAAGGCAGTGAGAGTTCTGGGGTCAGGTTGCTTCAACCCTTTCTGATTTGTTTAAAGTCTCCATACTCAGTTCACCTGCTTTGTTGTTTTTGAATGATCTCTCCTCTGTTAGGCTTATTGTGGCCAAGCCTAGAATCACACGTCACACGTTGGAAACCACCGCATTGTGGCTGAGCGTTTCCTTAGATGTAGGTGCAGCTCAGTCAACCACAGAGGGCTTGAAGTAGATCTTCTTCTCCTCCACATCTAGAGGAGCTAGCTGTGGGGATTTGGGCATCTGGTCCAGATGCTTTGGACCTTGAAGGAAAGTTACAGCATTTTACTATTTGGGTGGGGGCCCAAGGACAGACCCAGGACATGCTAGAGATCACGTCTCTTGGATGGCCCCCTCCATCCATCCATCCATTTAATTTTATTTAGTTTAGGTGCAGAAAGTTTTTCTGCATTTCTGTGGTGTTGGAAGAATTTTTTTTACGTTTACAGTTTTTCTCAATTGTTTTAGTGCATTTCTCACAACAGTTTTGACGTTTGGACCACTGCTGCAACGGCGTTTCTCAAAACAATTAGTGCAAACTGCAAAACATGGTAGATAACCTGCAGAAGCGAGTCACTCTCTCAAAATGCAAGTCAGTCACTCAAAGCGGGTAGTTCATGCTTCAAAAGCAACTTTTTATGTCACTCACAGTTCTAGTATCGTCAAAATGACAAGATATAACTCCAGCTTCTGTGAATAATCAAGTCAGATGATTTCAGCATGTTTTCATTGAGACTAGGAATCACTCTGGAAGGGCTTCCCAATGTCATGCACAGTCAAGACAGCATTATGGACCATGCATGACAATTTTGAAAACCAGAATTTAATCTAATCTAAAAAAAACAACAACAACAAAAATAAACTGAATATTCACTTTACACTGTTTATTTGCAACCGTTCACAGCATTGTGCAAATGGAAAAAAACTAAACTAAACTCCCTTTGGCTCAGTAAACCTTACTGAAGTAATATTGAAACTGAAAATACTGTAAAAACACACAATGCTGCAAATCAATCATAGACAACTAGACACTCCGGTCTGTCTGGGAGCATATCTTCATTGACATCACAGCGAATATCAGCTCTATCCATTCACAGAAGAAAGTATCTTCTTGAGAACTGAATCCACCCTCTGGAGGACCCTGTGATGTCATCACCAGCTGCATTCATGACCTCTAGCAGGTCATTTGGGTATGTGGACGCCGGTCATATATCTTCCACCTCCAGGAATAAAAAAATTGCTTTTTGTCTAGAAGGATATGCTATCGGATGAAATAAACATGAAACTATCACTAGGCTGTGCCCAAATGACTAAATGTTGTGGAGGTTGCACTAAATGTTATGAGAAGTTTAATTCTTTTGTGAGAAATGCAACAAAACGATGGAGAAAAACTGTACTTGGAAAAACGCAGCTCACTTTTGCCATCTAGTGGTGAAACAAAAGCATTGCATCACTTTCTCTACCGGAACTAAAAGTATTAAAAATAAATAAATAAATAAAAAACTTTGCAATTCATTCTTGAATAAACGTGGCAGATAAATGTCACACACATGAGTACATCAATAATATCGATGAACTCTGTCAGGTTTACACCGACTGCCTTCAAATAGATCCTTTCGTGGCGGAGTGATTTGTTTCCGTTAATTGCCGAGTGACCAGGTTAATTAATGGTGCACGTGCGAGTTTTAGAAGACACGAACCGCCAGGTGCAAGAGTGACAACCCGCAAAGTCTTGGTAAGTGTTACCAAAAAGTTTTTGGGGACAAAATGTAGCATAAAACAAAAAAACCTTTAGACGATGAGACTCATGTCACGACAGGATGAAACAAAGTGTGATGACGTCATGTTCAGACAGGACTCACCTGAGGTTTGCTAAAGGGAACAAGCGGTGTCCCATCAGGGATAAGTCACGGTTTACAGTCATGAGCAATCCTCGTGTCGTCTACTGGACTTTCATGAGTAACTTTGTTTTGAACAAAAAGTTTAATCATAAGAAAATAAGGCTCCAAACCACAGAAGCACATTTTTGTTGGATTATTATCCTAGAAAACGTCAAATTTTGTTCTCTGCAAAATATATTGAGTTGAATTTCATTATAAAGTATCAGCAATTTTCATTTTTTCTCATCCAAATAAGTAGTCAAATGCAACTAATTTCTATTCAAATACTTTAATTGTTTGTCAAAATATTTGACTAAAAACTAATTTTTGTCAAACTGAAATGAAAAACTTGGTATTTGTCAATGTAGTTTGGTTCAAAATAATAATTATGACTTTTAAAAGACTGTCGGTAGCATGCTCCAATATAAATCCCATATTCATGCTTTATTATTTTTATTTTAATTTTTAAAATGATGCTAGTCTCTGGTCGTCTTCAGTGATCTAAAGAAAGCTGACACTGGAGCTGCAGAAATGTGAGCTGATGGTCTGAATGCTTCAGCAAACACAGATCTGCTTACAACTTAGTCGAATTGTAGAAGAGCTTTTTTTGGCTCAGGATGTCCAAATGAACAACATTTTTGTCCTGACTTGCACAAATTGAACTCTACCAGGCACAGCTGTCGAGTTTAAAATGTCAGGAAAGCGTGTTAAAGGGAGTCTCACACAACTGATGTGATTAAAAAATTGTAAATCACATTTTTGGTGTGGGAGTGTTCTCGTTCAGCTGTCTGAAAGTGAGTCTTCCAGCAGTGAAACAGGTGCTGGAATGGGTGAATGTTGTTTCTGCCAAGAACTTTGCTCCAACAGCTCAGTCCAATGATGGTTTGTCTTTTCACATGCTGCTGATATCCTGATCTACGCCCTGTTTCCTGTAAAACCGAACATCAGGGTGTCAAACTCAATCGCGGGGGCCCAAAATGTAAAACACACCTTAGGTCGCGGGCCTAACAGGATAAACATTTATTGAACACTAAAACTAAAATTTAAAACTGTAACTTTTTAACATAATTATGAACTACATAATGAGATGATGCTAGTGTGAAAGCTGTGAGCTGAAGATGCTGAAATTGATGGCTAAAAGCGCTGATAGCTGAAAACGCTGAAGCTGATAGCCAGCTAAAATTTTAGCTAAATGCCAAATTAGCCTCAAAAACTGAAAAAAAGAAAACCTAGGTTAGCCAAAACCGCTAGCATGTAGCTGAAAAATAGCCAAACTTTAAAATAGCCTAAAAATTGAAAAAAAGCCTAAATTAGCCAAAACAGCTAGCGTGTAAATATTAGCCTAACAGCCTAAAAAAACATAAAAAAGCCTTAGCAAGTTGCTAAAATATTAGCTAAACTAAAAAAAAAAAGTCTTAAAAAATCTTAGTAAATTCCAAAACAGCCCAAAAAGCTAGCATAATACCAATTTTTAAAGTCAAAACTGTAAATTTTAACATAAATTCAAATACTAAAAAGGCAGAAATATTATTCAAAATTAATTGGTTTAAATCTTAAATAACTTTCAATATTTTACTCTCCATAAAAATATATTTTGTCAAAATTATACAAGTCGAAAATGAGTGTTAGATAACATCGGACCATTAATAGCAATAAAATAAAATGATCTGGAGGGCCGGATGCGGCCCCAGGGCCGTGCTTTGACACATGTGCCGTATTTTTACTAATCTGTTTTACAGCAGCTTTGTAGATCTATCTAGTGGCAGGACACTTTAATCAACAGCAGATCTCATTTATTAATATTCTTAATCTGGTTTTGGGAAAGATTCTTTTCAACTTCTGGGAAAAAAAAATCAAATTCCATCAAGTAAAAGAATAAAATAACCGTTAGTGAACCTTTGGACGGCATGTTTGTCTAAATATTCCACAGAAGAACGGAGTATCGGTTCAGTCCAGCTTTGTTTGCTCACTCTCAGCATTTATGGGAGTTTCAATATGACACAGGAAGTATGTTTTCATTGGAAATGTTGACCCCGGAGTGGAACAGGAGGAGCAGACTGAGGCAGGATGGGTGCTCGCTGAACTGGTGGGGCAACAGGAAACATTCAGAGTCTGCACCAGAAATGGGATCTCCCTGAGGTGCAGTCAGAAATGAAGCGGCGGTAATCTGAAGCTGTCAGGGTGCAGCTCTGTGCTGCGACTGCATGTACATCCAGAACGGAAAGGTGTGTAACGGGAAGGCTGAGTGAATAACGTTCAGTTTTGCTTGTTTTTATTAAAGTCTCACTCTGATTATCTTTGATCTATGCGATCTTTTAATTATGATTGAGCTGGTTTTAGCCTTTTTTTTTCTTTTTTAATTAAGGGCGTTTTCTTGGACATAGTTTCTATTCTTGGAAAAAAAATACCTCTAAACTGTGGGTGAGACTGTTGAAAGGGGAGCAACCCCGTCCCCTCTTCCCGTCTACAAGTCAACTCACATAGTTGTTTTATGTTAGAGCTGGAATTTCATCCAAAGGTTGACTCTGGTCAGGATGGAGCTTTTGAAGTAGAAGTCTTCCTCTCATCCCAGGTTTGTTGTGAGCTCCATAGTAAGCTCTCAAGAGGCTCTAATAGTTTGTCTTCGTTGTTTGACATTTAAACCAGACACCCAGAAAGTTATTTTTTCAAAGCGTGGTGAAGAAATCAGAAGTCGTTTCTGTTTGATGAACAAGCTAACTTCATGACTTGAAGTTACTTTAATCAAGTAGATTTTATCTTCAGTGGTGGCATTTGGAAACCTTTGCAGATAAAAGTTCATGTCAGTCAAGTAAGAACAAATGTCAGATTTGAACCTCCAGGAATTGGTTCAAACTTGGAAATATTGAGATCGATCTTGTAAAGCTCTCTGTCAGAAGTTCAGTTGGATGGTCCAAAGCAGTCAGACTTGAATCAAGAGACGACTCCTAATATTTCAAACTTAACTAATTAGTCAATTTATGTTTAGATTTTTGACATGTCAGATAGGCCTAAAATTACAATTAAAGGTTTAATCTACAGTCAAAGTGGTTTATCATAATTATCTTATTGCATTTACTTGTATAGATTTTAAAATAATTTGGACTGTACACTAATTATGTTTTTATTCAAGGATGAAGGAACACAAAAGTCACAATAACAGAACATCTAACGTTTCTTCCATTTTTAAAATATGCTGCAGCAGGAGGATCTGATTAAACACAGGATGTTTTATTTTGAAAGGAACCTGAATGTGCTATTGTTAAATTTGTTATATATATAAACTCGGTTGCAGAGAACATTACAAAACGCTTTATGGTTAAAAAAAAACCCAAAACGTCCTTTTTTTAACTTTGAACCTTTGCAGCTCTTTCTCAGTTCTGGTCCAGAAGAACCTGGACACAAGGTTACAGTCCAGTCAGTAACCATCTGAGATTATTGTGTCACAAGCTTGGATCTGCAAATTCAAGTTCTTACATTTATGTTTAAAATGATTGTCCTGTTCATTGAGCTGTCAGCTCAGCTAGGTTAGCATCAGCTCGGGTTTCATGTCATTTGGAGTTTCAGGAACTTGTTTTCTTCCTGAAGATTCATGATCTTCTGCAAATATGAGTCTGAACTTCCTTGAATTTGACTCAACAAAGGAGGTTCCTTTTCAAGTATTACACTTCCGTTGGAGGTAAGAGGATCTAAAACTCCTGTTAGCACTTTAAGTTTTGGTCCTTGCTTAATTTGCCAGATCTTATGTAGTCTTAAGACTCTGATAATCATTGGATAATCTGGTGAGATTTTCAGACTTTCCAGCCAAGACGATCACAAAGGTCAACATTGATAGTTGTAAAATGTTGAGTGTCGGTCAAATTTAAGTGGATGGTTACTTTTCCTAAAGAAATGTAAAAATTCAATTGTTTCCATTTAACCAAATTTCAGCAGGAAATGAACAACCAAGGACTTAGAAGATCTACCTTCAGATATCCTTAAACATCGATAAGGAACACCCTGTCGGGATTCATCCCTTATTTAATAGATAACAGTTGTTGCATGAAGGTATTTATTTTTTGTGTTCATTAGGTCACATTGGGACCTTTCACCAACCAAAGTGAAGCTGGATTAGTCTTGATCAGATCTTCAAAAAGGATTTTTTTTTATGGTTAAGGTCTGAGTGTTGGAATGTATTCCTGATTATGGACTCGCAGTTCTTCATTTTTTATGATTTTTAGAAATTAAAGAAGTCAGGAGGCATAGTAGAATGGCTACACTCTTGTACAAATCTACATAAATCTGCAGCACATCAGATCTTTTTCATTCTATAATGAACTTATTTCTCTTCAGAAGTTTGAACTTTCAGAGTTTAAATGAGAGAAAGTGGGAACATGTTTAAGCATCTGTAATTTTATCTTGTGGATTTCACCTATCCTGGGTTATTTATGGATCATATCCCCGTGATAAACAAGGGAACTCTGTTGTCAGAAATGTAATTTTCAGCTTAATTTTCTTTATTTTCCTCCTCCTGTCAGAAATATGCCACAATTTTCATCACAGTGGGGCTTTGAAACTGCGTTTTTCATCCACCAGAAAACCTTATACTCTAATATCTTTTAGCTTATGAGACAAAAATAACTAAAAGGTAAAACTTCATTTTGAAATCTTATTTTTTTTTAGATGTTGTTGGAACATTTTCGAGAAAAGGTGAGTGTCTTGCAGTTGAAATCACGTGGGATTAAACTCTGATACTGAAAGTGTTGATGAATCCTTTCCTTGGAAGATCCCTCATGAAGTTGGAGTTTCTTCTTCCTCTTCTTTTTTTATGTTTGACGATGAAAGAAGTGGAAAATCAATTATAAGATGTTCATGGAGTCGCTTTCAGTTTCTCTTTTAGTGGTTTAAACTTTTTTTTTATGTTACAGCTAAAATATTTAGCTGATTTTGATCTTTTCCTTATTTTCAATGAATGTTTTGTCAAGTTTCTTTAAAGTTGTTAAAAGAATCTGAAGATAAAAGATCCATTTAGTACAGATTGACTTCTCTTTTTAAAGAACCCAGAACTAATCACTTGAACTCTGACCTAAAAGATTGATTCACTTCATGCGTGTAAACGAACACTGAACACGTCTGCTGTTGTACAGATGTTCCAGCCGTTCACATTTCTCCAGATAAATCCTTTCAGCTGATTTGTGGTGAAGTGTGACCATAACGGGGTCGTCTGCTCAAACATCTGTCCACATGTTCAGAAACGGAGAACTGATGTGTGAATCCAACTTCTGGTGACCTCACTTCTGGTTTTTGTGCTTTCAGTGGCCTCAGCTGGCGTGACTCACATCCTGTAGAGTCTGAACTTTGTGAGAAAGCGGGCGGCACGGAGCCGGTCTGCTTCCTGGAATCCAGCGTGGGATTCCCCCCACGTCTCCCACACCCCCCCCTCTTGGTGTCATAGTGCCTTCGAGCTGCAGAGTGGAAGCCTGTACCTGCCAGGTGCTGAGGAGTCCTGCTTCGCTATTGGCTGAAGGGGTTTCGGAGCAGCTCGTCAGACTTCTGTCGCTTCAAAAGAGCTGCTGAGGGGAAACATTCCTACAGATATCTGGAGCAGGAAGGGGGACGGCAGAGAGAATCACCGGTAGGTGGATTATTTTATTCCAAAGGCGAAACTTCAAAGTCTTTAATGAGACGTGAGGCACGCTAATCTGGGGAAGAATTTGAGGCTCTCTCCCGTTTTCATTCTTTGACTTCATTTCTTGTGTGATCTGTTTAGCTGCAACCCGCCGTCTTTCTTTGTCTTTGAGTCCAAACTCAAGTTTTTGCATTTATTGCAGGAGCTTTACATGCTGCTTTGTTTATCTTCATCTGTCCCGCCCAAATCTTTCAGAGGTGTCCTATACGCTCTGTTTCTACCTCTTACCTGCTTCTCTTTGATCAAAGGTTTTCATCTTTAACTGTTTAAACAAATCATTTTTCTTTCCTCAAATTTAAAGCGTCATAAAGCTGTGAAAAAAATGAACTTTTAATCTGTTTGCTCCTATTAAGAACTATTGAAAGTGGATTTATCTTTTTATAAATAAAGAAGAGCTTTCTACAGTAAATATGAAGTCCCACTTACATCATCTGATCTGTTTTCAAAGTGTTCCCATTTTTGAAGTTATGATTGTCATTTTTAGCCAAAATGAAAACAAACTGTTATTTTCTATGACATTGTTTCTCTAGAGCAGCAATAGTTCATTGGTTGTAGCCAGGACTGTTGATTCGTGCCGTCATTCTGTTAAGTTTTTTGTGAGATTAATTAATTGTGACCTTTAAGTAATCGTAACATTTTTAACATAATTGCTGTAAAAAAAAGCCTCGTATTGAGGTATTTTATTTAAGTTTGTGACATTGTGGTGCAGTAAAA
>NC_050518.1:22730279-22737411 GCF_002922805.2 Oryzias melastigma | reverse complement strand
ATCTGTAATTTATCGCGATTAAGGCAATAATTTGTCAGAGCTACTATTAATGCAGAGCAATCCCGCCCCCACTTCCCATCACCTGTTTACACGCTGTCCTGCTAGTTTACAGCCTCTTCCAACTCCAACATAACATTAGCGATGCGATTACAAATGGCGATCAATATTGAAGCTATCCAGCCGTTTTGAGTCCGATTCCAGCTCGGATGAGGAAAACATACATGGATTTAGTCGTCTGCATCAGAATGGAGCAGAGCAGGAAGCTTGTGGCACACCGGTGTATTTTGTCACAAATATGATCTTTTTCAAAATGATTTTTTTTTTGTCCTCCTCTGACTCCCAATCTTTGAATAAAGACACACTCAAATTACATTTAAAGCTACATTTTCTTTCTATGTGTTCTCAATCATCATAAATACCACAAGAACAAGACAAAATCAGTTTTCATTGAAGTGGATTATGTTCTTATCTGTTTCTGAGTGACGTTGTGCCCAAAGGCAATGCTGTCATTGTTGAGCTCATCCAGACGGTCTGACCTGTGGGTGACGTGGAGGTGTGGGGGGTGCTGTTGCATGCAGCCACTTGTTTTCTCCTGCAGACTGAGAAGATGTGAAAGGAGTTTCTGTATCACTTTCTGATCTGTTGAGTCCTCAGGGAGCAGATGGTCAACGTGAGGCTGATCTGTTGACTAAAGAGTGCTGCTGATAGAATTCAGTTAAGAGTCTGAAACAAACTCTGACTTTAGTTTGTTTTAGGCTGAAGATGTTCTCTTTTTGTCGTTTTTAGTTGTCTTTGGAAACGCCAAAACCATCACCCAGACAAACAGGAAGCATGGCTTCTGTTGCTCCTTTCAGCCGCAATCAGTGGGCTTCCCAGTCTTTGAGGGTCACCGCTAAAGAGCTGTCCATCGTGTCCACTCGGGGCAAAAGCAACGCCATCGCCGAACGCTTCTCCAAGTGAGTTGTTCCCTTCCTTCTCCTCCTTTATCTGGTGTTAAATAATTCAGCAGGAGCCGCTCTAATGCAGCTGTCTGCTCTCATCACGTTTTTGGAGGCGTTTCAGTGAACATCTTCTCTGCACTCAGCTGTTTTTAGTTTTTATAATCTGTTCTTCCTCCACCTGCTCCATATAAAGTGATGATCAGTCATGTGCTTTGAAGTTTCTCCTAACCAACAAGTTTCCTCTTAATAAAATAAGTTGAGATTCCTCTTTTCTTGGATTTCCTCTTTCTGTCCACTAGATGTCAGTATAGTAGCAGCAAACTGATGATTCTTGAGAACTCGACTGAATTTTTTCCCATACATTGAAGGGACTTTTTGGCTCAACGGTGATTAAACAGTTTATTTTAAGCCAGAATAATGTTATCTTAAAATATCTGTGTGGTTCTGCATTTCTATCACCCAGAAATGGAACCTGGTGATCCGTTTACACATTTATTGAGTCTTAACAACTTCCATTGCAGGTAAAAACGATTGGATTAAATCATAAAATAACAGTGGGTTAAACCACTTTACTGACGTAATTCTTCAAAACATTTTTATTTTAATCAGAACTTTATATTTATCACAAAATGTACATCATTTAAAGCAGAAAGTAACCTTTCACTGTTATGGTTGATCACATCTGAAATGTTTGGATGAAAGAAAAATGCAGAATAAACTGGAAATCATGTTAATAAATGATCCAATGCAGGAAGCGTAGAGTCTGAATTAAAGTTTAAACTGACCTTAGAACCCAGAAGTAAAGGACAGTAAATATTTGTTCCTTTTTTAATTTCTGCAGTAGTAGTTCAAGCTCAGGCCTGACACTTTATTCTTTTTATTTGGTCCATCTATTTATCTCTTTTCCGCAATGAAACTGTTGAAAAATGACATCAGAAACCAAACGGTCACTCCAGACTGAAGCTACATTTCTTTTGTTTTTTTTACGTCCAAAACTTGCAGTTTTCTATTTCAGCTTCCATAAAAAAACAGAACAGTTTTAGGTTTGATCCTGATTGAAATTACATTGTGAGAATGTCTAAATCTCTGGTTATTTTCCTGTTTGTTCACATGATGGTCATGTGAACGGCGGCGTGTCCAGAACATTTTAACTGAGGTTAAAATGGCTAAAACATGATAATCCTTTATTGATGCTGTAGTGGAGAAATTCTGCTTCGGCAAACTCAAAAACAACACGTAAAACTCTCTTTATGAAGCTCAGCTGTGAACTCAGTGAAAGGCTTTCTAGTGTTTCTGTGATAAATTAACATTTTCTTGCTATCAATTCTAAATCAGTTTTGTGATTTTTCTTTTTCGAATAAACAATTGATGTTTTCTGGTGGAACTTGAAGTTTCATGTTTTTGTGACTTCTTTACAAATTTCATTTAATGCAAACCAATAATTTGATTAGATATGAGAGTTTGTATTTGATTTTTACTGCATTTTATAATTGAAATGTACTTCTGAGCAATAAAAACGACCATCACAAAGACCCACAGTCACATTGGTGTGAATGACCTTTCAGGAATTGAATGCTGACAAACATTTCAATGTTTAAACAAACGGGTTCCTCATTTGTTACATTGCATTGATACTCGACACATTTTCAGTCACAATAGTCACTTTTGACAATTGTTTTTCGTTTTGCACAACTTATCCAGGGCTTACAGTAATATTTGTTTTGATTTTATGTTACTATGTAGTAGATTTATTTATCTTGCTGAATACAAGCAGATCAAATGATAAACAAATAAACATAATTGGTCTATTTTTCTCTAAAGAAAAGTTTCTATTTTATGAAAAGAATGAATGTCCCAAAAACAAAAATTTTTTTTTTACCTGATCCTTTGACGTTATAACAGTTTTCCATCAGCTTTTTAAAAAATTCACATTAATAATTGCAATAAAAAATGTTTTTTTGTTGCTACAATGTGTGAAAACTAATAACGCTCTGATTTTATTTTTTATTTTTTTTAAATAGGAAGTTATGAAACAAAAAAACTTGAAGTCTTTTCGTTTTTTTAAGAGCAGCCGGTTTAGCTCTTCATTTTTCCATCTCCACAGGTATCAGATGGCAGCAGAGGAGGGCAGCGCAGTGAGGAAGAAAACGGTGAGCAGCATATTTAATAATAACAAAGGACTTGCTATAACTAATAATGGTAGATGTATGTAGAGCATATGCTGTATTTTCAGAGAGACGTTGGTTATAAATATGTTTAATATCTCCAAGTTGTATTTTTGAACTTTGCTGACATCATCTTAGCTCTCCTGATCTTGTCTGGTTTTCTATTGGTACGGAGTGTGTTGTGAGAAATGTTCCTATTTGTTCATATTTTTTTATTTTGTCTTGATTTAAAACAAATCGGCCTCATTTACGTGTTTGCCAACTGAACCTTCCGAATTTAATCCTTAAAACCTCCTTAAAAAATTACCAAACCCAGAAAAAGTGGAATCTAATATTCATTAAAATCACAGCGCTCTTTCTTGCATTTGATACTCCACAAAACACCTTAGATGAAGATTCTGAAGATTTTGACATTTACATGTCATAGCGTACAGCTGCCACTAGGGGGCAGCCTTATAAACGCTAAAGACAAATGGTGTAAAGGAAGGGCCTCTGCGGAAGTTGGAGGGCTTTCAACTGAAAACCTGCCTGTAAAGGTTAATAAAAGTGGTAAAGTTCAGATTAGGAAGACTGTCCAAGGCAGAAACCTTTATTTATCTGAACATTTTTATTGATTTAATAGTGTTGCTTGACATTTTCACCCAGTCCCATCTATGCAAACTAATACTTTAAACAAACTGTTTAGATATTTTTCATTCTTCATGTACCATGACTCTTTAACTGGACTCGGAAATTACCCTGCAGCCAGAAAATCCCTGAAGTGGAACTTTGAAGAGCTTTTTCATCTTCCTCAGAATCTATTTCCCAACTTTTCACACAGCATGTCAAATCTTCAATCAACCCTTTCAGACCTACAGCTCTGCCAGAGCATGTCTGTACCTGCTGTAGTGTCTATTTTTGAGCATTTACATGGTAAAATCCTCATGCAAACATTGTGTTCTCCAAATTAGCACCAATAAAACAAATTTTAAAAAGCAGCAAAACAGCAAATTTTTTTAATACACATTTTCTTTTTTTTCATGTGTTAATGTTTAGTATCAAATAATTTTCACTTTAGTTCTGGTTTGTAGGAAACATGAAGAAAATCTTTTTATTTTAACTGAGTTGAATTTATAAATTACTAATTTATAGTTCAGTTTGTTACTGAATGCTTCAAGAAATCAAACTGGCCAAAGTTAATTATTTTCAACTTCCTCAATAATGTAGAACTTTTCCTCTTAAGTTATTGTTTTAAAAAACTTTTTAAGCTACACATAAGCCTCCATTGACTTTGCTAAAGGAAACACCCACTATAATAAATTGTAGCACGAATGCCCTGTTGGAGTACAAAAAGACAAAAGGAGAAGTTTTTGAACCGTCAGTCAACCCTTTATCTCAGTTTACATACTTTTGAATAAATTCAAGTTATACAAAAAACTAGGGCTACACATAATAAATATGACATTAAGGTCATCTCCTACAGTTGATTACGTTAACAATATGATCGCAAATAGTTAAATATTTTATGGAAACTGGATTTATTTATTTTTGGCAAAAATAAAGTTAAAATATGTTTATGTACCATAAAAAGGATAAATCCTTGATTTACATTGACATTTTTTGTTCAATTTGGTTCGGCTTCAGTTTTTTAGACATTATTCTCGGGCTGTTTTTAGCACTAAGGGGAATAAAGTGTGTATATATATTTTTTAATCAATAAATATTAAAACCTCTCCTAGGAGCTCATTTCCTCATCAAATACAAACAAATTCTTGTAACATTTTTATGTATCATCGGTGATGACTTACACTAGTGATAGAGGGATCAGGGGCGGAGCTCCAAAAGTCACGCCCCCTCAGAGATTTTTTAACATGAAAAATGGCTTTTTGAGACATTTAGGTTGTGGGATTTTGGTTAAAAACTTCACAATCAAAACACTACTGGGAACATTATTTTTTTTAAATAAAGATCGTCATAGAGGGACTTTAATGTACTCGGGTTGAAAATGTGTTTTTGCCGAGCGTGATGTAATGTTTTGTCTATGAGGTGCAGGTTTGGAGGTCAGGGGTTTGTTACGTCATCCAGTTAACATTTAGTGGAGTCGTTATGAGCTGTTCGCTGAAGATGTTTAACTTTTTGTTCCTAATAAAAATTCCAAGAGGCTAAACATTTGTTTTCCTCCATCCGTTTATTTATTTTTTCCCGCTTGGAGTTGATTTCTGGTGAAGCTGGAATTCTTTGCTGCTGTACTTTCAGGATTTGAGGCTAAAACTGAGTCGACACACAAACATTTGATAAAGTTTCAAAAGGTGACGGACATTTTGTGGAGTTTTCTATTTGTGACGTTTGTGATGTGCAGCCGCTCATCAAAGTCTATTTTGAGACGCTGGTCAGGCTGTCTCTGCTCACACAACCTTCTCATCCATCAGTGGAGACGCTCACATTGTTGTCAACGACCTTCACAGGAAATGAATATTTCCAGATTCACTCAAGTCCTCAGTTAGTTGCTTTTTAAAAAAATTATTTTTAAGAAACAGAAGTTCTGATCATAAACGTGGGTTAGTTTGACAGTCATTCTTTAAATTCTTCATTTCTGTCAAATAATGAATGTTTTGTTTGATTTGTCTGTGAGTTTGAAGCTTAACTGTAATCCTTAAAATAAACATTAGCTATAGATACCGTTCGGAGGCTTATCAGAAGATTATTCTTTAGCCAGGTTTAGTCTCGCTGGTTTTTTAAAGCCCTCCCATCAAGTTACGAGCGATCTCGCTTTACCTTTCTCTCATTTCCTGGACTTATTTTCCCTCCCGCCGTCCTTCACTGTCTGTTTCTGATTTCTCTCTGCCCACCCACCCCTCGCTCCTCGCCCCCTTCACTCCTTCCTTCCCTCTGTTTTGTAGGGGGTGGGTGTCTGACTTCATGCTGCTTCCTTCTGATTACTTCTCAAGGCTCGCACATCTGGGACGGCTCGCGGCGGTTTCAGAGACGCGCCTCATTTGCACAACCGCTTAACGGCAGCGGGACGGCTCGGCTCATCTGACGCTCAGGTTTTTAACTTCACTTTTCCCACAGAAAGTTTAGCCTCTCCTGGACGGTCATCCTGAGCAGCTCTTTGTCCGTTTGTGTCGTTTTCTTTCACTTCTTTGAGTTCTGTTTGAAGCTCCGACGTGTAACTTCTGGAGGTCTGGCTGCCGCGTTTTTGCGAGCTGGAGCTCCATTCAGGAGTTGGAGGATCGGGTGGCAAAAGTCCAGCATTGATGGAATTTATTGAGTGAACTGAAAGCAGATTGAGAGCAGCTCGCAGCTTGACTTCTCTCCCAGAGCGATGGTGTAGAGAGAGAGGTTGTGTGGTTGGTGGTCAGGTTCTGCTGTGTCACGGCTCACTTGTGCATCCTGAGTTCCTCTTTTACATCTGCAACACAAGCGGCTGCAGACCCAAAGAAAAATGAGGATCGTTTTGATGCAAAAGCAAATGAGTGAGCGGTGCACAACATCATTTACATCTTCAGATGCTCTGCAGAAGTTGCACACGTGAAAAGGGAAGAGACGCACCGGCGTGATCTTTAAAGCTCCAAGATGAACAGGAAATCCCCCGGTGACAGGAAGTAGAAAAAAAACGTAAATTTTAAACTTTTTATCGACAAACCAAAGTGTTGGTGGTTTATCACTTTATCACAATAAGATGAGTGGAAAAAATGTGTTGAGTGTTGCATGTGTGCCATGACTTGCTCTGACAGAACGTGTGTGGGCATGGGCTGAAGTATGCAGAAGTTGCGCACAATCTCCTCACATTCTTCATTTGTGCCTGTTTGAGTGTGGAGGCTGACGCTGGACAGAACATCTTGTCTCATCAGGTCCAGGTATTTCCTCTGAAGCCAAATGCTAAGATAAGAACTCCTGGTTGTGAGTGCGCTTTCTGGCTTCGTCTGATTTAAATTTATTTATTTATTTAATGAAGGCTGCAATAAAACCCTGTGTACTTTCTGCAGTACAGGCCGGCGTTGGTTGCATTTCCAGCTCATGTTCTGTTTTTTTTTTTTTTTTTTT
>NC_050518.1:22725939-22730259 GCF_002922805.2 Oryzias melastigma | reverse complement strand
TGAGTCGAGTTGTACTTTCTTTCATTTTTAGTTTTAAGCGGAGTTACTGCGGTTAATGAGTTGAGGTGAAGTTAGATTTATTTTAACTTTTTGAAAAATGTTTCTTAAGGAGTTGTCTTTCTGAAACATAATTTTTATTTCTTATATTGTGCCGAAAAAGCTTTAAATGGGAAACTTTTGCTTAAATAAATCAAATTTGGATTTAATGTTTTTAAAATACCAACATGTTCTCTTATACCTTCAGTTAGGACGTTTACTCTTCTACTTTTTTCATCGGTTTTTTTTTTTTTTGTTTGACTCGTACAAGTTCTCTAATTCTACTATTTAAATATTTTTTTTACATTTTTTTTTTTTACTCTAACAATCCTTGCTGAAGAATTCATGAATATTCTGAAAAGTTTAGGGACTTTTCTAAAAACTGCAGCGTTCTTCTGGTTCAGATGACTGAAGATTTTTCTGAAGAATTCAGAGGACTGAGAGCCTCAGCTTTCCGTCTTAATGAGCGTCAGCTTCATCCTAAATTAATGTATTCATGATGTGAAAAGCTTTGCTCGCTCTTTGCAGGGTGTGGAAGCTCGGCAGTCTGCGCTGTCCGGAGGAAACCTGAGTGTACTGAAGAAACGCTGGGAGCAGCAGCCTCAGGCTTCATCCTCCAGTCCCGCCGTCTCCCACAACACTTCATCGCCTCACCGCAAAGCTTCCCCGTCCTCGCCCCTCCACATGTCCAGCACCACCCAGGAGACGGAGCCCAAAGCCCAGGTTTACTCTGAGATCAGCAGCGGCCAGGTGGAGATGGAGGGAAAGCCCAGCAGGGATGCAGAAGATCACGAGGGTCCCGCAGAGGCGGAAGTGTCCGACATTGAGAAGCCCAGCATTCCCCTCACCAGCCTGAAGATGATGTTTGAGAGAGGAGAGACTCCAGACAAGGCAAGTCCTAACAGTTTCTCAAATAACTCGGCTTTCAAACTTACAAAAACACAAGAAAACAGCTTAGCAACATCACCTTCATCAGCCTAATGTCAAAAATAGCTGGAATCCCTGTTTTGCTTTTTCCATAAAGTTGCGCTTGTTCTCGGGGGTTCGATCCCTGCAGTGCTGTCATGCTGACAGTCACATGGTGCAGCCTCACTGCACATCGGTGATCCGTGCACACACACATGCACTCAGCTGACTCCTGCATCCTCTCAGCCGGCATCCCTGACTGACCCTGCTTCAAGCCAATTCACAGAGGAATTTCACTTTCACTCGTCCACTTTAAGCCGTTTAAAATGGGATGCTCTCGCACTTAAAGCGTGACATGGTGGCAGACACGCCGTGTTCCCTCGAGGGGAACGTCGTTTGTTCGTCAGGAGAAAATTCTGCCATCACGAGCTTTTTACACAAAAACATAAAGCCCTTTTAGTCTCCATAATTTTAAAGAATCACTTTGAGGAAAATTGTATTTTTGGTGTTAATGTGCTATTTTCATGATGGACATATAAGAAAATTAAGATCAAAATTACATTACTGAATATTTATTTAAATTTTTGTGAATCAGTTGCAAAGGAAAAAATGCAGTTTAATAAAGATTGTGAAGTAGAAGATTTGCTTTGTGCTCTAAACTGATCAAAACCCAGCAAGAGGTGCAAAGTTTTATTTCAATGTTTAAGGGAAATTTGATGCTGCTTTGCATTCATAACATACATATCAATTATATTCCTTTTTGGTATTGATAAAAGCAAAAAATACAAAACAAAACTAGCATTTTCTCTGAATTTTAATTACTTTTGACAGAAGTTTGTGTGACTTCCTTTCAAAATAAGACTTCCTGTGCTACACAGGATCATCCCAGTGCAGATAATGTTCCCTTATGAAAGGTTTAAAACGACTCAAGATGAAGACAGCACTACTGCTGTTAACCTGAACATTAACATGACTTCAGTTTTTTTACTTTACGTATGCATCTTAAGTTTTGTTAATAAACAGAAACTTAAATTTTAGCTGTATACTTAATAAAACCATTGTTGTGTAGCATGAGATAATATTTACTTTTAACTTAAACAAACTGAACAATCAGATCAGACTTTATATCAAATTTTTGTTTAGCATTTGTCGTGTGAACATTCTTTATCTTAATACTAGGTGCACCTCAGACATAGATTAATAAACTTAACTAATCTAAATTAAATGAATGCCAATTTAGCTACTCTTATTTTAGAAAAAACAATAGTCATTTTTCTTCAGCCAGAGAGCCACAAAAGAGGCGTAGAAGAGCCACATGTGGCTGCAGAGCCTCAGGTTGCAGATTCCTGCTTTAAACAATGGGGAGGGGAAGAGGGGGCGGGGTTGCTCCACACCAGCAGTCCCGCCCACAACTCAGGAGAATTTCTAGTGACACAAAACAAAAGGTTTTTTTTTTTTCTTTTTTGGCTTAAATTGCCTTAAATCCTAATAAGACCAGTGGGAAATATTTGAAAATAGATCAAAAAATGATTGGAGAGGGACTTTAAAATAATTTTGACAGCCAAATGTAAAAACTTGGCACAAACTCGAGCCCTTTGACCCTAGAAAACTATGAAAAAAAAATGCACAACTTTTACCAGATCCTTTGTAACTGATCTAATATGCCCAATAAATAGTATTTGTAATTGAAAATATATCAACATATGACATTCTTTTATTTTCAACCATAGTTTATGTAACAAAATGGAAAATAAAAACATAGGAAGATCCAAAAAACATGCTCGAAAATTACTGAAAAATTAGGACAGAAAAAATCCTACAAAATAAAATGATTCTGGTGACTTTGGCTTTGGTCTACCCATTCCTGGGACATGTGAGACTTCATCCAGGGCCCCATGACATTCAGAAAAAAGCAACATATTGAAGATCATACTTCAATACTTTTGCTGGGGTGAAAATCACCAGCGATAGTGCTCTAGGGTTAAACACAGAAGAAGAATGCAGAACATACAGAAACTAGTTTCTACTCATTTGCAGGTAATTGTGTTCTCTTCCCTTTTGGTGCAAATCTTACTTTGCGAGTGCCTGATAAACCCAGATTTTCCATTCCTGCCCTTTAGTTTGAGTCCAGAATGCAGGAAATGTTTGTAATAAACATTTCACCAGTGTTTACAAGTGGAAAACGCTGTTGTTGCTTCAAAACTGCTGGAAAAATAATCCTCCCACCACAAAAAATATAGGAAAACAAGTCTTTTTATAATGATTATCTCACGTCTTTCCCTTTTGACCTGTGAATTTATTTACAGCTATGAAAAAAATCTTAAGTAGATGCTAAATTAAGGTAATTCTGGAGCCAATTGATGCATATTGTTCAGTGAACTTTGACATTAGAAATGAATCTAATTAAAAGCATCGAATGAAACCTATTTTGAAGAGTAAAAACACAGCCTGCAGCCTTTTTCATATTTTTTTTAAACGGCAGGAAAAAGACTGCTGCTCTGAAACGGCTGCTTTCACTCAGCTGACCTCATGCGTGGGCTTTTAAAAAGTTAGATGAGTGAGCAATGCAGGGACCAGGCCTTTTCATGGAGTCTAATTTCATGTTGCATAGCCTGTCTCAGCAAAGGAGGGATTGTTTGCAGAAGTCCTCTCACAGACATACAGGACGGACGCAGCTCTCGTTGTGCAGGACTTTCACAATAGCCCTCACTGTAAAGCCAGAGCTGGGGTCGCTGCTTCTCTTTACGGGGCAGATGATGTCATGGTGCGGGCTCATGACTGCAGACAGCTGATCTGCACTCGGAGGCTCCTCAAACCAGCTCCCCCAAGGCCATCGGAGCGCTCCTCCTCCTCCCCTTCACTTAATCATCACTGTTGTCCTCCGCTCAGCCCTCTCTCTCTCTGCCCTGTGATCCTCCACGTCTGCATCAAAGACTCTAAACTCTTCTCCTCCACGTCCTCCTTCATATTTCTTACTATGCTGCTGGATTTATTGCTAATAAAAAATGTTGGTTTAGTCTTTGAAGCATTTCCTGTGTTTTGGAAAAGGTATGTAGTCACATTCCTGACAAAAAAAAGAATTAAGATACAAAAAGAGGATTTCATACTTTACTCGTTCTTGAGTTTGAAGTAAATCTTGCAGTTCCTCGAACGACCACAGGGGGCTGGTTTCAAATAGAAGCAATTTCTCACAATCCTGTTTAAATGCACACATAACTTGGGTTATGGAAATGTGATCATTAGAAAGTTTTGATCAACAATGTTGTCTGATTTATTTTAGAATGCCAAATACAGACGAAATGATGCAACTTCTAAACTTCCTGTTGCTTTCAGAACCCTGACCCAGGGAAAAAAAGCTGCAAAAAATCCACTTTTTTG
>NC_050518.1:22723936-22725395 GCF_002922805.2 Oryzias melastigma | reverse complement strand
ATCCTGTTTAAATGCACACATAACTTGGGTTATGGAAATGCGAACAGTAGAAAGTTCTGAACAACAATGTTGTCTGATTTATTTTAGAATGCCAAATACATACGAAATGATGCAACTTCTAAACTTCTTGTTGCTCTCAGAACCCTGACCCAGGGAAAAAAACCTGCAATAACTCCACTTTTTTGTGTGTTGGCAGACTAAATTTTATCAGCAAAATATATACAATTAAAGTCAAAGATTAGTTATTTTTAATTTGTTGGATAATCGTGTTCATTGAAAAAAGTCAGTTTCAAGAAATCTGAGAAGAATCCGGTATTTTATGTCGATGCAAACCGGCTGATTGACTCTCGTTAAAACATTAGTTTTCACGTCAAAAGTTAACTTTCAACACCTCGTTTTGTTTCACAATGTTTTTATTTGAAATTAATGACAGTTTTGACTTGGGGATTTAGGGAGTTATTGGACCAGTCTATTTGTCTATGGCACTTCCCAGTTCTAAGAAGAAACTAGCTGACCTTTGACCTTTTTTTTACCAGTGGTGATCCGGATTTTTAATGATTATTAAGAGTAATGAAAACACATTAATCCTGTTAGATTCACTCGTTAACCCTTGTGCCATCATATGGGGTCCAGATGACCCACTTTTAATGTAAACATTCCTAGGATGGCACAAAAGTTGCATCATTGAAAGAATTTAACCTTAACTGAATTGTATGAATGAGTTGCATTCTTATTTATTAAATTTTTTATTTAACCTTTATTTATCCAAGCAGGACAGATCAAGAACAGCAATCTTATTTAAACTGTGACGTAGCGAAAGGCCAAACCTTTTGAGAAATACAAAATTGTGATATATTGTTGTATACAAAATTAAAAAAAATCTTTGCAGTTTCAGTCCATTAATGGCGATAGCAAAACTGTACAGTCAGCATGTGAGGTTTTTATCGGAGCTGCACATTCGATGTTTGCATTAGCATTGTATAATGGTGCTGCAGTGAGCTAATGCTGCAGAGTGATGGCTCGGATTCTTTAAAAGTGCAGCCTGAGGTTTGTATGCATTTGTATCTTCATAAAAAGTCTGCAGACAGACATGAAGGTCCTGTGCTGTACGAGCAGCATGCTTACACCCCACCTCTGTTTCGGTTGTGTTGTGACCACCACTCGGTTTATCTGACTCTTTTACACGCCCATGTTAGCTTACCTGCACATTCACTGAAGGCTCCCAGCAAACAGCTGTTAGATAGTAAACAGCAGAGTGAACAGCTGACCGGTTCACAGAACAGAAGTAAGGCTATGCATCTTATCACAACTCAACAGTAAAAACTAAACCCACTGAGGTCATTAACCTCCTGAAAAATAAATATCCTTGTGTGAAAAAAACTCTGTTCACTGACCCTACGTCTGTGTCACCAGGCAGTTAAAGAGGCCATGCCATTAATTATGGCCCGCAGCATCAGGT
>NC_050518.1:22712981-22723810 GCF_002922805.2 Oryzias melastigma | reverse complement strand
AACGCCGCTTGCGGCTTTAATTTTTATTAGTTTTTCAGAGTAAACTATACTTATGATCATATATAACCTTCCTAAAAAACCCAACAAATTATTTATGAAATTTGAGTTATTTTTAGAACCATTTTCATAGACAGAAGTAAAACGACTGGATCTCTGAGGCTCCGCCTTTTGCTCCTTGAGGGTTCCGCCCATTTCATGACCTCAACTTGGAACAAGACAAATCAAGATCTGATCGTGATTAAAGCTTAAAGGGTAACCAAACGGGACAGTTGGAGGCTGACTCCACTCTCAGCCTAGATTGGGGGAAAAATGCAAAAAAGGGGGCGGGGCTAGGGGAGGCGGGCTGTGTGGAGGAGGTGTGGTCTGGATGAGACAGTGACGATGAGCTTAGCTTGAGTTAACTAAAGGATTTTTTATGTCTGAATGAAAATAAAATCAATTTCAAAAAGCAGAGACAGCGGCAAAAGCGCCGCTGCTTTCAGCGTCGCTGGGTGAACTCCAACACTCTCTGCATTAGCTGGAGAAGCCAAGGTGGTTGATTAGCTCCGCCACTCTCGGCGTCGCTCGGCGAGCTTCAAATCTAGAGCGTGTCGAGTGTTCAAAGATGGGCGGGGCGTTCTACTGGAACTCAGAGCATGATGACGTCAAACTTCTTGGACTTGAACCAGTTGACCAATCACAAAATTCAACTGCAATACCTCATTTCAACCTGTAGGGGCACACAGATGCTTTTAGACTATAATTTCATGAATTAAACAAGTTTATTATAAATTGTAGAATAATTTGGAAGGGACCAACAGACGGCACTTTTAAAGCCCCATTTATAAGGTCAACAGCCAAAAAAAAGTTGATTTATGGTTTAATATAGATTTGGCAAACTGAAGGCCTTCTACGTTGGAGATTGACGTCAATCAGGATGCAGAAGAGTACTCTAAAAACAAAAAATAATTTAAAACTGTATTAAAAAGATCTGTCAAATGGTTCAAATGCACCAACATAATTTTTTTAAATAGAAATTTCTGCGATTTTTGACTTGTATTTTCAGTAAATGAAAATAATGTTCAAATTGAAGTTCTTTAGAGTTTGTATTCTCAGAATCTGGCATTGTGCATCCCTACTAGGCGTATTGATTCGTTTGGCTGGTTTTTGTTGTAGCGTTTGGACCCTGAGGGGGCGGGGCTTGTGCCTCCAGAGGGTGGTGTTCATTACCTGTCGTTCTGTGGCTGCAGGCTCTGCTGTCTGAGCTCAGGCTTACAGCTCATGACTCTGCAGACTCTCAGTCTGCTCATCTGTCTCCCCCCCCGTTCTTATCTAAACAGCCCCCGCTCCGCCCGCCGCTCTGCTGGGGCTGGAGAGGCGGGGTGCATGAAGTCATGGGGCGCTCTGAATTTAATTGACCCCGTTCCTCCCCCTCCCAAAGCCCAGTCCCTCATCAGTCTCTGCACCAGCTGCTGCTGCTCCTCCGCCTCAAAATAAAAGCCCCCTCCCATCTGTGATACGGGCACGCTTCGCCTCCAGTCACCCCCACCTTCATCGAACACCTGCTCTGTCGCCTCCCCTTCTGTGGAGGCCTTACCCCACGTCCCCCTGCCCTCTTTCAGTCTGCTCCTGCTGCGACACGCTCCGTCTCGGCCTCCTCATCCTCTGGTTCCTCCTCAGCCGTCCTCAGGAGAGGTATCCGTTCCATTTCATTCTTTCTGTGCTTTTGTGTGTCTTCTGTCCGACTTCTTTGCCGGAAGAGGAGTTTTCCTCTGCAGCTGAAGGACCGGGAGTGCCCTTAACCCTTTAACACCTGAGACAAAATCTTTAACGTACTGTAAGTTTTTAACCGTTGACACGATAATTCCAGTGGATTCTGAAGGAGAAAAGCGGCGTGAGCCGCTTTTCTCCTTCAGAATCCACTGGAATTATCATGTTAACAGTTAAAGAACATAAACACTGGAGCTCCGATGTTAAAGGGTTAAAATCAAAAGCTCCCTTCATGAACTCCATCAGCAGCTCTCTGTCTTAATCCAGCAGCATTTGTTGATTTTTCGAGGCTGTAAACCGATGCTTTCACACCCACCCTCCTCTGTTCTTTGTTTAGGTAAATGTAAAAAGACTCGGTGTGAGGTGGGGGGTGCAGGTCCCTCCATATATCCAAGAGCTTCACTGCTATCAGGATCAACAGCAGATTCTTTGTCTAGACTCCTGAGACTGCATGCAGGAGCTTGTTTACATCCCATCATGAGTAAACCGGACCCCCCCTCCTTCACACATCTCTCTAGAAGATAATCCACTCCGAGTCCTCCCCTCTCGTGCTGCTTTTGTCTAACCCCCTTCCTCAGCGATCGGTTCTGCTGCTTTCATGACCTTCATGTTTAATTCACGCCCGACTTTCAGATTGTCTTTTTGACACTTGAACCGCCAGCTCAGAATGTGGCAACTTTTGAGATGCTTCAATCTGAGAAACCTCAGTCTGCATCATCAAAGGGAAATAATTCAGTTTGTTCATCTTCCCCCAATAGTTGTGAATCTGAAGAGTAGATTCAGGTAGATGTTTTCTAGCTCGTCTTCTTCATGCTGACAGCCGCTGAGGTTGAATCTCCTGCAGCTCTGCTGCTGCGTTTCAGTCGCACGTGGGAAGACGAACTTTGAGCTCGGTGCGCTAAAACCGCACGCCGCTGCTTTCCTGTCTTCTATTAATCAGTTAAACAGGAAGTCAGGCTCTGTAATAATTTCCTCTTTCATAAGGTTAGTCTGTTTCATGAAGATGAAAAGGTTCAGTCAGTAGAGGAAGCAGAACTTCTACTTTCATTAGAAAGAAAACTAGTTTGATTGGTTTATTTGATTGACCTCACATTTTTTCCCCCCGTACTTAATTATTTTCAAAGAATGTCAGTGCACCTTATAATCCGTAGATCCTTATCCCTTGTTCAATCTTTTGGTGTCCATCCTTACATTGAAGTGTTATCCCTCCTATCACAGAAGTGAAACGGTGGACGGGATTTGATGTCATCCTTTGAACACCAGTGAAAGTCCAAAAAATAAAGTTCAGCGCACTGTCAAGTAGGTTCCAAATGACCCCAATATTCATGTAAACATGCCTGGGATAGCACTTCTGGTTGTTTACTGATGTCAAAGCGACTTTAAAAAAACGTCTGTTGGGTGTTATTGTACATGTGCTAAAGTAGCTAACGTGTAACGTAGGGCTGGATATCGCCAATAACTTTCAGAATCAATTAGATTCACCAGAGCCTGGATTGATTCGATTAGTTTTTTTTTTCCAATCCACTCAATTCAAATGTGTTTAGAAATATTAGAAGATTTCCATATTAATTTGATACAATTCACATCCTGTAAAATGTATTAGTTAAATTATGAGATTAATACAATAGTGTTGCATCATTTCTCAGAAAAGCTACTATTGTTCTGCTTCTCCTGAAGGGCGTTTCAGTTTGGCCACTAGGTGGTGATCGCGCTATAGCATTACACGTTATTCCAGAAGAAGAAAATATGAGCAAAAATTGTTTAATACCATATTTTAAAAATATTTCCTTAAAAAAAAATTGAAAATTTATGCCTGTGAGTTTATAAAGATATTCATTTAGTCAGGAATGTATGTTTAGGTCGACCGAGCGTTAGCATTAGCCATCCTATAGGAAATTCCATTATATGTTAGCATTAAGCTAGCGGACTTTAGCATTATGCGTTAGATCGATCTCTACTTTTATGGATCGATTATTGATCTATTAAGCTTAGATCGATTCAGATCGATTAATCAATTTTATCAACCCAGCCCAAGTGTAACGATAGCGTAACTAACGAGGTTTGGAGTTAGCATAGTTGGTTTTGGCGGTATCGGTCTGTTTATGTACATGTTGCAAACGAGGTTGGGCATTAATGTGAAAACACTAACGTGTAGCGTGCTACAAATGAGTTACAGAATTAGAATTTTGTTTATAAAGTCTGACTCACTAACAGACTTATTTGTGACTTTTGTCTCACTTGATGTGTCTCATAGTGTGTTTTTTATAATGGGGCTACTACAAATAGTCAATTAGTCACGACTAACTTAATTAATAGTCCATTAGTCTTTTTTTCCCCCCTCTGCTGAAAGAACATCCGCTCTCAAGAGATCAAGTCTTTCTGCTAATTTTTCTGACTACAAGCAAAAGTTTCATATAGTTTAGAATGTAGTGAGAGTCTAGTGAAGATGAATACAGGTGTGAACGCTCGGCAACACAAAATGCACTTTTGTTATATTTGAGCCAGTGAAACCAAAACTTGATCTTTAATGAAAAATAATTCCTTTGTTTCAGATACTAACCTCATTAGATTTAATCTCGTTTTAATGCCAGAAACAAACGAAGGAAAGAAGCTACATGATTCATTTAAGGTTTAATAACTATAGTCTGTCTTTTTAGTTAGCGTATAGCTTACACACTTCAAGTTCAAAGCTAATGGTCAAGATGTGATTAATCGAAAAAATGTTATCGACTCTTAAAACAATCGTTTGTGGCGGCCCTACTTTAACATGACAAAAGTTTGAAGACCGTTCATTGACGATTCGCCTCATAGTACGGAGAACACGGTTCTCCGATTTACTCCAGTGTTGTTCCGACACGTCTGTTTAATCAAAGTGTGCTCCGTCAAATACTGTGAACTTTAGTTGTTCTTTCCTCTGTTTACATATTTTTGAAAACTTGTTACTCAAGACGATGCTGCAGATTGTTCCTGGTTGTTGGCAGGAGCTGCTTGTTG
The DNA here is from genome assembly GCF_002922805.2 of Oryzias melastigma. Classification (NCBI taxonomy): domain Eukaryota; kingdom Metazoa; phylum Chordata; class Actinopteri; order Beloniformes; family Adrianichthyidae; genus Oryzias; species Oryzias melastigma. The sequence goes on along the minus strand of NC_050518.1, from coordinate 22,719,067 downwards.
TTTTTTCTAGGTTACCAGTAATAGTTTGTAGTGGAAAAACAAAGTTCTGTAGAAGATTGTGGCGACTGACCGTGCCGTGAGCGTAAACATCCTGCGTCCAAACAGTTTTTGGTTCAATATTAAACTGTGTTCTGCGAAAGAATTCATGCGAGATTATTTCAGAAGATAAACTTCTTAAATAAAAGTTGGATTATTTTACAGAGACGTGAATGTTTAGATCATGTTTGTTTTTGGATCATATTCGGGTCAATATGTTCTCAGTTTAAATCTGATATGTTGCAGATAAATATTTGTGTTGTTTGGGAGGCTTGTAGAGACTCTTCCTTCAGTGTACCGTAGCGGTTCAGACACGTTTGTTTTTGCTCTTCACGTTCGACTCCCTGCAGACGACCCTGTCAGGACTCGGTGAGCGCCGCTGCACCTTTAAGTCAGTCTGAATCCACCATGATGTGGATTGATCTTCTCAGAGGTCAATCGGTGAAGCAGGCTGGCGGCGGAGAACGCAGCGTCATCGTCGCAGGCTCACCTGTTGAGTAATCCGGGGCTGAAGTGGCAGAAGAAGCCGTTTGAGTCGTAACATTGGAGTGAAGCCAGCGTGAGCAGCTTTGACGGCATCAGATGCTCAAAGTTCTGGTTTCAGGTGCGGTTCTGTGCGTGTAGAGATCTGCCGCTCTCTGCTCCGACGGTCTGTCAGATTCCCGTGAAGCTGCTCACTTGTTTTTGACTCAAGTCCAAACATAAAGTGGGCGGTTCCTGTTGTGGCTGTCCGTTCTGGACAGATGGGGTGTCTGTCTCCGTCTCTGAGCTCATAAGGGGATTAAGGTGGTTTGGACTGGGCACACGTGCACACGCGCACACACATGCACCCTGCTTTACCTCCGTTTTCTCGTCTCTTTCCTCTTGATCTCCCTCTCAGAAGCTTCCAGCTCTTTGCTCACCTGACTGAAACATGTGAGAGTCCAATGACTGCATGTGTTTCTTCCTGTCTCTCCTCTTCTTCGTTGGTAAATATCTGCTGGTATTTGTTTCTCTGCAGGCCTCCAGAGAGCAGACGAGCAGCAGCTCAGCCAACATGGACCACCAACTAGCAGGTTTGTTCTGTTGTGACTTCTGCTTTAAAGGGTTGGAGAGCAGGTCTTTGTGGAGAGTGAGGGATGTAAAGGGATGTGGAGGCTGAATATACAGGTGTTTAAGCTGAAGAAGAAACTTTTATCTTCAGGTCTTTTCAAACGTTCATCAATATCCTGACATTTACACGAGTCAGAGGTTTTAATAGATGAGAGGAGAGCAGCAAACACAGATTTCGTAAAGAATAATAAATACTACATTAAAACTCTCATTTCAGCAAAATAACCAAACTTTACAAAAAAATTCACTGACTGTCCAAAACACTAGAGCTGCTGCAGTCTTTCAGAGGAAAATCTTATAACTTTCATTTTTTTGTTTGTTTTTGGAAATTATTAGGTTTTTTTTATTATTCTAGTCATGATTTTCTGTCTGACCTGTAAAGCGGTTCATAAACAAAAAGATCATAGACCAAAGGAACCGTCAGACTGATGTGACCCAGATCCAGACGGTTAAAGAATCGCACCTCAGATAAAGAAATCGAGATGGATAAACGGTTAGGGTGGAATTTACTTGTTTTGAGTTTTATTTGAAACTTTAGACTTGAAAAATCTAGTTTTTGCTAAATAACTGAATTATTTTTGAAATTTTGATGTCAATGTTTCTCCCCCCAAATAAGTTTTGCTTGTGGACACCATATTGTTTAAGTGAGTTTGGAGCCCTGCTACTGACTGTTGGGCTCATGACTGATTTAAAGTAAATATTTTCAGCTGTCTGATAGGGATCCAGTCATCTGTCATCACTAACTGGGATTTTCATTTTTGTGTTCTTTTTAACTGCATTTCTAGAAATCTGTTTTTAAAAAACTGTCATAGAGCTGCTGCCTCTGGCATCAAAGTATCATCCATCAGCTGATTTCTAATGTTGGATTGTGTAAAGTTTGGACTGACTCCTGTTTCCTCGTCTTCTCATAGGGATGTGTCGCCACGTTCTCTTTTTTGTTGAAAGCCACAGTGTGCAACAGTTAAACATCTGTTTCTTCCAATCCTTAAAAGGGACATTTTTGTTGTTATTATTCAATCACAGAACTTCCTTAGATTGATTTTTAGATCTTCCTTTGATCTGTTTTGGATTCTTTAACATCTCAGGACCGAAGTTTCAAAACCAGAACTCTAAATTTGAATAAATATTTGTCCAACTCTTATTTAAATTAACGTATGCATTTTAGAATAAAACATCTTCCTAACAGGTCGTAATTTAGTGGGAATTGTTTATTTTATTACACATTTTTTATTTGCTCAGGAGGGTGAATGTTTGTGTGTTAGCCTGGGGGTGGTTCAGACTCTTCCTGGAAGGGGCTGTTCTCACTTGTCTACATCACATTGGGAGAACCTGCTCGTTTTTGTAGATTGGGAGGGTTTTAGAGGAATGTTCAGACATATGTGAATGGCTCAAAAATACCGCTTTGGGGTTGATTTTCTTGAAAAATGAACATAATACACCTAAAAGCTAAAAAAAAAAAAAGTGGATCTTGCATGATATAGACCAGGGTTAGGGAAGCTACAGCCGGGGGGCATACGTGAAGTTGGACAGTCATTTTTTCGGATTATTCCAACATCACATGAGTTTTTTCTTAAGGGACATCAACCCATTAATGAAAATGAGAACAAAACCCACAGTTTGGAAATAAAAACTCCCAAATGTTCTGCTTTAAAGTCATTTTTAATCCAGATTAAACATGTCTTCATCCAGATCCTGTTATTTTTTTCTTTTACGAGGTGAATCACTCAAAACGTGCCACAAATCTACTCCTGGTCCGGCCCTTTTGTCAAATTTTAGAACCCTTTGTGGCCCACGAGTAAGAAAGTTTGTCCTCCTCGGTCATAGACCCTTTAATATGTTCTAAAAACATTTGCTGGTTCGCAGCTCTGATGCTGATGGGTTTGATCACTGTATCCTGAGACGGCTCAGGGTTCAGATCAAACTTCTGTTTGTTGTTTCTGCACCCTGACCTTAGTGAGGTTTTAGGGAAACCCAGCAGAACTGTTTGAGAAGGTCCAAAACTCTGTGCTCTTCCATACATGACCCTATTCAGTGTTGTATCTTAGTCTGTTTTTTTGCTGCTTTAAACTACTTTTGAAGTAAAGTAAATCCTCTTCAGATCATGAAGTATTTGAGTCTGTTCCTGAAATCTGCAGTGTCAGGCCTTTAGATTCCTCCTCCTGGTCAGCATTGTCCCCTGATTTAACGAACAATGCTCCACAAACTTGCGGGTGTCACCCTGCCTTCCTCTGGATGGATTACATCCTTCCCAGAAGTCTCAGCGGTGACGTACATGAGCGCAGGAAGAGTGCAGCTTCCCTGCAGCCTCAGCATGCAGGCCCTGACCCGTGGTCCAGCAGGGCCGAGAACTTGTTCTGTCAGGTAGAAATGCACAGCATTCCCAGAGAGCAGTCAGCTGGAAGGAGCTTGAGACCGAAAGCAAACTGAAACTACTCTTTACAGTCGCAAAACGGACGACCTCGGCTGTTTGTGTCTGCATCTCATATCTGCTCTGCTCGACAGACGGGAGTCTTGCAGAGTCCACTCCTCTCCGGGACAGGATGGCCCTCTACAAAGCTGCCATCTCCAAACAGGAAGTGACTGTGAGTATTTTAATGTCAAGTCTGTTAAACTCCTGAAAGAATGCAGGAAAGGCAGAGGTGAGAACGGTCGCCCATTCGTCTTTGGCTTCAATATGAAAGCAAAACTTTCCAACTTTTTCAGTTTGAAAACTTTCCCCAGAGAAATGAAATCTGAACCGGCGCACTCCGGCGTCTTTTTGTGTTTGCAGTTTGTTCTAGTTTGAAACGTTTGATCCGAATCCTCGACCGTGTGGTCTTCTGTTTTGATTTTAACCAAACATCCTTAACACCATCTGGATTTAATCAAACCCTCTCGAGAGAAATGAGATTTTTCCAGAAACGTTGATATGGAAGGTCTTTATTCTGACATGATCCGTGTTGTGCGAGGTTAGACGTGACAGGCACAGCACGCCAAAGAGTTTGGCATCTGAACTTCCTGTCTCTTCTCAGAACGATCAGCTTGATAAGCAGAAGGAGAACGTTCCTCCCTGCTCTCTGGACACGGTGAGCTTCAGATCAGGATTGCATCACTTCATCTTTCTTCTGCACCTCCTGGTGTTCTGATCGTCTTTCTCCCTTTTCAGAGTCCGGAGTCTGAACCAATCAGCCGGAGGGTTTTTACTGCAGAGAGTAACGGTACTTTTATTTTCCACAAGTTTAAATAAACTGAAAGTTGAAATGAGATGAACCTAAATTGAAGTACTTTTGTGCTTTAAAGCTGGAGCAATGGCTCCCTCTAGTGTTCAGTTTGCATCCCTTCATCTGTTGGCCTCCTCCTCAGGTTCTGGTCCTGGCACTCCTGTATCATCAGCTCAGAAGGAATCAAAAACTCCTAAAGTGAGTCCTCACAGGAAAGACCTTCAAAATAAAGTTCAGTCCACAAATGTTTAAGTTTTTATCTATCCTGGTTGCAGGGCTTTCGCCCGCCGGCGAGGGAGACCTGCGTGTCCTGCCAGAAGACGGTTTATCCTCTGGAGAGGTTGGTGGCCAACCAGCACGTGTACCACAGCACGTGCTTCCGCTGCACGCACTGCAACACCAAACTGAGGTGAGGAAACCAGGAACTGGCAAATCATGACAAACGGGGGTCAAACACTTTCACATCACCGTATGCAGCTGAATGGAGGATGGATTTGTCAAATTCTTAAATGTTCATACAGCTTTGATCACAGGAGCTTAAGTAACTCACCAGGTTTGGTTCAGTTTTATTACAGAATAAACTAATTTAAAATCTTTTGAGATTGCATTTTTAAGAATGTATCATCAGATTACCAAAAAGCATCTTGGTTGGTTCCACTCCGTGGGGCTGCAGCAAAAATGAAAAAAAAAGACCAAAATTATTATTTAATTTATAATCCGATTCTGAAGGAAGTTTTATTTTGGAAAATTACTGGATTCCTCCAATAAATCCCACTCAGTCCTGACGCGTGTCAAGTCGCTCAATCACATTTACAAAATCCATCCGCTACTTTCTTAAAACCTCGACCACTAAACTGAAACCCCAAAGTTAACAAAAAAAACAAACTATTTGGAAAGTAAATTTTCCAGGAAACAGAAGAAGAGTCTTTGGCCCAATCTGAATTCCTACTCTTCTCCCTTTCCCTTCATTTTTCCCTACAAATGGAGAGTTATAACAAATAGTGTCTCAGAATTCGGACGTCACTTTAGTTTGATATCACCAATAATCGCCGGTCTGCTAGCTTTAGTGCGGAGCTTCCGGCTCTTGAATATACATATCAACATTGGTTTTATGACTTTAAAAAGGTTACGCTACAACAAAAAGTCATTATTTATATTTAAATGTAAACGGAGTGACTTTGTATCCCTCTGTTGGGAGGGTTGTATTTAAAATACATTTCCTGGACACACTTGCACTAAATCTCCCCCTTTAAATGGAGGAGAAGGGAAGAATTCAGATTGAGCCTTGGACTTCAAAATAAGAGACAAAAACCTGGAGTCTCTACCAGAGACAGATTTAGGATTAGGTAAATGTTAGGACACTACCTGGGCCCCCAACACTTTTAGCGCCCAGAGCTGAAGACTTAAAATATTTCTAAAATAATTTTCATGGCTCAATGAGCCGCTTTTCTCCTTCAGAATCTACTGGAATTATTGTGGTAATGGTTGAAAAGTTACAGTATGGTAAAGAATTTGTTTAAGCGCCACCGGCGACGCCTCAGGTGTTAAAGGGTTAAGAGTCCTGAAAAAAGATTAATATAAAAAAATAAATCATCTAATTCAATTAAAAAAAGACTCAAATCCTTTGACTTCTGTGACAGTCAGAGGTGAAGCTCAGAGGTGAAGCTCAGAGGTGAAGCTCAGAGGTGAAGCTCTGGCTCTCATCTCCAGTAAACATCTCTTTACATGACAGCAGAACAAAAGGTTTATTTAAGGCAG